>NW_008794888.1:192802-194208 GCF_000699145.1 Aptenodytes forsteri | reverse complement strand
CAGTTTTTTAGAATCAAATATTAAAAAAAAAAAAAAAAAAAAAATGCTTCCGTGTTCAGAAAACATGGCTACTTCTGTTTGTAAGCTGTTGGCCTACGTTTGTGACCTATTTTCCTAGTAACTTATTAACTGGACAAGCAACCGGAGCGCTGCTGGTAGAGGCTGTGCTGAGGTATTCCCATATTGGTGGCTGAATACCCTCTGCTCCAGTCAGTCCTGTTATGAACTAACCTACAGCTTGAGATAGACTCCTCCCTAACCTTTCCACTCATAAGAGAAAGGATTAAGTAGGTTTGCCAGATCAGTGAGGTGAAAGGGTTTGGCAGTGTGTGTGAACAGGGGCTGGAATCAGGGTCACAATCAGCGGGGGCTGGCCTGCAGCTTGTGATGGGAGCTAGCAGGCATGCAAAGGTAGCTCAAGCCAAACAGATGTTACCGGTCGTGTTTTTTGTGATTGAAGCAAAATCTCAGGAAAAAGGGGGTATTTTTGACTTTGCACAATGGGGAGATGTGACATTTAGACATGTATGTTCAGTCAAAAAAAAAAAAAAAAGGCAGGACAATATAAATGTGAGAAATCCAGCTGCAAAAAAGAAACAGTTTTACAATAATTGAATGGTATGGGTCAGTCATGTCAGTCGTGTTCCTTAAGAGTAACTCCATAGGACAAAACACTTCATAATACTGCTGTTGAGTGATGAGGATAATTTGTTTTATTTACTTTAAATGGTGTGCGTTAGCACTGCACTAATTGGTAAGCCTGCAAGCTGAAATGCAGCTACTAAATCCTTTTTTTGTCACAGCTACCTTTCAGAGACTGTTGAGTAAAGTGAAACTTTCTATTATGTGAAAGTACTCTTGGATGGAAGCCCTTGAGTCCCTTATTGCCCCCAAGCAGATTACTGTGACCAAATTTTCTTCTCTAAAACTGATCTGTATAAAACCGTTTTTCAGTTCCATAGCATCCAAAGTATGAAAAACACTTGATGCTGAATGCTGTTTTGCTAGGACAATATGCTGAATTTATAGGGCACTTTGCTTCCCAGCTGAAAAATTACTAAAACCTTTTTGAAGGTGAAGCATTGCTCTTGCAAGCAGAGATGGAGCAGTTTTATACAGCTAATATGTGTACGTGTCAGTACCTCTGTTGCATCAAGTGTTACAGGTGTAGTGCTATTCTTTAGCCTGCCTTTTATATCCGTCTTTGATAAAGGAAAGAATATTTTCTGTCAAAAGGCAGAAAAATGCATGGGAGTGGTGCTGTAGCGCTACAGGGGCTGTGGCGGTACTTGAGTACTAGCGACTGGTATTCCAGAGGGGTATCTGGCCGATGGAGCAAGCCTGATAGAGCCGACGTGTAGTGATGCATCAGCTTCTGCCACCACTGGCTTCTAGGACTCTGCCCA
>NW_008794888.1:180029-190565 GCF_000699145.1 Aptenodytes forsteri | reverse complement strand
GTCACTTGTTTCAGTGTACGTAGTTTGAAAGTTTTAAATTAAAAATTTATCAGATTTCAGAAACCTTGACATACAACAACATTTAAAACATACTGCATGTGAATGGCAGAACAGCTTATTAAATCTGATAGGGGAAGGCGATTAAAAAAAAAAAAATTCTAAGTTTATTTTGTTGGCAGTTATTCCTGGGTTTGGGGCCTAGTAAGACTTCTTGCAGCTCTGTCCCTCATGATGCTGACTTATTTTAGGTATGCCAGTTTTAAATGCAGGAGTGTAAAACACCCCTTTTCATCTACATCAAAGAACCTCATCTTGATTTAGGTTCTCTTGAATGGATAATCTTGTCCTTATCCTTTTGTAAAAATAATTGGACATGAGTTCAATAGCTTTTATTGCATATTATATTAGGACAGTATAGTAAAATCAAGGATCAGATAGTAAGTTGTTACCCTCCCGCAGTAGGGGGAGGGGGGGAATCTATAGCAGACTTTTTTGTTCATTCAGTCTATTGCTTCCCCGTTCCTGGGCCCCTTTCTCATCAGCTCATGGGGTTTGTGTTTGGGAGAGGCGAGAGAGTTGTGGGGTCTTGGGTTGGGGTGTTGTGGGTTCCCCCACCCCCCTTCTTTTGCTTATTTACCTCAGTAAAAATGGAGGAAGGAGTTATGGTTTTCAATTTCTGGATTCTTGCTGTCTTGTTCTAGAGAGAATTTTGGTGAAACGAAGTGAGTTTCTAAATAGAGCAGAAACATTTGACAAATAAGCATTGCAAAGTAGTACAATTTTATCACTTCAAAGGGCTTGGGAAGGAATCCAAGCCTGCTTTGAACTGGTTAACGTGTATCGCTTGCCAGCTAACATTGTCAATTATTTTAAGACTGATATTTCTTAAATTGAAAATTTAGGACAAGCCATTGAATATTTTTTTAATATCTCTCCATACATTAAAAAACCAGCATATTTCATTACATGAATCAAATATTCATTAGCCCTGTCAGCTTAATGTGTTGTGTCTTTTGGGGTTTTTTTGGCCCTGTTTGGAAAGCCTTAATTCTTGCAGACCTTTTAGTCTGTTTAAAAAACCTGTAATCCCTATTTACCTGTTGTGGGCTCTGTGGTGGTTTGAGCATCTTCAAAGCTGCTGAGAAGCTGTCAAACATGGATTTGCTAAAGGGCAGCCACTGTGGTCAGCTCAGAAATGGCAGATGACCTGCTGGTATGGAAACACTACATTCATGTGCTGTAGGAGGGCCCTACAGGCATATTTCCAGTGCCCCAGATGACTAAAGAGTTGCTATATATTAGTTTCTGACCGGATTCAGGGCAAAGATTACATGTCGCGAGTAAGGCTGTTTGATTTGTAGTAAAATCCAGAGAATGACAAAAAAAAAGGATCCTTTACTTTTCCCTTCCTCCTTCATGTGATACTTGAAAAAAATTTATTTAATGCAGACTTTGCTAGTGCTAATGAACATCAGCCTCCAAGGATTATGAGAGTCAATGCTAACATTTCTAGTTAATTCTGGGATTAAAATCTTGTAATGTGTCAAGATGAAAAGCAGCAAACTGAAAGGGTTACATGGTGATTAATTAGTAAGGCTCAAATAGCCAGTAAAGGAGAACAGAAAGAGCTCTGAGTCAGTGGGGACACTTTCCTTACTCTTAGAGGTTAGTTTATCAGTGATGCTGCAGTTACGTTTCCAGTTGATGTGCCCAGGATGGTTTGTGCTCATTGCGGATCTGACCTATTCGTATTTCTAAAGAGAAACTTTTACAGGGCGTGGAGTGCCCAGGAAGTGGAACCAGCATATTTTTAAGCTGTATTTTATGAACGTGAGGAATTAAGACATCTAGTGTGGAGCGGTGGGAATGGCTTCTGAAGAGTGCAGGTTTGGGGTTTTGTTTTCCTTGGGGTTGATGGCTGGGTGGGATCCTCGTCTCCCTCTACGCAGCACTGTGCCCGCTGCGATCACTGCAAAGAGCAAGTGGTGCCCAACTGGTGTTTACCTTCCTCCACCAGGGCAAAGTTAATTTTTCGTTGGTGGTCTTTTGGTTTGGTTTTGTTTTTTTTTTTAAACTTCTCCTTTTTCTACTTACTCATCTGTTGTAATAGCGGCTGACTTTGTCTAGCTGGCATTTGTTAAGGGGCAAGTGGGAAACCCAAAATGGTACTTGTTCCTGGTCAAATTTACATACTTCTGGTAAAATGGTGCTTCTTTTTATGCTCTAGGGGAGGTGGGGGATCATTTTGCAATGGCTCCTTTGTAGAGAAAAACTGATCTCTGATTTTTGGGGTGGAGTATGAGGCCTTGCTGTCACTGTTGTAAATAATCGATTTGAGAAAAACAGACAGGATTCAAAATGCAAATCAGTGCCTGCCTTCAGGCAGTACAGGACGCTCAGAAACGCTTGTTGTCTTCAGCCACACGGTGTGGTGTTTATGGGCCTGCAAAGGCTGAGTGCTTTCCACTCGGATGCTGTGCAGTAACCCACGTTATCAGAACTGGCTGGCTGTGGGCTTTTGGGTCAGTTTTGTTTTTAACGTGGCTTTAGATTGTGAATGAGGAAGCTGCCTATAAAAAGGTACTTGAATTCTGAGTTTAATTCCCTTGTTTATGTTGGTCTTTCATTTCTAGATCCAGAATAGATGGGGCTGCATTCGGCAAAAAATGCTTGTCTCTTAATTTCTCTGTAATTGAATGCTAGCTTTCAATTCAGCTGTACTGGAATCCATTGAAAAAGAGATATTAGTGTGGCGTTTGTTCAGATTTACATGTTTTAAAGAGAAAAGCTGTCAATATACTCAATTCTGCTCTCCTTACTCTTTCACAATAGTTCTTCCCTCTTAGTTGTGGTGCCTTATGCAATAAATAGTCCCATGGGTTTCACTAAGACTGCTTGGGGAGTTGAATACCACAGCATTAGCAGAAATGGAAAAAATGAATAGTGCTCTTAAATTATTATGGAAAACTATCAGTGAGAATTATGTTAATGATGCTTTTTATGTCACCTGGTGTGACATTTGGGATCCTATTGATTAAGTTCTACTTTAAAATTCTATTTTAACCTTGAAAAACAATTTTTATACTGCAAAGTATAGCTTGAACTTGTTAAATTTTTGTATGAAAAGTAAAAAATAGCTCTTAAATTTTACCAGTTGCACCAAAGGCAATCACATGGACATGGCTCATGCACACTTAAATTGGTGGTCAGACCTGCTCAGTGTTGCAGGCATATAAAATATTTCTGTTAAAATTGCTTTATTTCCCTTGAGTGTCCTACTAGGAATTAACAGTCCCTTGAGGGGGATTTTTTTAAAGCTTTCTTTCAAAAGTGGAGAAAGACCACAAGAGCATATCAGGAGAGACACCTCTGTGGGTTTTTTAAACTTTCGCTATCCCTTCTTCCCAGACATAGCTGGCCAAGATCATCCTGTGTTTCGCAGCTGTGTACCCTGTACACGTCCTAACTGCACTTTGCTGTCCTTGTGGATGAGCTCTGGTTTGGGTCACGTACCCATTCCTCCAGTGCATGTGAAAAACATAAGCAGCAAAGGAAGAAAAATTTATATTGCTGTTTAGAAAATACCAGATTGAAGCAGAAAATATGTTTCATTTTAGGTAATGGGTATAACATCAATATTACAATTCTCTTCTCTTTTTAAAATCTAGACAAACACTATATCTGTGCTTTGTTCTGGATTTATCTAGGCTGTTCATTAGCAAGACGTCATTTTAAGAATGGCATTTAAGCAAACCTGCCTGGTTTGCTTAGATTAAAATGAAGATCAGCTCAGCATGAAGCTTGTTGGAATTGCTCCTTGTGGAATTTTTCTAGCTGGGACTTTTTAATCTGCTTTTGACTTTACCAAATTAATTTTTTTTTTCTTTTAAATTAGCACGTTTAGGGAACTGCCTTTCTATTGGAGTTATATCATGGCTATCTCATTCCTTCACTCAGCAGAAGGAGAAAAGCAAAACAGAAGTTGAAAGATGTATGTGTGTAAAACAAACAAACAAAAGCCCCCAAACAAAAAACCACACACCCCAAACAAACAAACAACAACAACATAAAAACCCCCACCAAATCAAGCCTTACTTCAGAGGAGACTGACTTTGCAAGTCCGTGTTGAACTAGAGAATACAATTACCTATTCTTCTTTTGTCACCTTATACTTCAACTAATATACAAGTTTCCAATGTAGCTAGATTACAGTGTATTTACATATAACATGTACAGAGCTTATGCTTCTGTTTCAGGAGCAGAAAACTGGACTGCTTTCTGCTTGAGCTCAGCAGTGAAACTGGTATTGTCAAAGCTCTTAACCCTAAAGCAGGGAATTTACACCTGATGCAGTGACACTGATTTGGTTAATGCTAGGGAGCTAGCAGTATGGTTGCAATCTGCAGCCAATCCAGATTGTGACCAAGCTTTTACAGAGTGTAATAAGTTGTTGGCTTTTTTTTTTCTCTTATAACATACAAGGATCAGACTGAGTTCACTGATACACTGCATGTGTCTTTGGATATATGACTTTCCACCCCCCTTGCAAATAGTCACAAAAATGATTTCAGGCTATAGGATTGGCTTTCATATGGGAATGGTATCAACGTATCAAGAATTTTTCCTTGGGAAAACAAGGTGGTCTGGCATCACCTGTCTTTCTTACAAAATACTATTGCTGTAACCATTGTAGCATTGCTTAGGACTTAATTCTCTTTAATCAGCTGTGTTGTCTTAAACATGGCAGAAACAGTAGTTGTAGCTCAAAACGGTGCTTAAAATGGAGTTTGCATGTGGATAAGAATTCCGTGATTTTTTAAGAGCTTGTAGTCATTCAGCTGGATAAACGTGGAACTACTTCTTACCTACTGAGTGTTGTTTTGGTCCCTGCTGACAAATGAAGTCTTAGGAAACAGAAATCTTTTAAATGAAATCAAGAGTTACATAGTTCAAAGATGGTGAAGTTCATACTGTTCATATATGAATGTGATTCCTATACAGACTTTGTACCTTTCATGGGGATTCCAGGGTTGGACTCATAGTTACAAATAATTTAGTTTTTAATGAGTGGAATGGTCATCTTTGAGTGTATGTAATGTAAGTTATATAATTCATCTCTAAAACGTATCAGAGACACCCAGTTTATAAACTGGATGAACTTATGGATTGGTGTTTGGATCTGTGACAGCTTCGTATTTTAGCAGAAGAGTTTGGAGGAAGAGCAAAGTCTTTGAGGCATGGCTCAACGCTGTTTAAACTTTATGGTTTAGAAAATTGTATTGACTGGGTAGCTTCAATGCTTGCTGCCTTTAAGGACTTTGTTTGAATTTCCACTGTGCAAAAGGAGTCCTGAGGCAGTAGCTACTCTGGAAACTGATTTATGAAAAAGGCTCTGTTTAGAGGAGAATATTATGTGCTCCTCATCTCTGCAAGCTGCCCTGCTCTTTTCATTAGTTGGTGCTTCTCTAGGAGGAATTCCTCTCATGCTTTTGTTCTATCCTTTTTTTTCACAACATGAAAGAAAATCCTCTGTTTCATGTGCTCCACAGAGTTCCTTTCATCCTTCAAAGTGATGTTACAGGCGACTACATTGCAAAATAAGTATGAGCTTGCTTTTGAGCTGTAAGGCTAACTATTGTTTTTGCTGCCAGGGTTATAATGTTTGTGCATTTACCACATCATTGATTGATAACAGTAGTGAAGTAAATAACTGAAGGATTTCACTTGTTTTCTTTTTTCACTCCTGTTTCTCACAGGTTCATTGCTAAACCATGTGCCTTAGGCCATAAAGTCCAAGCCAACGGACCACAGAAAGCTCAACCTAATGCTATCCTGGAAAAAGTTTTCACAGCTATTACAAAGGTAGAGTATTTAACTAAAATATTTACCTTTATAAAGTGGGATATGGGACTATCAACTGTGTCTGAAAAAACAAAGCCAACTGCTAAATGGAGTGCTGCATTTTTACAGCTAAAATCAGAGCATGCAAATGTCAAGGTTGTCATTGGCATGCCAGCTTGAGCAGTTGTGCATTCCTTCGTGACGTCTCCTGTAAGCTTTTAATCAAAAGAAGTTGTTACAGAAACACTTTGTACATGCCATATGGCCACCTACTTTTTTTTTCTTCTTATCTTTTAGAAATTTCCACAAAATCATTGGGCTTTTTTTGAAAAAAAAGAGCAAATTGTGAGCCTGTGAGATTGGCCTTACTGTGTTTTCCATGAAACTTCAAAGCTGCTCCTCCTAGGGGAACTGCCTGAGCACAGGACCCTGGTGACTTGCTGGTGTCCCAGCTGTTTATGTTGTGATGAATGTCCTTTGAAACTTGGGGCGGGTGGGAGAAGCTAGAAAAGTGGGTGAAACTGACCAAATAATGTTTTAGAGCTTGCAGATTTTTTTTTGTACAATACAAGTTGTCCCCCACCACTTATGTCTCTGTGTCTACAGCTCTCGCTGTATGACACCTCAACTAAACCTCGACGTCATCCTGTCCATGCTTTTGAAGCATCCTGAGCTTTCTCGTAACAGTGAGCAGTGATCAGGTGTCCTTTAGCGTCTCCTGAAGACCTCAGTGGTCAGCCACTTTGTAACGGAAAGGCTTGTGAAGGCCTGAAGGATGAAGCCACTGTGCTGCAGGAACTTCCCCGTCCCACGTCGGCTCCAGGCTGCAGCTGGGCACGCCACAGCAAAGGCATCAGCCTAAACTTCAGAGAGTATTAGAGTCATAGAGGGCAAAACTGGGTTCAGTGTCAGGGACAGTGAAATATGCCATGGATCTGTCTTGCTTCTGTGTCCTACCCTATCCTGAGATTACCATGGCACTTGGTGTGTTTTTTGTCCTGTTTTCAGAGAGGGAATTGCACATAACTTGTTTCTAAAAGCTACAGCACATGTGCTCTCACCCAGACTCAGCTGGAGGAATAATGTTGGGGTTTTTTTTTTATTTTTATTTTTCCTTGCAGAATCTGCTAGTCCAACACAGGGCCTGAGTGTGTTAAGTGATTTAACTAAGGCCTGTGAGTCATGGTAGGAGCTGGCACACATGGCTCCCAGCACCCAGTGCACAGAGACAAGTGGGAAAAGCTCCAAAAGAAAGTATCTACTTTCCTACAAGAGTTTGGTAGGGTGTCTGGTAGCTGCTCTCAAAGAAACTGTCCAATTTAGCTAGCTGCCTCTTTTGAGTCATGTGCAGCAGTTCTCTCTAGTCAAGTTCCCAAGAGCTGCATCAATCATTTGATTTTTCTAAAGTTACAGAGAATGGCTTTTCTTAATCTTCCATTGAAAAACTAGTGGCTACTTTGGTTGACTAAAAGACTTTTTTTTTTTGAGATGGATAGCAAATACTTCACCCTTCTCTTGTCTCATCCTTTCCCTTCCCTTTCCTTCCTGTCTTTTCCTGGAGGCTGATAGATGAAACTTCAGCGTGATGAAAGCTTTGCTGTTTTACCTCTTGCAACATTTAAAGAAGTCTTTATCGTGGCAGCTCTCATATCTCATTCAATGTATGTAACTGGCTTGCAGAAATAAAGCTAAAGCTTCAGAAAACAGATTGTCCAAAAGCTTTTTCTATTTCTTTAAAAAAGAATGTTATCAGGAGAAATATATAAATAGTCCTCATGCAGTACTGTACGTGTAGAATTGCTGCATGATCGGAAACGTGGCCTGTACTGCTCTTCTATCCATATAGCAGTCAAATTAAGGACAGATTCATTTTCTTTTGCCTTACCTCTGCACTGGTTTGCAGCTGCTTTAATGGAATGAGAGTTCCACATTTGTTGCTTTGGAGAATAATTGTGTGTAGCTAATTTTACAGAAAAAAATTCTCTCTCCTTGTCGTCAAGGTGATTTCCTTTTGAAGTTGTCACTTTGTTTAATGACCTCATTTTTTAACATTAACATGCACAAACATGGGATATATCTTCTTTCCATGTCAGTCAAACAAAGATCCTGATGCAGGAGGATGGAACAGGCATAGCGTGTGGCAGGCAGGGTAGTGTTTGTAAGCCCCGCTGCTCGAGAAATGCATGGCATTTTATCCCTACTTGTCATTGCTTTCCAAGTTTCAAGCAAAATTTCACCCCATTGTTCTCTTTAAGTTTCTTATTAGTAATAACCTGCGTGCAATATTACAGCATATGTCCTTCTAGATTAATAACAGTCACTGTAAACGTATTTTGATGTGGATCTGCCAGCACAGATTTCTGTGAAAGTAATTTTATTTCTATGTATCCATGTGTCTGACAGGCAGCCTCTAAGACATCGAGAGGTGATTACAGTGGTTCTAAATTTGAAGTGGAGTTACTGCAGTTGGACAAACAAATAATTTTTATCCTTCTCTGTTCTGTAGCATCCAGATGTGAAGAGGCTGGAGGGCCTCTCCAAGCAGCTGGACTGGGATGTACGCAGCATTCAACATTGGTTTCGACAAAGACGCAACCAGGAAAAGCCCAGCACTCTTACGAAGTTCTGTGAGAGCATGTAAGGATGTGTGTTCTTTTCTTGAGTCTTGTTGACCCTGTGTCCTCATCAGTTTTCCCCTTTGTTCTTCACTTTTTTTTTTTTAAACCCCTTCTTTGTTTTTTCTCATCCCAGGCTTGTCCCCTTTACTAGCCCATTTCCTTGGAGGCACTGAACTCTGAGGAGCTAAAGGCTCCTACGCTTTCTTTAGGAAGTTATTTTTCACCTGCCAGGGTTTACTTCTGAGGAATCTTTTCCAGCACGCAGCTGCTCTTCAAACTGGGTATCTACATAAAGTTCGTTTTTCTAATTAGACTCCATTGTTTTTAGTATCTGAGTTACATTTCCATGCCAGCTGGATTTAACATATTAATACATAATCTGCATTGAAAGAGCATGGAAAATTAAATCTACTTAAAATATTTACATGTTTCTCTTAAAGGAGGACTGGTAGGCATTGAATTCATAGCAAAACACAAAGAACAACACTAGTTTATTTGAAAGACTCATTAATTCCAAGACTCAGCCCTCTAGCACTGCTGGATGTTGTTCCTTTGATGTGGAAGGTCATGCATTTAAGGCAAATTTTACATGCTCCAAATCAAGAGACTTGGCAACTATTGCTGAGGCCGTAAACAAGTACTGGCTTTATTACACCCTTTTGGTCAAGTAGTTGTGTTATTGCTGGCTTAAAACTCTAGTTAGACTTTTTGTTAGCTGGGAAAGAAGCGTTAGGTAGAAATGTCAGCAGAAACAGAGGAAGCCTATTTAAGTTAGAAAGCAAATCTTAGTTAATCTTGTTTTCAAGGTGTTTTTTTTTTTTAATTCCTAACAATTCTTAAATGATTTCTTTAAGAAATTGCAAGTAAAGAAATCACAAAAACACTGCAGACCAGCCAGAGGGAGGGTGGGGGTGTGTGTGTGTGTATATATAAAAAACCCCCAACCTGTGGAGTATACTGTTGCATCATTCAGGCAGATTTCCTAAATATATTTCATGCTTTTTCCTTTTGTAGGTTTCCTAAATATTTTCCTTAAACTTTTATTTTCCTGTGGAGACATACAGGAAGGTTCATAATATGGTCCTGAATAAACAATGTATTAAGGCATTTTTTTCTAAAGCCAAACCATAGATCAAATGTTATTTGAGTAGCAACTGATACTTAGTTTCAACTAAGGACTGAATAGGAGAGCAATTAGCAGAGTTACTGTTAAGCATATTGTCTCTCTAGCTCAGAGAATTAGATTCCTTTTTTTTATTTTAGAAGAAGAAAGATAAATTGTCTAAAGATGATTGCCCTTTAATAAACAGAGGAACTTAACTATCAGAATGCTTAAGTCCTTTCCTTGGTACAGCTAAAATCCACCCTACTTAATATTTAATAAAGCCAGGCAGGGTGAGATTATGGATAAACCTAGTCATCCTGTTGCCAACAGCTGGTGGTCTTAGAGTTACTAATTTTTGAGATCAGTGAAGAACAACCTGTTTTCTACAAGGGTTGTAGCTGTTAATGTATACACTTGTGTGCTTAACTTGTACGAGAGACTGTGGAATCTTGGAAAAAAATTAAAACTGTATTACTGTTAGAACTAGCATATTTGGGCAGTATATTTTTCTGCTTCTGTAACTCAGGTCAAAGACTTCACTCTCTTGCATTACTGCCAGCACATCTGGGCTGACCTAGAGGTAGAAAAAACTTAAACGTACCATGAAATACGGACACAGATAGGAAAGTTATGGGTGCTGAACTTGCTCCTTTGTGGCATACATTATGGAAAAAGCGTGCAGATAGAGTTATAGAATCATTTAGGTTGGAGAAGACCTTTAAGATCATCAAGTCCAACCATTAACCTAGCACTGCCAAGTCTACCACTAAACCATGTCCCTGAGCACCACATCTACACGTCTTTTAAATACCTCCAGGCATGCTGACTCAACCATTTCCCTGGGCAGCCTGTTCCAATGCTTGACAACCCTTTCAGTGAAGAAATGTTTCCTCATATCCAATCTAAACCTCCCCTGGCGCAACTTGAGGCCATTTCCTCTTGTCCTATCGCTTGTTACTTGGGAGAAGAGAC
>NW_008794888.1:173661-177037 GCF_000699145.1 Aptenodytes forsteri | reverse complement strand
TGTATTTTTTTTTTTTAAATTAAAAAAAAAAAAGGTGTCTGACCACAAATAAGTTCCCAAAAATGTCTTAAGGAAGAATGTTGCATCTGAATATAGTGGAATGGGAATTCCAGGCATGGAATAAGCTAGTAGGGAAAGGGCTTCAAGGTATGCTGGGGTCAACTGGGAGGATGTAACTCTTGGAAGACCACGAATGGTGCCTTTGCTGATTGCCACACAGAATACAGGATCTAAGAATGTCTTTTTTAATGTCTGACATGTCAGAAAGCCAATGCAGTAGTGATACCCAAACCACTTCCAGTTTCTTCCTGGTTTCAGTGTATTGCGCTGCTGCTCACACTACCAGTACGTAGGCATGTCTGCTTTTCTCAGACTAAGTAGGATAGAAAGAGCAAGCATCTTGTCCTCCTCCCTTGTCGTCTGGAGCAAAGGGAAAGAATCTGTGATGCCCTAAGTTATTAGCGTGGGACTTCGGAATGTCATCAGGCTCATGACTTGTCTGTCCTACAGCTATGTACATTTAAGCAAGCTGTTTATTAGAGACATTTACATGGTTTCCAAGGAGTGGCTGGCAGAAACATATGGCCAAGAGAGTTTTTTGAGTTTATGCAACAGTCTGCATGTGAAAACATGGAAATGTGTGGACTGAAGAGCCAAAGATTCCCCCCCTCCCATTCTTCTCTAGAAGAAGCTTGGATACTAAAGTATCTGTAAGTGGGGGTGTCTTTTAGTTTTGATGTAGGGGAGAGAAGAGTCTCTGTCTCATCTCCTAGCCAGAACATATTCTTTTTCCTAAGGAATTGAAACTGTTTATGCACATTGCTTTTGGGGAGATTTTATCTATCTATAGCTGTATATATATGTGTGTGTGCACATATGTGTGTATAGATAGAAAAGATTTTATCTATCTATAGCTGTATATATATGTGTGTGTGCACATATGTGTGTATAGATAGAAACAGATAGATACAGAATTTTTTTTTTTTTTGCTTATCATGCACATTTGTGTGAAAATTTTATGGGCAGTTTACAGCTTCTTGGCCATACTGCTTTTCTCGACTAGCAGAGTAATTCTCTCCTACAAAATTGTACTGGAAAAATAACTATGCAAGGGAAAGAAATTGAGACAGCTGCTTGGTTGTTGAAATTCTGAACTGTGCTGATACAAATCTTAACAAAGCGCATAAAAGAATTCATCAGTCTGTGCTTTGTGTGTAGCAGTAAAGCACTAGAAAATAAATGGGCGTCAAAAAGCTGCTAGCTCTGAATTTTTAATAGCCTCAGGCCCTCTTAAGTCAGCTTCTAAAACACTGCTGAATACAATGATCTTTGAGATACAAGCAAAAATACATAGTAAATGTATTATGGGTCCATTTAATTCTGATTTGTGAATACAGATTTTCAGCTGCCTCAGTGCTACATGCAACGGAGGACTAACCAGTGTTTCACAACCAGAAAAGAGAACAAGGGGATGGGTCTGTAAAGCCGTGCTACGTGCCCTGGGGCAAGTGTGATAGTCACTGTTCAATGGCCATAGAATTACCAAATCTCCCTCGTTTTCCTCTGCTGTTTTCCATGGGGCAGGAATGGCTGTTCCTCCTTGCTCTCTCACAGGTATGAGGCATAACCCCTCCCCTGCTGCTCTGGTCTGTTCAGGAGCTCTAAAGCACTGGTAACTCAACCAGCTGCTTGGTGAAAGGGAAACTGCACACCTAACTAGTATGCTGATAAAAAGTTAGAGGTTTTCCTTGCTATTATAATTCTGGATTATTATTTTTTTTGACTGGGCAGATACTTAGTTCTGCTGCTCCTTCTCCTCGTAACGTCCTGCAGTGGGCTGTGTGCTGCTGTGGGCGGTGTGTTGCATCCGGGTGCTCCTGGGACAGGTGCTTCTGTTAACGGATGATCGTAGGACAGCAGTCTTGCCTGAAAGAGAAAGCATCAAGGAAAATGCAAAATTTCGTGAAGTCACTGTGAAAGAGCAGCAAACTCTGCAATGAGGCATAGTACTGGAAGCCTCTAAGTAATTACTATGATTTCTTTCTTCTGGAACACTTTGTACTGAAACAGTTTATAGGACTGATAAATGTTTATGCAGGTGAAAAAAGTGAGTCATTTGCATATTTTTCTTGCTGATCCTTAACTTCTTTACTTCTTTTCAGTATTTCAGTTAGCTTTCTGTGACCTTGAGTGAAATATTCATCGGTGCTTCATAGAAACTGTTAACGATACTGGAGCAGCTCCTTTCTATTTCTGTTAGTGGTGTCTGAAGAACACAGTATTGTGTGATATCATTGAGGAGAAGGAAGTGTATATTTGTGTACACCTCTCTGTCTGGATGTAGATTATTGATTCTCACACAACTCTCCCCCTGCCCCGCCCCTGCTATGGCCTTAAAACAAAGGGAGTTGGGCAGGAAGAACAAGAGGAGGAGTATTCCTTCAAGCACAATAGCTGGGTTTATAGCCAAGAGACTGCTTTGGCTCAGGTCAGGCAACAAGGTGATTTCCCCAAAGCTGCTAACTCAAAGCACCACTGTGTTAAAACAGACCTGTAAAGGGAAAGCCGGGGAAGCCGTCAGCTGTTGTGATTGACCCAGTTTCTCTGAGTGCTAGTGTCAAGTTGAGAAGTTGCCCAAGCTAACTTCTTTTAACCTACAGGAGCATCAAGTCAAGGCTAGATGGTGTGAACACAGATTTTTCTTTAAATCCACTCAGCAAAGTGTAGCACTTTGCAAAATAAATTTTGAGGCATCCTACTTTACTTTGAAGAAGTTTTTCATTGTCACTGGTTGCGGCTGCTGTATGTATGTTCCAGCTGTGCCAAGCTTATTATATCAAAAGGAAAGAGGAGCAACTGCTACATGATCTGTCTTTGTAAAACAATGTGCCCTTTCCAAATTAATTATCTGAGAAATTACTCTCACTTAGCATAAATCTTCATGGCTGGCAGGATTTTTTGTTGTTGGAACCAAAATAAAAATTAAAATTAAAATAAAAATTAAAATGTTAACACACACACACACACAGAGCCCCATCCTCAGTTTTGATTTTTTTTTCTGTGTGAACTCCTTACTGGTTTGTACTAGTTGCACTTGAAAAACCAGTAAAGGTTGAGTCTGACAGCCTTCATCAGAAGTAAAGACCGCTTTAATGGTGTTTTCTGAAGGCCTTTATTGATTACTTTTTTATTTATTTTTTTTTCTTTACTGAATGTCGTGTAACTAAGTAATGTGTATCTTTCCATTAAACGATATGGGAGCTTCATGTCAATGAATCCTGATAGCAGTCTATCATAAAACTGCTGGTGAAAGTAAATTGGTGGCTCTTAAATAGCCATAAATTGCTTGTAAAGCAAGAAGCGTGTTCTTGTTTGG
>NW_008794888.1:166254-170159 GCF_000699145.1 Aptenodytes forsteri | reverse complement strand
AGTGCTTAGATTAACACTGGCTGAGAGAATGAATGCTTTTCTGCTGAAGAGCTGCTCCTGTCGCTATGTTTACACCCTTTATCTAACTCTTCCTATCATTATTTCTCAATGTTGAATAGTAAAATACTGGGTCTGGCTCTGCTCTTGTTGCCCTGCTATCCTACTGCATTAGAAAGCTGAACTGTCTGGTGAAGGGGAAGGTGGGAGTAGACTTCTTGCAACTCTGTAGTATGCTGCTCAAGAGGCTCCGGTTAGTTCGGGACTGGTATGAAACAGACCCCAGAATTGGGCAAGGTTAGCAGTTTCCCTCATGTTTCCTTTCCTACCATATCCGCCATGCTCACGTGTGAACCTGGTCTATGATCTCTGTTTTCTCTTTTTAAGCTGGGCCTCAGGATGTCTCTGTGCCCAAACATGGGATTGGGGGGAAATTAAAACATTGGTTAAGTGTCAGGAATTGCCAGCCCTCTTCCCATGCTGTTCTGCTGGAGCAGACAGGCAAAGATGTCCATGCCATGTCCTCAGACTATGCTCACTGTATTTTTAGACTGTGCTGTAAGCACTTTTCATTTTGCATCTTATGAAATTCCCCTCTTCTCTCAAATTGGATTATTTAAAACTTTGAATTCCCTGCCCTTACTGCCTTCTGTGACACAGTTTTTAACACAATTAATACATTTAAATTAACTCATGTGCTGGTCCTGCAAAGGCACCGTCACTTAACATTATCATTGCACATTAAGAAAGGTTATAAAAAACTAACTAGGTTTCCATTCTCTTGCGGTTTGTGTGTGCTTATCATTATTTTATGTTATGGAAATTAAGTAATTCTTCCCTAAGTTCTAGTTAATGTGAACACTAGTTCAAAATTACAGTCACAATATAACGATTAAAGACACCTAAAGGAAAACTGCAAAGACTGCAGTAGCTGCTGCTTTCTTATGTTCCATGTGCCTTGAATTGTCTAGCTCTTGATTATGGAAGAGACCAACTGCCTTCTTCGGTCAGCCTCAGCTTTAAATAAAGTTGCCAAACACTGCAGACAAGTGCTTGAAAGTGAAGGAACATGGAGACAGAGCTGGGATTTTTCAGAAGAGCCACAGGGGGATGTACAGCTAAGAAAGTAAGGGGTCAATCTGGGATGCTGCAGACTTCAAGACTACCTTTGATGCTTAGATGGGATTCACAGGGCTTAAAAACTGACTCTTGATGGTTTGGGGAAGATCTTCTGTGAATTCAGCACAGGGTTTTCTCACAGTTTATCTCTCGTTCTGCCTGAAGCATTGGGCTGCTGCTTCTTCACCATTTGTTAGTGTGTTTGTCTGTGATACTGATCTCTCTTAAGTGGTAGATTTCAGGTACTGATATCTCTTGTTCTCTTGTTAAAAATATTCTATTGCTGCCAAAATTTGAAGGCTTTTTTTATTTCTCTTAAATGAAACTTTCCAATAATAAAACCATTCTTGCCCAAGTAGAATAGCAAATAGTGTAAAATAGTTATTATCTATTAATAGTGAAGGTTACGTTTACTTCTCAAATCTGTAATGGTGCTTGTCAGGTCTTTATTTCATCTGTGATACTGGATTTAAAAGCTGAGAAGAAGAGGGGAAAGACAGCAAAAAACATTTCTCTTCCTCCCTTTCACAACATATTCTGCTCTTTTCATTGCTTTTTATCCTGTAGGTTTGGTGTTTGCTTCCTTTATATGCCTTAGTGGTTACCTGTGCAATTTTTGCCTTGTACTTTTTACCTCCTTATTGCTTTGTCTTTTCCTAGAAAGTTCTCTTTTTCTAAGATGTTAATTTTGTTACCAATCCAAACTATGCTTTTGTTCGACCTGTTACGTATTTGAAGTATGAAAGCAACATAAGCAATGTTCGCTTAGGCTGTAATAACTTTATGAAACGCATTACAAGCAAGTATTTATTTGTGAAGAGTTACTGTAAGATTCAGAATAAATTTTCCATTCTTATGTGGATGCAAATTTTTGGATCTTCAGTAAATGCAGATATCCACCAAGTTCTACTGTTATTTTCATTTAAAAAAGTGAGACAAACCTGAACAAAATGCTAATTAAGAAGGATACCCTTCTTATTCCCATTTCTATCTTCGGAGTTGTTTGCTGTTCTCTGTGTGTAGCACCAGCAAATGGTATTTGACAAATTCACACTGAATCCGTACAGATATGGTCCAACAGGAGCTCCCCAGGGATGCCTTTTGTAGCAGGTTGTTCTCTTCCACAGGAGACTGCAAATTACACAGGCTGAGTAGTCCAAAACTATTTGGTATCTTTCCTTATTTCAGTCTCTACCAAAAGAAACTTGAGTATGACTTGCTCACTACAGGTTATTAGTCACAATCAACCCGTATCAAAATACCTTACTGACTGAAGGGTAGCGGCAGTAAGGTTTTATTTTATACGCAGCAATGAATGAATTGGCATGCAAGTCCTTACTCCTCTCTTCTCCCTCATATTTATGTTGTTACAGAGTTTTATGTTACATTTGATTACCGTTCATTTTATAGATACATGGACTGTCTGCATCTGTTCATGGAGACACAGTTACAGAGGAAAATAAGCTTCCGCATTGTTTAATATTTTTCCCTTACAGGCATTCAACTACATTGTTTTCTGTGTTAGTAAGTTGTCCGATAATGTACTTTCATGCTCTTTAGAGAAAGCTGAACTGAGTATTTTCTTCAGGTGTAAATATTTTGTAAGATGCTGTGGCAGCTTGTCATATGCTGTTCTGATTCCCCCCCCCTCCATTTTCTTTGCTGAGAGCTGAAAGCTGTAAACTAACCTGGGTCAAGATGATGCCTGCCTAATGCTGCATTTGTATGGCTGTCTATCAAAAAGCTTTTGTGGAAAGATTTCCCCTGTACCTACATGGAAACAAATTTTTGATTGGCAGAACAGTTTTTGTGATATTTGGGCATAACATCATATGTATGTCCAGGACAGCAAGGTAGGCATCACTGGAGTATTGTTAGGCTCAAAAGAGGCAAGTGGTGGCCTGTGTCTGAATAGATGTTGGCAGTGGCCTCAGCAAGAACATGTACGCAGTGCTGGTGGAGGTGAGAAACTTGCTAGTTCCCCTAATGCTTTTTGGGATGATGCTATGGTAGTTGTTAGTGTAGCCTTAGGCATATTGTAACCCAATGTTCAATATAGCCTCTGTCTTCTACTGCTTTGGTGTCTCACCAGGGTGGGTATACACAGACCTGCTGTGGCAGAACATAGAGCCCAGGCTGCGATGGAGACCTTTCTGGTAACTTCATCTGTACGCTACACGTTTTGCACTTCATGTACATCCATGTAATTCCACTCATTCTGTTTTACTGATCTCATCAGTGTGATGGGCCCTTCTGTTTGTATTGACTGGTGACCAGCATTTGCTCATTCAGGGATGCTTTGTTTTTCACTTCCCTGAAGTTCAAGAAACTGGCAGATGAAAAAAACATGAGTACGTGAGAGTTAAATTTTGTCTTGGATTTCTCCAGAGGAGTCAAGTAATGCATCAGCTCATGTTGTCCCGGTTACTTGCGGGTTAAATCTTCTAGGATCAGGCTCTGAAACAGGCTGAAATTGTGACTGTCAGACAGGAAATATTCACTACAAGGTGCTGCAGAAACTGTGCTTTGAAATATTTAATGCTACCCCTTATGGTTAATTATTTAAATACTTTCAGACTAATGAGTATAGTTTGGTTAGATGGTGCTTCTTGGTAAATTTGGGTTTCTGGCTTCTTTAGTTTTATTCTTGCTGCTCTGATGACAGCACTTCTGCATGAAAAATAGTACAAAAATTTCCTGTACCTGTTTCTTTGTAGTGTGCTTGGAATACTGAAGGATAATAGATTAAATCTTTAAAAACAAAAAACACACCAAAAAACAACCTTCAT
>NW_008794888.1:143728-163895 GCF_000699145.1 Aptenodytes forsteri | reverse complement strand
TGTTTCTGATCTGCTCTATATTTGGGTTTTCAGTGTATAGGTCTGTCATGATCTAAGCACATACAGATTTAATAAAGCTCTTAGTTTATTTTAAAAGAGCTTTATTAGGTGAGGGAGATTGTGAGATTGGAACTTAGAGTAGAAATTCTTTAGGAGATCTCTCTGAAAATATGCAAGTGAAAACATACGTCCACGCGTACCAGGCCGAATGCTGAGAGTGTGCCACCTGGGTTATCAAATTACCTTCACCCTGTCTTATTTTGAGTTCTGCCTGGAAAACAGTTGGAACTCTGATTTTCTAAATTCCTTAAAAAGCTGATGATACCGAATAACTTATGGTAACACTGATGTCTCAAAAGAAGGTGGCAATTTGTTGCTTTACTCTTCTAGGTAGTGGCGCAGGCTGTGAAGTATGAATAGTCATCCACCACAATTCCCAAACAGTCCTGTGGGATGGCACTGCTCACTGCTTGTGTGTGTTAGGCTTTGATCAGGGAATGCAAAACATCCAAAAAGATTGCTCAGAGTGAAACACAGTAACACCTGAATTGTCATGTGCCTGATATAAAAGCACGGTTTTGTGCAACTTAACTACTGTAAGATTGAAGTCTTAATACTGTAAGATCAACCTTGTGATACCTTAACTACTGTAAGATTGAAGTCTTAATACTGTAAGATCAACACTTGTGATACAATACAAAAGGTCTTAAGTTTGAATTTGTGAGACCATTAAATGTTTGAGGTGCTAGTAGTACTCCTAGGTTTTGGATGGATTAAACGTTATTTTTCTGTGCTCTGTCTTGTATATTTACATGGTTTATTGCCTAAAAAATTATCTTTGTGGGGATTTTTGTTGTTTTAGGGGAGAAGGGTTGCTGTTTGTTTGTTGGTGTTTGGTTTTGGGGTTTGGGGTTTTTTTAAACCTAAAATGGGAGCTATAATAGGTCAGTAGACAATGTCACAAATATTAAGAAGTTGATCCAAAAGTTCAGAGTCCATTGGTTTTGGGATCATCCTCTAAATATCTTTCCTTAGATGTAACCTTCTAGAAGGAATGCATATCTCTGGCTATGTCAGGAGCAACATCATTGGATTAAGTCCCCTTGAGTGAATCAGAAAGTTGAAGGCTCTGGTACTGTGTTTGGGCGAGCAGAAAAATGCGATGTGAGGATAAAACACAGACTGCTTTAAGTCACAGTGGGAATGTGGGGAACTTAGCAATGCTTCCTATTTAAAAGAAATAAACATTCAGAATTGTTTAAACTCAGCCTCACAAATGCTCTTTTGAGTAGTCTCACAGTGAACATACTCTTAACAGCCGCAGGAAATCATTGCAGCAAAAATAGTTATCAGTCTCAGCTAACAATTGCGATAGCCCAGCTACATGCTCGCCCAGTTCAGTCAGATGGTGGGGATTAAAATGGAGAACAAGCTGCGTGACGGCAGTTCAAGTCTTTTCGTCTTCTCCAGAACCAAGGCCTGCACCTGTGGAGTTTGCATTAGGCTTGGTTTGGCTTTCAGCCCAAAGCCTGAGCCCAGAGGTCTGTCAGCCACTGCCAGGAGTTGAGCAGCAGGTGACTGAGAACAGCAAATCTGAAATCTTACTGAAGTGAATTTCCATGGGAAAAACTTCAGGAGTCTACAGTTTCTCTGAAAATAGTTTTCAGAGCCAGAAAGCCAGTTTCTTCGACTGCAGGCAATGTGGTAAGCCCATGGCTAGTTGCTAAATGTGGGGGTTTTTTTAACATTAACTGTTTTGAAGTGGCATTCATTGCTGTTTGTGGCCCTGACTGTAGCAAATCTGTGGCAAAAGCATCTCTGTAAATAACAGCTACAATTCTGGAAGCAAAATGGCTGTTATGTTTTTAACATTGTGCATTTATTATATTTCATGTTTGCTTGTCAAAAGTCAGTTGGATAACTTCGGATCCTTGCACACCATTGCTGGGCAGCAGGCACTGGTTTGGCATTGGAGCTGTAAGGGGTGTGCAGGGCTGTGCGCTACTGGGGGCGTGCTGCAAAGCTGGGGGCTCTGCAGGAGTGCCTGTGTTCACAGCCCAGCCAGCCGGTCTTCCTGCAAAAGAAACAAAGAAAGGGAAAACTGCAGGAGCAGAGAGGCCTTGTGCCTCTTCAGCCTTATTCTGGGAGAAGTGGCCCTTTTCCTGGGAGAGTGGCCATGCTGAGCTCGCTCTGCTGGACAGCAGGTCCATGGGGAGGACAGTGTCTTTCTGACACAGAGCACGAACCCCATGTGGTGGGCTCTGCAAAATATGTGCGTGTATATAGGGTAGGGGGGCGCTTTGCTTGAACATTGCTTGAACAATTTGTTTTTATTAGCTGAAGTTTAATTTCACATTTCAGACCAGAAATTTGGAGGGAAATTTTAAGGACAAAATTCATCCGTGTGATGAAGGGAACCTGCTTAGACATATGCATGAAATCAGTGAAGTGCTTGCTCAAGTGTGCACTTAGTTTTCGCTGAATTGAGCATGACAGGGTATACCAGATTAGTTGGCAGAGGCTCTCCAACTTTTCCATCTTCTTAGAGTTCTGTGTCATGCTGAAGCATCTTTAAAATTTCATTAGCAGCTTGAAGTTAAAAGGGTTGAGAGGTTAAGAAACTGTGCTCTGGATCAGGAATGCACTTGCGTGTTGAACAAGAGCAGTCAGATCTGTTGCTGCACTCTTGAGGGGCTCTAGAGCGTTCATTTTAAGACTACATTAGAAAAGAACTTCTCTTTTTGTTACTGAAGAGTCACTTTTTAGCTTGACTCTTCGCTGCAGTGTGTCACATCCATACTTGAAACACTGGCCTGGTAAGTACCAGCACAACCTGAAGGACTTGCCAGAAGGGCCATGTGTAAACAGGTTTGATCTCCCTCATTCTGAGCTCTAGCAGACCAAATGCAAGCCTGGTTCAATCCGGAAGTCTTGTAGGCATGTTAGTGCAGGACTAAAGTGAACCTCATAAACCCTGTTGCGAGCAGACAGATCGAGTCTTCCAGAACACTTGTTCCTTGCGTGCTTTCATCATTAAATTAACCTAAAAAGTCTTTCAAGCAGCACGCTTTGTGTGTATGTGGGTCATTCAAATTTTGTGTCTCTATACAACTGACTGGAGGAGTGTTTCAAGTCTGAGGGCCAGAGCAAATTCTCACAAAACAGAGCATCTTCAACTGTCATCATCTTTCAGTTAAATGTGAACTGATGTGGTGGTCGCCCACAATAGGGTGCTTCACCTAGTGGCCTCCATTGTATTGCTTTAATAGGGCAGCGATTATTGCTGGGGGGAAAGGGCTGTTGGGCTCTGCTACTGCTGCTTTAGAAGAGTTTGTTACTTTGCCTGTTGCAGACAACCAGCTGTGACCCAAACGACAACTGTCCCCAGTGACCTGGGGACGTTCAGCATGAACTGCTGATGCTTAAGAAGGACCTTGAGCAGGATATCAGAAAGGCTACTAAAGAGGGTTTATGCTACTGGCCAGACATCTTCCCTTCCCTGGGGTCTGTGACTATTCAGTCTGTGCTCAGGCTAAGGGCTTTTTCCAACCGTGAGAGTTGGGAGTATTACCTAGGACAAATTAAAGACCTCTCTTAATCAGCTACCGCTTTGTGAATTCAGTTGGGAGTCAGACTTGATAACCTCACGCTTAAGAAAGATATCCTCTTCTATCATGTCCTGTGCAGAGAGAAAGAACATTTTGCCAAAGTTCCCAAAATACTAAGGTGGTTTGGACACTGGACTATACTGTGAGTGGACGTGATTCCTACTTGGAACTGTTTCCCTCCACTTGCATCTCTTCATCAGTGGGCTGCAGTGAGACCCAAATAGAGGGATAAAGTAGTATATACTGTAGATTGTGAATGATGGATTTCATTAGAGTACTTGTTGTAAGAGAATTGAATTGAATGCTCACCTTTGGAGGAATCTTGCTGGACAAATCTGCATTGCATGAAACATTTATCTCATACGTTCTGGCCTTGTCTGTATGATTTTGAGTTAATAATGCAGCTTCACAACCTAGTTCCTTTCCCTTTCCTCCCTGTCCTTCGTCCCAAGTCATGGAGTGTTTTCTGCTACATAAAACAGCTTCACAAGAAGAGATGGGCCTACACATGACGACTTTGTGGCTAACAAACCCTTCAGGAGTGTGAGAGGTGTGTGACAGAGGAGATAATTGTACCTAGGTTTTCCAAAGCCTGGCAGACGTTCTTACTGCTAGGCCACTGAGTAAAAGGGGCAGCTGAGGGGGAGTGAGGACTGCTTATATGCCAATAAAGCATCAACAGGGTTTTAGGTTACTGGCGCCCTGCAGCAAGGTAGGAAACTGGGCAGAGAACTGAGTGCTAATTCAATTCCCTGTGTGTTCAGAGGTATAGTGATCTATGTGTGACCTTGTGCAAAGGATTATTGATGTATCTATCACTAAATTTCTGATAGCATGTAGCTGACAGCTACAGATAGACTCCTTGCCTTTTTTTACTCTGCAGCTGAAGCTGATGGGAACAACTTCCCTTAATTTTGACCATTTGTTGTATGTATATTTCTTCTGACTGTAATGCATCATAAATGTCACTCATTCTGTAAATGGTCTTAACTGTTGATTTAGTTTAATGTGGATTTTATAGATCTCAATATATGTTAATTTGTAGGTAACAAGCATCTAGTTACATCTTTGTCTTTTTTTTTTAATTAAAAAGACAGTTACAAATGAAATATCTCCAGTTGTTAAGGTCATTGGTGTTAGCAGTTGATGTGCAACATTTACTAAAATGTTGAACATAGTTACTTAGCTAGTTAGACCAGATATATTCACTTACTGTATAATAATAATAAATACTTTAATAGCTTAAAATTAGTTTTCTTCCAAACCTTCTTCCATTCATCTATTTTTAAAAAGACAGTTACAAATGAAATATCTCCAGTTGTTAAGGTCATTGGTGTTAGCAGTTGATGTGCAACATTTACTAAAATGTTGAACATAGTTACTTAGCTAGTTAGACCAGATATATTCACTTACTGTATAATAATAATAAATACTTTAATAGCTTAAAATTAGTTTTCTTCCAAACCTTCTTCCATTCATCTATTTGATCTCTGCCAGTGGATGTTTTGCTGTTAATTGCAGCAATAAACCATCTACAAGTAGTGGTAAAACAACGTGGGAAGCTCCTTGGACTTCTTTGTATGGGATTGAGATTCCAATTGGGGTATTGAGCTGGCAGAATTTCCCTTTGAAGCCCACAGAAAAGGCAGCTAGCTGCCTGGTACAGAGCAGTGGAAAGTCCTTTGTAGCTCTGCTATCACCAGAGTTAGCTGATTCATGATGATAAACATGCTGGGGGCCAATTCTGACTTTGCTTTGTTTTGAATTTTTCTTTATTGCAGTTTGACCAAGCCTGAAGTTTGTTGAATAGCTTTTGTAGATGTTTAGCAGGAATGAGCAATTTTTTTCTACCAGTATTACTTATTTTTTTAAGAAGTTAGCACTTTGACCAGCTTTGTCTGTCACCCAGTTCTGAGCCTTGCTTTATCTTCTGATGCTCAATCCAAGTAGACTTGTTTGGCAGGTTAGGGAAAAAGAGGAAAGAAGACCAATAGCATACATTATCATATACTTGTATGCATATATCACCTTTGTAGCATTCAAATAGTTGGAGCAAGTAGATTGTCTTTGGCTGACCCAAATAGTACCTGGTGGCTCTTGGCTCTGAGGTATTTCCAGAGCTCCAGGAATTCTCCTACAGGGCAATCCATGGCTTTAGCGCAGATCTACAGCAGTAGCAGTAGCGTTTTGCGGGGGTGGGTGGGAGGTTAGACAGGGAAATCGGTGTTTCTGAATCTGCTTGTTTCAGGAATGCAATGCTGCAACCAGAGTCTTTCAGACATCCGTGCAGACTGGAAAATCCCTGAGACCCACCATCTAAAACTTAACCATTCAAATATTTCAAATACTTTAGGCTGCCTTTGAACTCCTCTATGGAATATTGCATTTCCCAACAGCAAGCTACAAATGTCCTCAAATATGTTATGAATTTTTCTTGGAGAAATGTGGAATAAAGGTGATATTGAGGGGATTTTTAAAACAAGAAAACTCTTTGTGAGGAATTTATCATAACTGCTCACACTTAGGAGTGAAAGAAGGGCACTTGGAGTGCTCAGCAGTGAGATTAGGTTAGACAGTTTTTCTCTCCTAATATTTTTATTTTCAGTGACAGCCTTCAAACTTTCACTAGATGAGGTATGTAACCTTGAAGTTAAATGGCAGGTTTCCTAGCCATAGGACCAGCCTAATGAGAAAATTGTTGCCCAAATAAAACCTTCCTTCATATTGCTGTCCTTGCTGTTTCTTCCATGTGTGTGATCTGAAGGTTTCTATCAGCACAACTAACGTTTTGCTTCCGAGTGCTCTATTTTTGCAGTATCGTGAGAAAACTGCCAGCATGAAAGCTGCGAGACGTGTTGCTAGTGTGACTGAACCCTTGAAGGGATTGGTATTTGTATCATATCAATTGAATAAATTAATCTCTGCAGTACTGTGGAGACTACAGGATAAGAGAGAGTTTCTGTTCAGCTGAAGTATCACACTTTAAATCTCATTGATGTTCTTACACTCTCCTGTACTCAACTTGTCGGAGGGTTATTTATGTATGACACAACTTTCTTTCTAAATACTTGTAAAAGTAGCTTTGAAGAGGAAGGTTTGGATCAACCTTCTTTTACATAGGAGCATTTTCAGTTTTGAAACTATTCCAGTAATGTCTGAACCTGCTTTAATGCCAATTAACCATAAACTAATAGTTTTGCCAGTGGAGAGAAAGTTTTAAGTGCTGTAACATATGTAATTGAAGATGATTCATGCTGCAGTATTGCCTCACACTAAGGAAACCAAGTCTCATCCTGGTTTAAACGTTGTGAATAGTACCTCACTGGTGTTTATGTCAAGCATGTTTGTGTAGTCACTCCAACCCTTGGAAAAAAAACAAACCAGGAATTCGTCTAAGAATTTACACTGCATGAGGTTTTGATTTTATTTCCTTATACTTCCCTTGACTCTTCTTTCCTAATCCAGTAATGGGTCCAAAAGATAGGAAGATACTCTGTATGTCTTGTTTTACTGGGGAAGGGAGAAAGACGTAGAGGAGAGGATGATTTCGTATTAAATCTCCTGCTGGTTTCTCTCTTATTTTCCATGGCATCTTGATCCTAGCTTCTAGTTTGCCTCTATCTGAAAAGAAAAACTAGAAGCCCAGCAATTATTTCATGTGTACTTGGGAAAATGTAGAATCATCTTTATCAATGAAACTCTTTGGAAGTGGACATAAATTGTAGATATATATCTGTATCCGGCATATCTATCCGATGCAAATGCACTCCCTAAAACTAAGAGTGAAGTGCTGGAACCTGCTAAGTGAAATTCCAGCTTACTGTGGATGATGCTTTTCATTACTAAAGACTGTATTTGATGTGCAGCACTCTAAAGTCACCTGTTAAAGGCTTAATAAAATTTCTTATTATTATTGGCCTGGTGTCTAATAACAAGTGAGCTTCCCTGCAGTAGGCGTGTGAATTGTCCTCTGTCCTCCACAGTCCTGCTAGTTTTCATGAAACTTTTAAAAACTTAATTAGCCTTGAAAATTTGTGTTTTTCCTGTCATGTTTAGGTGAAATTAGCCAGTATTTTCAGAGGGCTAATGGGAGGCTGGGAAAAACAGGCAGATGAGCACAATACTGGATAACAAAAGTTGTAGAAAACCAGACCAAAATTTTGCTTCAACTTCTGTTAACACGACCAGGGTGTGGTGGTTTGGCAGGGCTGTAAGAAATCATGTATTGAACTGTAAGTATGTAAACCTGGTATCCTAGAGTTAATGTCTTGTACCTTTTGCAGGTGGAGATTTACCTTTTACCTATATATATTTACCTATGGAGTGCGGTTCCTGAAAAAGGTAGGCACTTATATTATTACACTTTCATAACACATCACGGATTTGTTTGAAGTCTCTTATAGGTATAATATAAAGCACAGGCATAAAACTTATGTTCACGAAGAATAAAAATTAAAATTTAATTTGCATTCATAAAATGAGTTGCTACTGGCATTGGTAAGGAATATAAGTTCTTATCAATATTTAATGGAGGTAAAAAAAAAAATTGGTATAGCAACATGCCTAGTTCACTTTAGTACTTTTCATTATAGACATTAAGCTGGCAGTAAGGCTTACCAAAGTATTCATCTCAATTTCTGCATCATCCTTGTTTAAATGCCTCTGGCAGAGATTGCTTTTTATTAACAAACAAAATCCATTAGTGTTTTATAAAATGCTATTTTTTGCCCGTTCTTTGTCTGATATACTGTGGAAAGAAGTTTCTATGGAGTTTCCCATCAATGCTGTGTTTCTGGTGATTTAAGCAGAGAAGGGTATTGGTAGCTTCTAAACGCCCTGGTATAGGTCTATTAACCCTGCTATAGGCAGTAATATGGATTTATGGTGCAAATTATTTTTGCAATGTGACTAGTTCTCAGAGCTTTTGTGCAAGTTGGGCTGTATGTGTAATTCTGAGAGGTGAAATTAGGGGAATGTGTGGTCTCAGTGCGTGCATGTAATCTTACCTTCTTCGTGTTGGACAAAAATTTGACAGAAGAAAATGTATCCTAAATGCTTCTGGTGCTTTGTAAGTAAAAGTAGCTGTTTAAAAAAAATCCCCATCATTTTTATGATTGTAATTCTTGAGGCTGTCCCAGGTGCCAGTCAGCTTGGTGCCAGCAGGACTGATGATGTGCCTGTGCGGAGAAGGGACATCAGAGCTGTTCTCAGCTATTTAGCAGTAGGCGGCCCCAGAGGAAGCGTGTGCCCCAGTCCTCCAGACGGACCAGAGCAGCATGTAGTGTGCAATCTCTCCGTGCCTCCTTGAACACGTATACTTTCTATGTACTTCATCCGTTAACATGCTGTATGGTCATGATCTGATACTCTGTTTTCTGCCTTTGATTCTGTACATGCCTGTGGTATTAAATACGAGAACAGTTTTAATAAGCAGTTGTCACAACCTAAAAGGTTACTCGGCCTGCGGGTGTGTAGAGATCGTGACCTTGGGTTCACAGGATTCTGTAATACACAAGGACATGGAGGCTTTATCCTCTGAATTTCTCTACTTTATTATAGATTACCACAAATACCACAAAAATCACCATTAGCAAGTATCACAAAATCACTACTAGAAAGCATACCTATGATTAATAAAGCAAATCTGTCTCAGCACAAAGAAACTGTCTGTTCTAGGAAAAACTCTGAATACCAGCATTTCTAAAGACTAAGAAGAATACAGTAAATGCATGCTTCATTACAAGCCATTGTGAGCTGTTTCTAAAGGCTGAGTTGACATGCAAAGTGCAAGATGTCTTCCTCCCAATTCAGCATATCACTGCAGTTTGAGGAGGGCTGGCTGACATAGCATGGTTGTTTAAACAAGGTATACCATTGCTCGCTTAACAAGGATCGGTTGTGTGATTTTGCTGTAATCTTAACTTCCAACATGTTTAATTTTTACAAAGAGAACTTGTTCATTATGTAATTGGGTATGTATTTTTAATTACTCATTTTTACACAGTGCTGTAAATGACTTTTGCAACATTTTATGCTATAGTCATTATTCCAGTGTTCTGCTTCGTATACTCAGGTCTTTCACATGGGAATGTATGTAAACTAACAAAATTATGATTGTGATTGTATTTATATTTATACCATCTTCCTAGTAACATTGTGTAACTAAAAGAAAGTACAGGCTTTTTAATGTTCATCAAACACCAAAGATTTTGCTGGGTCCACTTAGGGGGGAAATCTGGGTTTGCAAGGAATAAAATCCAGACCCCAAAATCTGGAGGGAGGTACTTCTTTCAGATCTTTGCTACAGTACCAAAGTGGATAATCCTTTTTCATTTGTCTTGGTTTTCTTAATGGAATAATTGCAAAGAAATGCTTAATTGCTTCCTTAGGAAGCTAGTGAAAAAAGTTAAGCATAATAAATTCTCTTACAGATTTGATAGCAAGATCTGTCCTTCAAAAAGCTGGTTTGCCAGGAGAGAAAGTTCATTTCATAGCCAGTGGTGTTTTGCTGTGCTAATGCTACAGTAGAGATCTGCATCTTTTCAGATAACAAGGTCTGCTTAAGACTATCCCTAAGATACCTAGCCCGGAAGACTGCTAAGCATGGTGAGTGAGCCCAGGTGCAACGGCAGTCCCGAGGGGTGCAGTTCCATCACAGCAACATGTGCTGCCTTACTGGGAGACGGTGAGAAAGAGTAAATACTACAGACGTTCCTGTTTTGAAGAACAGAATATGCCACCAGCATAGCACCACATTGGAAATACTTTTACTTTTAAAACCTAAGCTAATGCTTAGTTAATACATAACTTTGGATAGCTGGATAAGACGTTTTGATACAGTATGTCTTTCAAACATCCAAATGTAATAAGAATATATTTTTAAAAGGGAAACTGCATTTTGGTGCTTTTCAAATGAACAGAAGCATTCAAGGTTGGTTGGTTTGTCCATTTCTAGATAGTTAAGATCCCTGATTTGAGAAAGCTGTTTTTGCCATCTTGAGTGGGAAGTGCTCCTTATTAGTTGGTCTTATGACTTTCACTCTCACAAGGTACTCCCTTTAGCAAAGCGAACCAACTCAATTGTATAAAAGGCTCTTCCTAAAACACTATGCCCAATGCATTGCCTCTTTCATAGTTTCTTTGTTGGCTCTTGAATTGCCAGGCAACAAAATACTCTAACTTCTATATTATTGCCCTTCCCTCCTGACTTGACCTAGTCTCCTTGCAACCTGCCGTTCCTTTGCTTTGCTGCATATGTTGCTGACCTGATGGGTTTTTTGTTCACATTTGGCTCTCTTAAATGTTCCTTCCTTAGTTTGAGGGTGAAATTAATCTTTACCTACAAGACTGGCATGCAGCCCGTCAATTACTTAAGCACCGCTTTGAGCTAGTTTTGAGGTCCTTTGCTTTGTGCTGGCCCTTTGCCTAGAGGTGAATTTCACCTTTTGGATTCTTTCTGAAAACACCTTTCTCATAATGCTCACAGCACATGAATCATTGCTACTTTGTCTTCTACTGTCACCTTCCCTATTTGCTGCGTAAAGCAATATTACTACATGAGTGCAGTATCAGCAGAAGGGTGGATGGCTGTTTCCTTGTGCCCACCAAACCACCCGCAGAAGATCTAACCAGGATACTCTGGCAAACCACCATTCTTGCAAAGAATGTCATTAGGTCTTTGGTGGCTTTGCAGAGCTGACAAGCTTATCTGGCTTTTTGGGAAGATGTGCCCAAGCTTAACAAGCAGTAATTGGTTAGCAGACTTAGCAACTCTTGTTTGATTTAGTTCTGAAAGTGTGATACTGTCAGTGGCACACATGCTGACGTTAATTTATTTTTAGAATGGTAGTAACTAACTGCATTAATGTTTTACATTTGCCTGGCTAGAGCATCTTGCAAGGGGAAAGAGGCCTGGAGTTTCAGCTTTGATTTTCACTTCCATACAGAAGCACATGAAAGCCAATAAAGCTGTCATTTGGAGCAATCATAGCTCTCTCTAAAATGCCGTGTCAAGCTTGTCTTTGTTACTGTCCATGACTGCAGTTAATGGCTGATCTAGATAAAAGAAATTTCTGCACTTGATAAAGCGACCTGTAAGTCTTTGTAGTAACAACTGCACGTGATAGGATATATCAATTCTTTTGCCATGCTATAATTGCTGAGTATGTTGCTGGAGATTTAAAAACTTTCTTGTCACTGAAAGCTGTGTCTCTTATCAAACTGTTCTCTTGGGGTTTGTCTTTTTCCAGTGACAGATGTATGCTGTTAAGACATAAATACAATAAAAAAATGTTACTTTTGAACAGTATTTTCAAAAAATCTCAATTCACAGGGAAAAAATGCCTGACATAAAGCTTTGTCTTCAAAGTTTGCTCTGTTGCAACAGAACTTATCAACCTATATGTTTTAAATAAGTTTTTGTCTTAGTGGTGTCTGCAGGACACTTAGATTGCAGCTTCTACCATTGGTGTCTGCCTTCTTCAGTCAGGAGGTGATTTTTAACTGCAGGGTGCAGCTGTGTGATTGGTGCATCTTATAACCATTTGCAACATCAAGGAAATATGTGCCCCTTTCAAGAGTTACAGTGAAGTGAAGAGAATTAAGTCTTTGGTAAGAGAGTAGAGAAGGCAAGGCAGTTGCTTTCTTACTCACAAATGGACCACATGTAGAGGAATAGCTCACAGCCTTCCAGATACTCAGCCAAACCATTGCATCACCTACAAATTGTGTCATAACGTGTATGCGCAAGAGACCAACAGACTTCAGTAAAATTTTTACCTTAGAGTTATTAGTATTTAATTATCATATTAGACATTCCTCCCTTCCCCAGCTCCTGTGTGCCTTCAGCCTTTTTTTTTTTTTTCTCTCCTTTGCATCAAAATAAGTAAATGAATATCACTGAGCTGCAAGGTTTAATTTTATTAGGGGTTTTGCTGTCATTGTCTGTAACTAGTGAAGTAATTAATGACATTTCAATGTCAAAGCATCTCAAAGATGAAATTTTTTCCTTGGTCTTGGTTTCTTTCTTAAATGTTCCTTACAAATTTTTGCTTCTTCTTAAAGTCCTCTCTAACAACGCTTTTGATTGTAGCTATCTTATTTATATTACCAAGTGGTGTAATAGTGGGATGAGACTTTCTGCTTCCCAAAGAGTCTCTCATTGAAGTGAAATGTATGTTTGTCTCTGTTCTTCCAAACCAGAACTTTAAATTTTACACAAATCAACTGTTAACTTTCTAGGTAATGAGTACAAAGCAGATGTCGGGAGATTGATGGGTTTGTCACTCCACCCCAGTGCCCTCTAGCAGTTTGTGTTTCAGGACATGCCCTGCCATCAGGAGCACACTCTGCTCCAGGCTGAACTCCCATCTCCTCCAGACTCGGTGGTGCAGGATGCTCTGTCCTCCTTCCCAGCATGGTGGCTAATGCACTGAAGGGGTGTAATAGGTCATCGTAATTAGGATTTGAAGTCACCTCTGTCATTTCTGATACTTTATGAGAAGAGGGGATCGATGTAAATGTAGGTTGAGTTCACTTTCTACCTCAAATATTACAATTTTCAAGGCCAGATTTGGTGATGAATATTCTTCTATGTGAGGAAACAGACTGAGACACCAACTTTCAAAGAGAAGGTGAAGCTTTCTTTCATTACTCGCTGCCAACTCTGTTACTTGTTGCTTTCCACGGCAGATTTAAATGATTTGGGGCTAAAGAGTGAGTGGCCCACAAAATCCTTTAATGCAAAGCATTCACCTTCCCGTCCACTCCTTATTGCCCCCATTCTTGGCAAAATGGCAAATGCTAGATGTGACCCCATCTTAGTTTTCAAGCTTCTGAAAAAGATGTTAGGTCAAGCCTCGCTACGTTTTGGCAGTATGGACTGAAGCCAGTCCTTTCAGCTAAGTTCTTCAGTGCTTCATCTGAAATGAAGCCCAAATTAAAATAGCTTTGTATTTCTTTTAGAACACCCACCGACTCTCACCGGAGTAAATGTTTACTTTGATTTTTTTTTTTTTAATTGCCTCTTTCAGACTTTTCCTGTAATTTATATGTATGAAACCACAGTGTGGGGTTTGCTTTTAGTTTTACTTTTTTAACTCATTTGCATGGTTCTTGTTTTTAAATTAAGTGGTGAAAAAGGTGATTTTGTTTTGTTCCATGTGGTATTTAGATATATGCATACAAGATATAGAACATAAATGCTTAGAGTAGGTGATCTTAAATGTAAATCTTACAAGTTCTATATTTACATTTTTATTAGCCTAACAGTAATTAAAATAGCTTTGTATTTCTTTAAAAACCCCCACCGACTCTCACCGGAGTAAATGTTTACTTTGATTTTTTTTTTTTTAATTGCCTCTTTCAGACTTTTCCTGTAATTTATATGTATGAAACCACAGTGTGGGGTTTGCTTTTAGTTTTACTTTTTTAACTCATTTGCATGGTTCTTGTTTTTAAATTAAGTGGTGAAAAAGGTGATTTTGTTTTGTTCCATGTGGTATTTAGATATATGCATACAAGATATAGAACATAAATGCTTAGAGTAGGTGATCTTAAATGTAAATCTTACAAGTTCTATATTTACATTTTTATTAGCCTAACAGTAACCCAGACTAAAGACAATGGTAAGAAATTATCTAATACAAAGCTAACATGCTTGTGTGGGTGGTACCAGAACCCTAGAGTGTTGGAAAGATTTTTACCTTCATAGATAATGCATGATGAGATAGCGCTAGTTAGTGGCTTAGAAGACCTATGTCCAAGTTGATCTGTGATGTAATGACATTGACTCTTACACAGAGGTATTTGGTCTCAAATACCATTATCACTGTGAAGTATGATTATGAAAATATGATATGGTCCTAGGTCATCCTAGGAGTTGGCATAATAACCTGCATGGCCAGAAGCATGTTCCTTTACCCTGGTAATAAATACACTACAGCATTCTTTGTATCTTTATAAATCACTAAGATTTGAAGCATAAAAGATAACTAACCAATTATATTTCCACTCTGATCATGTATATGCAAATTCTTCCCCGTTTCTGACTGCAGCTGAGATTTTTCAGCACTACCATTTGTTTCATTTGCATGTCTACAAAACAATTCCTTGCAGAGCACCACACCAGTATTGATGCCAACAAGACATTAAGTTCCAGTGACATTAAACTGACTGTTTTGCTTATCGCTAACATAGGAACAAGATAACATTTTTGTTTTCTTCAGTAATATTTGCAATTAAATCAATGGTGGCTTGGCTCATTAAGAGTTAATGGTCTGATTGTGCTCCCATTAAATGGAAAAATTAGCATTAGCTTCGGTGATAAAGAAACAGAGTGAGGAATTCAGGACTGGCTTGTTACTTGCTTGCTAAGTAAGCACCATCCTTGGTGCTAAGCAGTATCTGTATAATGCTGTAGAATGAAAAACCTTTACAAACATCTGGAAGCGAAGCTTCCAGGTGACCTATGGTAACTTTTCACATTCAGTTTCCTTCTTTTAATTGCCCATGAGAATTACAAACTCACAAAAGAGCATGAATTCCCTGCAGTAAGAGTCTTGTGAAGTCTCAATATAGACTTGGGAACCTGAAGTTGCATGTAGGTATCCTACTAGGAAAAGGACCATCTGCCTGGATAAACAAGTAACTTTTGACTTGGTCTTTTCAAAGTTAGTGTTGAAGTAAGGCTGATGATATGAGGATGCTGTGGCTGTGTTTAATAAATGCTAAACGCAACAAGTGTCTGTATGCATGCAGCTGATTGAGTGTCAGTTCTGCATCTCCCTTCCTAAGGAGTCATCTCCTACAACAGAACTGTCTGCTGTGTAATTGCAACTGCTAGTGGTGCAGATAGATTGCAAAACAACAGGAAAGCCATATTGAAGTGTAAATTTGACTCCAAAAACCTACTCAAGTGACATAAATGTATGGAAGGCAGCTAGAAAAATAGCAGTGTAGTATGGAGGAAGAAAAAACCCAACAGGTAGAGCTCCACTTCTGCTGTTATGAAAGTTCCTCTTTCTTGAGACGATAGGATGTTTCAAAAGCAGAAAATGAAGTGCTTACCCTCGTGTGTGCACTAACTGCTGAGCTAGCCAATTACTGTGTGACAGCAGGAGATGCTCTGTTAGTGGCCTACAGTTTCTATGCACACTTAGAGAGAACCTGGCTTCCTAATGCTTTTTTGTGAGTGAAGGTGTTTCATTCTGCTACATAGCTGAGCTGGCATGTTCTTTGCCTCTTCTTGGAATAAAATAGCAACAGCGATACATGCAGGTGTTACAGCCCTGGGAGAGTAGTATAGCATTTGTAAATGCCATTTTGGATTGCTTATAGTCAACAATTTTAGAGCCTAAAGTCAGAGGACCTTCCTTTGAAATACAGAAAAAGAACTTGTCACTTCATGGTGTGGTGACTGGTTTTTGACATTGTTTCTGTATTAGAGTTCACCTGTATCACTTGATTATTGAGATTGTTAATCTTAGAGGAAGTAAATAGTTGCTGAAACACACAGCAACTTCATAGAAATGTTATATTTGGGGAAACAGGCATCTCTGTGATGAAGATTGTGAGTTCATATCCCTGTGGGAAATAAGACTGGGACACAGGAAGAATGGGTTGTTTACCGGGAGTGGTGTCTCATTTGCCATTCTGGTTTTGGAAGTTTCCTGCTATTTATCTTTCTATTAATTTAGCAGCTATTTTGGTATTAAACTATTTAATAGGTTCACTGTATGCTGTGTCTTGCACCTCTTCTATCACTGATACTTCATCTTCAGTTTTCTTCAGAACATCCTGAGGTCTGTTCAGGATGCGATCATATGTTCAGATGTCATCAAATACATGTCCATTTATTTTAGCTGTTAAATAAAACAATTTTGGAAACACCTAGCATACACTTCCTCCTTAAAGGAAATGTGTCTCAGCTTCTGGTCACAAAGCTGACAAGTTGGTGATAGCTTATATTAGTCAGGTTCAGGACCTAATAAAATGCAACTGCTGTCACTCTGTTTGCTCTGGTTAGTCATGGTAAGATGTTTTGAAGGACCTCCAAGAGGCACTGGACTCTTTACTTTTGGCCAAAGTAGTAATATGCTCCCAGAAAAATGAGGAGTTACTATTAGTGTAAAACCACTACAGCACTTCTGTGTGCATTTATACCATTTAATCTTCTTTCCTTTAGATGGAAACTTTTCTTAAAAGACAAATGGATGAAAACCACACACTGCTGGTATTTATCCCAAAGTTATCTCCAGCGTTGGAAAATTAAGGTTGAATTGAGTCACTCTTACTATTTTAAAGAGCAAGCGTATGTTTTCTCTATTATGAAAGACACATTTCACTGTACTCTGTTCACCTGTTTCTTTCTCAGCCACATAGGGTCTCAGCAGGCTCGTGGGATGTTCAGCATACATTATAAACACTTCCCTTCACTGACTCAGTAAAGCAGCTTAATTCAGTCACAAATTACTTTGTCTAATAAACAAGGAAGGTTCTAATTTCACAGCTGTACGTGAGGCTTTTTTGACACTGGTGCTGTCTTTTCTTAATTGTTCCCCTAAGAGCTGAGTTGTATCTCCATGGAGCAATGGAGGATACAGGTTTGGTTGGTTACTTGTTTGTTTCTCTTTTTTCCTGACCTGGTTTGTGTAGTCTTGCAAAGAATGACCTGACCTTGGAAAGCCCAACATGAGTGAGATCACTGGTAGTTTTCTACCTGCTGTACAGCATTTGTTTTCTGGCCTCTCTGTCTCAAGACTGGCCATGGAAATCTCATGGATTATCTGAAGATGAGTAGTTGGGAGGAGGTACAGCTTTATCCTTGCAGTTTGCCATAGTGGTCCATTTCCCCGTGGTCAGTTCTTCTGTTTGGTGCAGCCCAGGGCTTGTTGGCACTGGGAGTAGCAGGACTGTTCTGGGGAGAAACTAAATTTTGTATAATTCTATGTAGTCTTTTCTTTCCCATATACTCCTCAGCTACCTCTTATGTCAATATTTTCTACTTTTATCTTGCTTTGTCAGATCACTACACTGCTTTTCCCCGCTTCTTAAACTGACTTCATTATTTTAGGGAGTGGATTTGGGAATCCTGTAAGTATGCAGGTTTGTCATGTTCCTGTGGACTATAGAAAGGCTGTCTTATTTCATTCCTCTCTTGTTGCTATCTTTTTACATTTTAAATGTGATCATTTTATCCAGCATCAACACGTTTTCCCAAGGAAACAGATAGCAATGACCTTGATTTAGCTCTCAGGGTCAACCATGGTTCAGCAGATACGCAGCGGGGTCTTTAGTCTTTCTGGAGGTTATTTGTTCCTGTCAGTTCTATAAAATATGAAGAGAATAAATAAGGAGGTTTATCTTTGTACATTGCAATTTCCAAAGTGTTAGTGAGAACGGGGTGCTTCTGACTCTGCCTTACTGATACCATGCCCTGTCACCTGGCGGTTCAGTGAGACAGAGGGCAGCCAGGACTGTGATCCATCGGCTCTGGAGGTGCTGGGGAGGCAAGCCAGGGTGCAGCTGCTTTGAAGCTAACTGGTCTTTCTCAGTTGTCCAGCGACTCTTCACTGTAGTCACACTATGGGAGATACACATGATAGCCTTTTCAAAAGCCTCACGCTGGTTGCAATGTTTTATTGAACCGTGATATTTAAGAATGTTTTTGAAGTCATCCCACCAGTTTGAGAGAGGAGTTGTGTTGTAGCAAAGGTGACTGCATCTGCAAAGAGCTGTTCAGATATTCATGCAGAGCATGACTGTGAATGGTTTTCTTTTCCTAATGTCACCAATTCTGTATAGATATTGCTGAAAAGGATTCTTTTTAGCTTGATAACAAGTTTCAAAGTTGACATTTTAACTGCTTTACTTACTTGGGAAGCTGTGCTGTATTTGTGGTTACTGTGCACACTAAGTCATGATACTGCAAGGTCTGCAGTGGAATGAAGCTGCTAATAGAGAAGATCACTGACTGTCATTTCCAACACGCTTATGTTACTCGTTTAGTTGGCGTTGGATTGAGAAATGAAGACATAAATGAGAAATAATTTTGAAAATTATCCTGTTTGAAATGAAATCTGCAGTCACTGGGCTGCAAATGTTCTGCTCTGGGGCTCGTGCATTGTTGCAAATTAGGTTCCAGATAAATAAATGTAAGTATTACATGATATAAGTATAACCAACCAGTATATAGTGCTGATACTGTGCTTCCTAAAAGCCCTGTGTTTTACAAGTATGATAGCTCTGAAATGTCCTGTTGAATAAAAGCCCTTGGACTTTGAGATCACTCTCAAAGGATTCCTGTATAGGGTCTTCCCCTCCGCTCCAGCTGGACTGATCCCTTGCTGCTGATTCATGAGCAACACGCCATTTCTGAAACCAATAGACACAGAGGTGTCAAGTGCATTTACTTGGACTTCTGGATTTTCATTTGGCTCAGGATCGTGAAATTGCATTTTCATAATTTCAAAACAAAGGTCGTGCTGCAGTTTAAATGGGGTTTTAGTTAGAATATTAATGATATTGTTCTGGAGTTTGAATGCAGAAATTAATAGTTTTAAATTCTTCACACAAGTCTCCTGCAGTGCATAGAGAACATCCTTTGTGGGGACTCTTGGCAACTACTGTCATTAGAAATAAAGAATAAATTTATTTTTCCTCAATATTGTATGGGAATCATAAGAGGACATCATTCATGCTTGAAGTACTGACAACAACTCTTCCCACAGGAAGCTATCCTACACGAAAGATCACCTGTAATAGCAGAGGTCTCCAAGGCAGCAATTGGTAGCTGTGGCTTTTTTAACTTTTTGGATTAATGTTACTACAAAGATTCATCACGGGTAGCAATGAATTTTGGTAGATCTAAACTGTACTTAAAAAAATGTACTGCGAAACACCAGCAGCTGCCAAACTGAAAAATCAATTGCTGTATTGAAAATGTCCAATGCCCTAGACAGTTTTCGGTCTTTCTAGCAGTAGAACAGACTTGATCCTGTTGTAAAAGTTTCTCAGCTATTGGAAAGATATCCGCAGAACTCGTTGTGTGTTACTTATGTTGTTTGGAGCAGAAAAAAATGAGCTGCATTAGAATGGTCAGTATTTCATTTATCATTTCCATCTCCTTTTGCCATACCTGCTGCATCTACTTTTTCATGAAGCTAATGCTTCTGGATATTGTGCAGAACAGAATAATACAAGAAACACAGCATCTCGGAAATATTCACACAGCTGTTTGGAATACATCTGAACATCTGATTCTTAGAATGAGACTACTACACCAGTCAGCACAGGTTCATGAGAGGCAGGTCCTGCTTGACCAACCTGATCTCCTTCTATGACCAGGTACCTGCCTAGGTGGATGAGGGAAAGGCTGTGGATGTGGTCTACCTGGACTTCAGTAAAGCCTTTGACACTGTCTCCCACAGCATCCTCCTAGAGAAGCTGGCGGCTCATGGCTTAGACAGGTGTACTCTGTGCTGGGTCAAAAACTGGCTGGACGACCGGGCCCAGAGAGTTGTGGTGAATGGAGTTCAATCCAGTTGGCAGCCGGTCACGAG
>NW_008794888.1:130646-143222 GCF_000699145.1 Aptenodytes forsteri | reverse complement strand
GCTCTCTACAACTACCTGACAGGAGGTTGTAGCGGGGTGGGTGTCGGTCTCTTCTCCCAAGTAACTAGCGATAGGACGAGAGGAAATGGCCTCAAGTTGTGCCAGGGGAGGTTTAGATTGGACATGAGGAAAAATGTCTTTACTGAAAGGGTTGTCAAGCATTGGAACAGGCTGCCCAGGGAAGTGGTTGAGTCAGCATCCCTGGAGGTATTTAAAAGACGTGTAGATGTGGTGCTCAGGGACATGGTTTAGTGGTAGACTTGGCAGTGCTAGGTTAACGGTTGGACTCAATGATCTTAGAGGTCTCTTCCAACCTTAATGCTTCTATGGTTCTATGATTCTATGATACTTAAACCAGCCTAAATTTTTCTGGGTTTAATGCTGAGATACCAAAGCATGAGTTTGTGAAGTATCTACCACCTTGGTTTAAACCAGAACTGACTCTAGAAAACAACAATGTGGCAAGAGCTAGCAGTGGGAGGTTGAGTCCAGAGCCCTTGCTGCTGCCCTGTCTCCTTCATTCTTGAATTATTTGAAGCAGGCATTCAATTGGGTACTTTTTCTAGTCTAGTCTGCATCTGTTGTGGTATTTCCTTCCCATGTTATACCTGAAAGTTTGTTATATTATCTATTACTGAAACCTTGTAATTACTTTTGTTCAGTGAGCTTATCTGCTCAATACTGGATAAATACTCTCATTTAAATGAAGAATGTCAGAGGCCACTCTGGAGCCCTTTTAACACAATGCTGATATTTGATATTTTACTGTGCTATTAACAGAGGGATAATGTGATACGTATGCCACTCAGGGAGGAAATCAAGCCTGCTGTTAGCAGATTGTACTTGCTATAAAATTGATTTGGACTCTCTGTTTTTCTTGATTACTTTTTTTTTTTAAATCAGAAAACAAATTGCTGAGCATCTGTAAGTGATGAAAATTGTTAGGCTAAAATAATTTTGGATGTTAAAATTCAATCATACTCTTACTCCTTTCCGTGAAAGTAGGGCTGAGCATTAGGTGCTAAATACAACAATTTCTAATTCACTGTGCAAGCAGGAAAGAGCACTCATGCCAGAGTCTCCTCAAGGATGCTGTTGTGAAAAAGGGGAAATGCCATATTACATTTTTAAATAAGCATCACGAGTGGAAAAGGTTTCCAGTAAGACCAAAGTTAGATTCCATCTAATGGAAAAGGAATTTGTTTCAGATATCTCTTCAAAAGGGCATAAAAATTGTTGAGGACATTTAGGAGAACTTAGTAGAGTGCTTTGGATGTCTGAAATATAAATCATGAGTCATGCTGGTAGAAAGATCAAAGTCAGTGGAGAAACTTAATTTTAAATTATTCCAACACTCCAATGTACATCAACAAGGAAAATGAATACATTTTGGACAATGAGGGTTCGTAAGAGAAGGCCAGTCAGCATAGGAAATAATTTATTGTGTAAGCTGTTTGAAGTTAAGATAATAACTGGATCAGACAAAAGAGGACAAAGCTAAGCTGGCTGGCAGAATTTATTTGTGGCTGAAAGGAAACAGAAGGTTTTTGAAAGAAACAAGCAAAAGGAGAGTATCAGTCATATTCCTAATTCAGTAATAGGACACTGATGGCAACAGGACATTCAAATGCAGACAATGGGGACAAATTTGACATAAGCATGGGGAGGAAAAGCAACACGCTAATTTAAAAAATATATCTAGAATTGAATTTCACTTTATCTGCTTGGAATCCAGCTGGGGGTATTTAATAACATCAGAGTAATAAGTAAATGCTCTGTAATCAGCAATTTGGAGAGTTAAGCTGGTACTGAGCCGTACTCAGCATCTTTACTGCTTGTACATTACACTGTTGTTCTGGCCGGTGAAAGAGGGTCTGCCAGACCTTGTGTCCCCCTGTGGACTGGTTGCCAGTTTTGACTTCAGCACAGTATTCATCTTCTTGGCAGCCCAGCTTTCTGAAAGGTGCAAATTTTTCAGTGTCCTATACATAAAAATGGCAGATCGAGAGAAAATACTTCCTGAAGTGTTTTATTTGGGCAATGTTATGATAAAAATGGTTTTAATTCATCTGGAATCTAAGGTGGCTCATTCATACCTGTAGCAAAGTATTTAGCACAGCACTCCTCTATTGCCATGAGCTTTTCATGTTTTGCTATTCAGATGAATGAAGCAGTCCTATTTTCCGCAGCTAATTAAACCTGAGCAAAGACTACACCTTTGGATATAAGAGCAGTTTATTAAAAATTTGACTGCCATTATTGAGTTGAACTCACTATTGAGGCAGTGACATGGAGCAGGATAGCTGTATCCTCATTTAAGCTAATATAACCTTTAGAACAATATGTATTTTTACACTATAAGGGCTCAAGTCATAAAGCTGCTTCACTTTACCCTTGAAGTAGTAGGGAAAAGAAGCTTTCCAGTTAAAAAAATATATTATTGGTGAGCATTTTTTTTTTTTTCATATTATATTCCCTTCCAGTGTTACCCTGTTACACCTCTTAGAGCTTTCTCATTTCTCCTGCCTGTTGATGGTCTTGGCTACAATGACAGAAGTTCTCATGGGGAAATACTGCTTTAAGTTCAAATCTAATTCAGAGTTTTGCTTCTGTTTTTTAACTGCTGTTATCTCACATGTGACTTAAGGAGTTTCACCAGGGATTTTTCATTTTTGTTTGTTGTCCTGTCCCCAAGGTTTGTAGACTCCAGAAACTGGGGGAGAGCAAACTCTCTCCTCTTGCCCAGTTACTCTAGGTTTTTGCTGTGCCCAAAGTTTACTGTTTATGGTTTTATACTAAAACTTTATACAAATTTAGCAGTTATAAAACATAAGCATAGTTCCTCTGCTCACATCTCTACCAGCCACTCTTATTGCTAGTTGTTTTAATAGATCAGTTGCAGAAAAACACCACAAGTTATGTCTGAATAGATCCACTGGGAGGATGACAACTGGAAACAACAAAAGGTCTGTATCTGTGCACTTCCTCAGCAGGAGGGGAATGTGAAAAACAAAGAGGAAATGGACGTAAAATTTTATGTAGGCTTAGGCATTTTTAAAGGTTTGGGAAATTGTTTTGGCTGTCTTCCTTTGCTCTAGTGGAATAAATGTTATCATGGCCACTGACTCAGAACTGAGCAGGAAAGAATTCCTTGCAAACTGTGTTTTTATATTAAATTTAATTAACATTTCCCCCCACTCTCATTCTGTTAGAGGAAAATTGAATATGAGAGAGATTTTCTCACTGGGCTTCTTCCAGGCAGTACTTAGTACTTGTGGCATTATTAAATACACCAAGAAGTAGTTCAGTAGTAAAGAAACCTGCAGCCCCACAGGTGAATTGCCCTGATGCAGTATGTATGCACTAATCTCAGAAAAATGCAACAGTTGCAGGAGTGGGAGGGGAAGAGTCTACTTTAGTCTGTCCTTACTCATTGTTGCTTATAGGGTTATGCCGTGTTTTAGCTGTGCCCAGTGACTGAAGTGCTTAGAAATGGGTCACTATCTAGTGACCGTCACGCTGGTGTGGCTGGAGATGGGGTGCTTTCGGCCTGCCTGTTCCAGCAACCTGTCTGGAAGGAGTTCTGCTCCCTCAGTCATCAGGTGGGACTTGGCGGTGTCTCTGTGTTTAGAAGCAGTCAGCTCTTCTGTCAAGGTTTTAGTGGCAGCACTGAGTGAGGAGTTCAGTGCCGAAAGGCTTCCTCACCAGCTGCCCATAATGGCACCGTGTGATTCAAACACGGTTTGAATCTGGTCTCTCTGGGAATAAATCTTGGCCCTGTGAACTAGAGAAATCCTGTATTTCCTATTAAAAATTTTGCAGTTGCAATAACTTTCTAATTTTCACTGTCAGGGATGATTTTGAGACCTTGCTACAATGTGCCTGTACAAAGGTACAGCAAAACACAGCAGTTGGAGGAGTGAAAGGTGGAGGGGACTTTTTTGTTTGGTTTTTCTCTATACAACTTTTTTTCAGTAGGCAGTGTAGGTTCATAAATACCACAATCTTAAACATCTGGTTTTGTGCATGAAATTGTACCTTGATGCTCACTTAGTAAGGAGGTGTTGTTTTGTTATTATTAAAAATTGACTCTGTCTCCCTTTGTGGGCTGCATGCAGTGATGGAGCATGTTATATGTCAGTGAAGCAAGCCCTTATGGCACACGGTGAATTCTGCAAAGGAAAGCAGCCCCCTGGGGATTTCTAAAAGTCAGCGTCGGGAGTACGATGAAGGACATGGTAAACACTTCCCATCAGCACATGGCATGGAAGTCAGTGGCTGGCCAAAGTCAGACAGATCATAGAATGGAATCATAGAATCATGCACTCTTCCAACAGAGCAGCCGCAGATAGGAGCTATAATTACAGAAAGTAGATATGTAATGATGAGTTTAATTATTAACCACTTTCCTGTATGCCTTTGAGTGACCATAGTATCAGAGCACAGAGCACTGGAAACCCTGGAGCTTTGTTGAAGCTGCATCCTGTAGGAAAACGAGGAGTACTCTGAAATCACACAGCTCTGCAGTGATCTACCAGAGGTGAACTGCCCTGTTTATTTTTTTAATAATTCGCTCCTGGGATTCTTGCTGGTCCTTTAAAGGTCTAATTTTATACAGGTCACCCTCCTACCAAGGTATGGTTTGCCAAGTGTAAACCTCAGCACTCTCTCTTTACAAACTAATTCCAGACCTAGAGTTGCATGTTGTCTGTTTTAATAAAATAAATTTATAAATATCCTCGTAGATGCAAATTCCAGGCTAATTGATGTGGTCTGGCTCTGTGATCAAAAAATACAAAGCAGCTGTAAAGCCAACGGGTTTACAGCTGCTTTGCTTCACGAAGGCATCTCGAGTGCTTGGCTGAAAATGTCCACTACTTTTTATGCACTCTTCTTACTGTGCGGATAGAGCGACTACAAAATACGTTGAGCAGTGTCGCTGGGAAATCTGTTATGAAATGCCGCAATGAATAGGAACTTTAGCCTGGCTTCTACAATATTTATATAGAACTTCAACTTTTCTAAACTGTCATAGCACCACTGGCTGCCCAACTTGCTCATGATAAAACAGTACTTGAAAATGTAACCATTACACATGAAGGCAAAAGTTTTAAAAAGTTTTGCTTACTACAAAGCAACTAGCAGGGGAAGTGTCAGAGAAAGAAGGTACGCACGTGAGAGCAAATATTTGGGCCTGGTAAGGGGACTGGTGGCTGGCTGGTCAGAGCAGGGGGAGGAGATGCCACAGCCGCCACCTTCTCCAGCTGGAGTGTTCTTCACTTCTGTTCGATGCATGCGATCCCTCAATAGCAGGACCCTTCCAGATTCTCTAGGATTATCTGTTCCTTTTGCCATCTTCGTTTTCCACATCATTTGGAAGTTGAATTTACGCGTTTATTAGCACAAGACATAAATGCCGAATCACTGTACATCATATTTTTAACGGGAAAAGTGGATCCATGTGGTGCATGGAGCTTACTCTGCCTTTCTGGAGATCATTTTATGTAAATAAATCCAAACTTGAATTCATATTTTTTCTAAAAATATTTTTGTGTACACACGTATATTTGCATTTGAAATGTCAAGTGCATCTTCCAGTGATTGTTGTTAATCTTGGCCTTTTATGCGTCCTTCCACATATTTTATAGTTTCCGAGTAGTAGAAGTATCATTTTTAATTATGTTTGAAAATCAGCAGTGCAGATTGCTGAGACAAAAGCCTGAACGGTGTTTGTTGCAAAAGCATTTTTCCCCCTAACACCTTGTTTCTGCAGACACAAAGCACTAAGCTCTAGAGAAGAAAACAGTTCTGCAGAAACTTGTAACAACTTGCTTAGTTACAATATATGATAAGAGAACCTCAGGCAGTGTGTCACATTGTCTTCACTTCTATTGTCAGCTGTGCCAAGAAATATGAATGACTGCTTGGGTCTGTAAAGAATTTATGAAAATGCTATTCCTGGTGTGAGAAGCAACTGCATCCCAAACGAAATCACCAGTCACTGGAAGGAAGAACACGCAGAAGTTGATGCAAAATAGTAGTCACGGATTTTGTTGTTTTGCTGAGTTCTCTTTGCTCCCAGCATGGTGTTTTGTCAGAACTTAGTGATTTTGTGGGTAGAAGGAAGTATACTTAATTTTGATGTGTAGGTGACTAAACACTGATGCTTGCAGAGAGTCAGTTTATTCTGCAGTTCATCCTGCTGTAAACAATACTAGCCAGTGCTGTTGGCATCATTTGCCGCTAAGGTTATGCCCTCAATGCCTGTCACAGGTGGCCAGTGGAGACTGGAAACTGCCTGATGTATTTTTTAAATCAGTGAGACTTTAGTATGAGAAATGCTTAAGTGGCAAAACAAATACAACAATAGCAAGGGATGATGTTAACGTGGTTCAGATCCTGTCTTATCCAGGGTAATTTTTCAGAGGATAACAAGAAAAAAAACACATTTCTAGGTAATCAGAGAAAGTTTCCAAGACATCATAAATCTGAAGTCCTTGGAGGCCAGGCAAACTTAGTGGAAGATGATAGAAACTTTGAAAAGGTGTCTCAGAACGTTCTGGCTGTTCCTTTATAAATCTTCTTCTAAAAATCAAGGAAAATGAGGAAGAGTTTCATTTTATTTCTGCTGGAGAGATAATTGCTGCAAAATATTGATACTTGTGAAAAAAGAAAGGTCACTTTCTGTGACTTGTAAAACTGTGACTTGTTTTACAACAATTAATACCAAGGAGTTTTTCTGTAGTTAAGAGGAAAAAAAGTGTATTAGTTTGTACATTATATGCAGAAGCAAATATTTGCATGGGTATATATACTCTCCTTAAGAGAGTATATGCTGCAGTATGTACTTACACTGATCCCCGTTGAGCCAAGTAAGAAGATGGGGAAGGAAACTGTGGAATTTGCATCGAAGAGATTAATTTACTGAAAAATCTCTCGGTTTTACCATAAATGAGTGGAGTCATTTTTACACTAGAACGTAGAGCCCCTGGCATGGGAAACTACAGAACGATGCTTTTTGTGCTGCCTGGTAATCTGACTTTCTCTCTAATGTCACCAGCCATTCAGCATACCACGCCAAGAGGATGCAGGTGTTGCAGAAAGAAAAAGAAAGCAAGCAATTTAAGTAATTCCCCTTTAAGCAAGTGCTTATTCAACCAAGTGATGTGGAAGAAGAATGCTTATTAATATATTGAAAAAGAAAAAATTGCTATAATCCCTAGCCATAATTGGGAAAAAAGTGAACATTGAGATACTATTTAATTTAAGCACGAAGAAGATCAAATGCAAAAAAAACCCCCCACAACCCAACACCCCAAAACAGCTGTTAATTAAGAATAATTGTTCTTTTGCTGATGTTATGAAAGGTGCTATTCACTCAAAGCCTGTAATTTTCAGTTCCTGGGTAATAAAAGAGAGGTGGAAAGTGTTAAATATTTCTATAGTTTGCAGTCAACAGAAAGATCGTCGTCTCCTCCTCCCCTGCCGTTACAATTGCACTCTTAAGTAAATAAGCTGTAAAGCTCAGAATATGGCAAGGTGTCAGTCCATGTGAGCAGGAGATGGTATTCTGCCTGTGGTGGGTGGGAGAAGGCAGCTGCTGTTGAGGAAAAGAGTATGTATATGTCATACGTGTGTATCAGACAGTGAACGTTAGGTCTAGGGGTAAGAGCAAATTGCACACAGAATATGGGGGGGCTAAGTAAATGCTAATCGAGAGGAATTCTTCTGGCCTCAGTTGTACCACTTGTTTCCATGAAGAGCAAGGACCTGCTCTAGCTTGATGAAAGTAGAGATACACATGCTGTGAGACATCTTTGCCTGTATCAGCCCAAAATAAATGAGGTGGGTAGAACTTTACCAAAAGTATGTATTATCTTGACTTTAATTAATAGTGCTAATTTCTGTTCCACTTAATATTGCCTGTAGCTGTCGGAGACAAATTATGTAAATCTGTATCCAAACACATTAACCAAGCCAGATAAAATCTTGGCCTTTTGAGATTGCAGAGTAGTGATCATATACACAGTGAATGCTCAGGATTTCTGTATTGTGCTGGTTTTGTTTTACAGGGTTAAAAGTTTTCTCATTTCAAAAGCAATTTAAAATCTTTTTTTGGACTGAGGATGTCTCATTTTGGTTTGAAATGTGGTTTTGAGCATAAATAGGCTTTTGTGAGATGTGGGGATTCTGTCATGATGTTCCTGGATTTTTACATGCTGTATTCTGATAAAAACAGCAGGCAGATTGTATTTCTTTATCTGCTGGAAAAGTCAGAAGATTTTTCTCACTTACCTGGGAATTTAGGAAGAACCCCTTTGGGAGTTACAACATGCCCATGTGGTCAAGAGTAAATCAGGTGCGTAACAGCTCTATCTAATACTCCAAACTGCTAGGGCAGAAGCTGCTCTGTGGAGAGCTGGGTTTTGCTGTCATGAGGCTTAGTGATGTACTTCTGGACGTGTTTCTTCAATATGTTACTTGTTGCAAGTTTATGGACTACAAAAAGAAAAAATGAGTGCCAGCAGCGCTGTATTCATTTTTTGCGCATCTCTTATTTATCTATAGGCTCACACTTCAAAGGGCAAAGCAACACCAGTGCTTGTGGGTACAACTTGCATACTAGGGTTTCTAGTTGTGCTGGGTACAAGGAAAAATGACTCAGTTGCTGATACAGCAACTCGCAGTGAGTCAAGCCGTGGAATTAACTTTAGCTGCCCAAAAGCAGTTATTTTGCAAATTTATGTGACCTATGTGTATGTATATTTATATTTATAGACACAAGCTGATTCTAGAAAATGTGCATGGAATTCACTTACACCGGTGACATGCCTGATACACACACATCTGATGGCTGGCTTGCTGACGGTATGGGAAAGTACTGGCTTGTGACATGTACAGCTCTCACCTGTCTCTCTGAGAACCTAGCCTGTGGCCTTTGTGTGTTGCCTATACTCAGTGGGTTCTGCTGAGTACATATGGATGAGAGAGGAGTATTCTTGGTTATTTTTATTACTGTATGATGAACCAAAATTTACCTTGTTATTTTAAAATAATATTTCATCAGGTGCATCTATTGCCTCCCTGACAAAATACACACAAAAATACCTTTCAGCCAAATCAGCTGTCTAGGGAACAGAACACAAATGGAAGGTTTTTTATCGTACTACTTTTTTGTTTTTCTTCCTCCATTTACTATCAAAACTGACCTTTCACATACTGGGTACTAGCAGCACTTTGAGCAAGACAGGCAGATTTTCATTGCTTTGGGGCTTCTAAAAGCCAGGCCCCAGTTAGAAGCTTTCTCTAAGGATAAGTGGATGGGGACAATGGATGCAAAACAACCAGAGGCTTCTGGCTAAGCATGCAGACATCTCAGATCATTTGTTCTTTTTTTTTTCCCAAACCCTCAGTCATTCCCTTGTCTCAAGAGAAGTTTTATTTCTGAAGGAGTTCTTTAAAATTACTCCCTTTAATCACAGAGTTGGAGAGAGGTTTGATGGAGCTTTTAGATATTCCTGTATGGAAATAAAAATAATAGAGATTTGTTCCTTAGTAGTGTAAATGACAGCAGATTCAACAGCTGTTTATCATCCTCCTCTGCGCTGATTAGGCACTGCACCAAAGTGTGGTAAAGCTTAAGTTTCCATCTGAACTCCTTTATGTTCTGTAAGGGAGGGTGTCAGCATTGTAGACCTGGTGCTTTGTGCCTGACATAATTGGTACTGAAGTTTTTAAGTGTTCTGTTTCCAGCTTAAGGTTGCCTTTTTGTTATCAGGATCTTTGCATTTCCTCTCTTCCCCAGTTTCCTCAAGTTCCTCCCCTCCTCAGAAATTATATACCGAGAACAAGTAAAATGGAAATTTGGGTATTCAACAGGCAGTAGAAACAGTAGCACACTTTTTATGTTCATCAAAAAAGGATGTGTTGTAAAGCCAAGTCACTGACCTTTTCTCCCCATCCATCATGGGACTTTTCAGGAAGACCTGGGCTCTGCTCCGCGGTGAGCTTGCCTGGTATGAGGAAGTTCACAGACGTATCCTGTGAGCCCACACAGGGATCAGCTGAGCCCTGAGAATGCCCGTATTAGGTCCTTTCTGATTAATCCACCCTTCACCAGTGTGTCTAGGTGTCACACTGCAGACTGTGTGGGCTTTTTTAGGATTTTCTCGTTCCTGCTGAAGCCTGCACAGAGTATCCCACAGTTGTGAGGTTCACAGAGGACTAAACAAGATGTTTCTTGCTCCAACTATAACCATGGTCTACATGGAGAAGTTAGGTTTGGTCTAGGACTGTGTTCATTGTGGAGGTCAGAGGGAAAGGCTGTGCTTAAATCAAGCTCTTTCTCTACCTCTTCCCTAAACCTTCCAGGGCAAGCATGTCCCCTGCATGTGTGTCGTGTGTCGTTCCCCCCCCCGAAAGTCCCCTGCTGCTACAACTGTTATAGTCAACTCACACATGGCAAGGCAAGGGGAGGGGAGACTGGGGAGGAAAGAGGGGTAAGAAGGTGGTATAGGTGCCATACTGTCTTAGCCACTGTTGCCCACATCCGTAAGGTTTCCAAACAGCTACTCAGAAGCATTTTGTTTGAGATGGCAGCATGGCTTTCTGAGCCTTATGTGGCACAGAAGAGGCGGATGTTCTGCAGTGTATTGGTCTTTGAGGCTTAATGCATATATTATATTGTTTGTCAGTTTGTGGTATCCTTTCAGGCTTTGTGGTTATGGGTTCTTCCAGAGAGGTCTATTTTATTTAGCATTCAGCATATTAATTTCACGTAAACCTTCATATCTGCAGCTCCTACAGCAGGCATCTCTGAAGAAGCCTTAAGATGTCATAATATTTGAAAGAGAAAAATGTGCATTTTTTGCTAGCACCTATAATTTAGGTAACAAAATAATTGGGTAGGAAGCATCTCTTATCTCTTGTTGAATCTAATATGAAAGACAGTTACAGCTTTTCAAACCTGGCTAAAACTATGAATTATCCTACAATATTTGGATGGATCTAATTTAGGCAGCTGTCAGACAGAAATATTTTAGATTCTGTATATTAGTAACACTTGCAGAGGGGCTGTGGCTGTTTCCAAAGACCTTTTTTGTTGCGTGAAATGAGAACTCAGCACAGTAACTACTGTGGAGATGTTTGAACAAATAAATTGCTTGCATGAAATAATTATTCCTAATCAAGAGGAGGAGAAGTTTGGATGGACTTTAATAATTCTTATAGCATCTTTGTGAGAGGCATATCAGAAACTCTAGGAGGTCTGTTACTTTAAATGTTGGTATACTACTCAGGTTACTGTACGAATTATTCCTTGCTGTTTCAGGAGCACTGGAGGTATGGGTGTGCAAGTTTTATTTCATTTTCTGTGTGAAGGACACATTCAAAAAACTAGGAAGAGCCTTTAGTAATCATATTACATCACTGTTAATGAACAAAGGCTATAAGGACCTTCTATAAGACAAATCACAATTAGAACTTAAGTATCAGTTGGGAATTGGGCTATAAATCTGACTAGCATTTATCCTGTCTTTTGATATGGTACAAATCCTTCCTGCTTATAAAGACTCTACTAGCCTGATTCTCAGCCCGGGGCTTTAACATTCTGCTTAGTGTTCATTTTATTTGGTTTGATGCTCACTCATTGTATTTTTGATGAGTTTGTTGTTATGCTTTGCCTGAGCTGAACTGCTCCACCTGATGGTGAAAACAAGAAAATGCCGTCTCTCATGCAGTGAGGATTTATTTGGAAAAACCTAATCTAGTGGAAGCACTTAATGCTGTAAGGGTATGCGTGCCTTAATCCAGGACACCTACTAATAATGTTCTGCCTCCTTTATACTTGGATGTAGAGCGGTTAAGATTATGTAAAGGAGTTGCACAAAGATCTTGAATCCACTGTTTTCTTTCATGTTTCTAGTGAGATACCCAGCGGGTGGGTACTTATACTGTAGACATGTGCTTCTCAAAGTCCAGATGCTGCCAGAACCTGAGATGCAGCTGTGCTTTGCAAGACATGCATATCTGAAAGGAGTTGTTCCTTCTCATGCACGAAAAGGGAAGTGTGGCTGCTTGGTAGCTGTCGATGTTTCCAGACGTCTGCTGGAAATACAATAGAGAGGAAACAGTCTAGGAGGTTCCTGGAGTGTGTGGAAGACAACTTCCTGACACAGCTGGTGAGTGAGCCAACTAAGGAAGGTGGCCCGCTGGATCTGTTGTTATGAACAGAGAAGGACTTGTGGGCGTTGTGATGGTTGGAGGCTGTCTTGGGCGCAGCGATCACAAAATGATAGTTTTCGATTCTTGGAGAAGTAAGGAGGGGGGTCAGTAGAACTGCTACCTTGGAGTTCCGGAGGGCAGACTTTGGCCTGTTTAGGAGACTGGTTGACAGAGTCCCTTGGGAGGCAGTCCTGAAGGGCAAAGGAGTCCAGGAAGGCTGGTCATTCTACAAGAAGGAAGTCTTAAAAGGTGCAGGAGCAGGCCATCCCCATGTGCTGAAAGATGATCCAGCGGGGAAGAAGAGCAGCCTGGCTGAACAGAGAACTTGGCTGGAACTCAGGAAAAAAAGGAGAG
>NW_008794888.1:124295-128981 GCF_000699145.1 Aptenodytes forsteri | reverse complement strand
ATTGTTTAGTGGTGGACTTGGCAGTGCTAGGTTAACAGTTGGACTTGATGATCTTAACGGTCTTTTCCAACCTAAATGATTCTATGATTCTATGATTTGGTCATGTTCTTATTACCCAGTGTAGAAATATTTAATGGTTGAATATGTTGTGTAGAAGAGCTTGCCCATGTGGTATTTTCTAGTTCAAGTCCATTTAGTTGCACAGAAAAGGAGGTAAAAACTAAATAACTCTAAAAGAAACAACCTTCTTACAAGAAAAGATTTAAAAGGCTCTCTTGTGGCATTGAAAGAGAAATAATCACATAAATCTTGTGCAAGCAGCAAAGAAACAAGAAGCATAACAGAGCTGCATGTCCCCGAGTCTTTTAGTTTGCCCAGCTTTTTGCAATGCAAGAGTCTGTAGATGCATGCTACAATAAATTTGCTCTGGCACCTTTCATGTTGCCCTAAGATATCAGTGTATTTTCTGTGTGATAGCAAGATCCATCATCTCTAGACAGTCATGTCTTCAGCCAGGAAAGTAAAAGGTATGATTTGCTATCTTGAGCTGATGTGGCTGGGATGAAGGATGGATCCTGTATGGAAGGATGGTTATATGTAACAGCACATGCAAGGGACGTTCTTTAAAATATTTGAGCAACCTAGGGCCAAGATTTCCTGTGCTATTGAGAAGGTAATGTGAGATCTGACCACCTGAGCACAAGCTGATTATGTTCAGCCTGCATTCCTGCAAAAGCTATTCGTGTAAGGTCATGGTGCACCAACCAAAAATCTCTATGAACAGGCAGGTTGCTCTAATTCATACTGTGAAACTTTGAGGAATCTCCTTGTTGTATTCAGTTTTCATAGCCTGTATCAAAAATTGCAAATTTTAAGCTGTTCCTGTAGTTTTCACTTGTATTAACCATATACACTTACATTGCCCAAAATGGTGTGTACAGACCTTTTTTCTTTTTTTTTTTTTCTTTCTCTCTCAGACACCCTGGCTCTGGAACACCAGACAGTGCTGGAATGGGTATCCATATCAGGTAAAAGTTACAGTGCTGCCTAAAAACAAACAGGACACCTCTTCAGAGCTCTGTTTTTATTATGGTGGAGCTTTGTGTCAATATGTTAGTGTGAATGGGCTACTCAGCATTTCAGAACATTGCGAGATGCTCCCCATCTTGCTTGAGTTCAAGATGGAAAAGATGAATATAGCTGTCACACCTGTTTTGAAATGAAGCACAGGATCTGAAAACAGATCTGGGAAATCTAACTGTGAAAGCAGACATCTGCAATTGTGGTAGAATGGTCATTTTTTACAAAGTTCTGAGGATAGTGAAAGTTTTAGCAAAGCCTCAGATTCAGTGGGTTGGGAAAAGCCAGTATAGTTCTCATAGTTGTTATACTGCATACGGGGTGAGACTTAATCCCTGGCAGTTGGTGTGATCAAAGAGTGTGCTAGCTGCTATCCAAATATAATTGACATTGAATTCCAAAAGCTACAGCAAAGAGTTTGCAGTTTAAGGAGTCTAACCTGTCTAGGGCATATTGCTTTTCTTTTTCCTTTTTTTTTTTTCCTTTTTTGTTTTCCTGAAGGGCAGGGAGGGGAAAAAAAACCCTCATTGCCAGACTGGAAAGTATGAAGAGTATTGTCTGAAAGACGCATGTATTCCCTGTGATAGTGAACAGCCCTAGACAGGCTGAACAGGAGAACCGTGTTTAGGTTTGGGTGCTACTGTTCTTGAAGGTTGTGTACCTGTTGGAAATAGTTCCGTGGAGATAGCTCAGCAAGAATGACCAGAAATCTTGATCTGAGAAAGGTTGACGGAATTTGGTCATTTAGCCTCAGAAGAAATAATGACTTCAATTCCACCCAAGGACTGGAGGGTGAACTGAATAACGTTAGGGAAGCAGCAGCAGAAATTGAATAGGGGAAGCGTTGAATCTTCATCCCTCAGAGATTTTACGAACAATTGTTTGTCAGAATTTATATGGCTGCAGTCACGGGTGCCTTTCAGTCCTGTTTTCTACTATTTTTGTGTTATTACATGCAAGAAGAGATTTACTTATGACGTAAGACCATGAATCTTACTGGTTAAAGAACATACATTTACCATACTTATCAGAAGAACGAGGTCATTCAGAAAGTTACTTACAACTTTTAGAGGGTGGCAACTAAACTTACTGTATCTAAAATCATGCTACTAGTGGAGAGGGTCCAACAGAAAGCAAATCATCAAATAAAAGTCATTATCAAAATCATTGTCTTAGACATAAAAATGTCTACTGGGTGCTAATCAGGATTAAGTACTGGGTTTTCAATTTGATGTTTGTTTTTTTTCTTAATTAGATAAAATTTCTAATACTTTGTTTACTACAAATCCTTTGTAAGTTATTCAACACAGCATTGCAGAAATCCAGCTGGACTTACTGTAGATGTAGTCAAATGGATCATCTGAGTGACAACTCTACCCATAAGCACAGAATAGTCCTACTGAAGTTAAGTCTATGGAGAACTGAAACCTAACATGTAAACTAAGTTAAACACACACTATTGATCCTTCCATGGAGGGAAACCATGATATCTTTAGAATCCCCCTTCATTATCATTATATATGGGCTTACAAATACTAATGCTATTGTTAATGAAGCAGCTGACAATCTTAATTGTTTTACTAGAAATTTTCCCCAGTGAGTTCTCTTGCAATAATGAGTAGAATAGTCACGGTTCATTGCTAGCTCATGTTCTCTTCCCTTTTTTTAATTACACCTAATTAAAAACTTACTGGCAGTCTCACTGAATCAGAAAAGGATTATATTGGCCCAAGAAATGGCTTTAAAAGATTGATTTTGAGTGTATGTGTTTTTCATAAAGCATAAGCATATGTCTATATTTAAATAACCCACATAGAGCATTCAGTGGGCACCTAAGGACTGTTTTTCAGCTGCAAAGAACTGGTCTGCAAAAGGGAATGGGAATAAAAGAGGCAACTGAAATGCCTCTTGCCAATGGAAACAGCTCATGCCCTGCTTGGGTGCATGGTTGTGCCAGTGCAAACTGCTCTAGAGACAGCTCATCTAATCCCTCAGGAGATGCCCGCAGGAGCTTCTCCTGAGCCAGTGCCCCTTTCTATCACTGCGATGGAAGATGTGACTAGCAGGGAGGCACAATCGCATGGAAATTAGAGTAGCTCCTAGAACTGGCTCTCTTAGGCTGGGGGCTAAACAGCCTATGCATGCTACCAGTTACCTTCTTTGAAGTTGTGCATAAGTTCCTGTGTCGTGTTATTTTTATTTCTTTTACTTTTAATCATCTGTGTAACCATGTAGTATATCAAACAAGGTGCCTAGATAAATTTATTTTCTTCTTTCCAAATGTTAACATGTTCCCAGAAAATGGTCAAATTCTTTAAAAGTAGGCTTTTATATTAGAAAGAGCCCTGTGTAAAGCTCACAATGTTTTCATCATGAGCAGATGAGATTGTATACTAGCACTACTTTTCTCTAATCTGCTCTAGCATTGTTTCTTTTGCTGTGCTTTAAATGCACATTACTGATGTACAGCAAGATGTTTCAAGTAATCTTCCAAAACAGACTTAGGAGTACTCAGAATTTAGTTTGTTTTAGATTCCGAACAGACAACATCATAATTTTTTAGTATTATAATATTACAATACTGTCAAGATTAAAACATAAGAGGAGGGTAGGTTGAGGAGCTTTATTTTTCCAGAGCCATCAAAGTTTGAAAGAGACAACAGTCAACATTTTTCTTACATAGGATGCTTATGTATAATTCAATAATCCCCCTGTGATTAAACATGTCTCCTATAGACCTCAGCTGCCTGTAATGTCAGTTAGACTCTATTAACCTTTTCTCATCTCCATCTTTCAGCCACTGATGCCTGACCTTCATTATTACTACATAGTTGAATTGTCATTCTACTGGTCCTTAATGTTTTCTCAATTCATTGACATCAAAAGAAAGGTAAGAACAATGAGACTAAAAACATTGAAAGCTTTAAGCACATATCTTTCTTGACTTGAGGAATACCTGTATTACCTGTGCAGTGACCTGGAAATACAGTTCTTTCTAGTCACCGCCTCTTGCAGATATCCGTCACTGAGAAACTGGTGTTGAAGTGCTTGTCTTACTCTGTTTCTTGTTACTATGATGGGGGTTTTTTCTGCACATGGGAAGAAGAGCCTGGAGTAATCAAATATTCAAGGGGAAATAGCATCAGCCCAAAAAACCTTCTGCTCTCATACAGTCACTTGATTGGAATTGAACACGTAGTAGCTAGTAGGTGTACTGTTTCTTCTAAGAGTTAAATGATGAAATATCAATGACGGAGCAAGACTGCCTCATAAATTCACAGTATCGCTTTGGTAAGATCTATGAGGGCTTTCAATTTATTCTACAAAGGGATGGTAAAAATGGGGATACATTTAATATTTAAAAGTGATGTAACATTTAATCTTTACGATTATGAAATTTCAAGTAGGTGAGCATTGCTATTAAGGGGCTTGTCGTGGTTTAATCTCTACTAACTTTTCAGGATTCTGCACTTGCTCAGGGATGAAGTTCTGAAACGCTGGGGGTGCCCATTGGCCTAGGTACTGGCCCATCTTGTCCCACACTCCCTGCCACTCAGAATAACAGCCTTGGGGGGCAGATCTCTGGATGATATTCTTAAATTGCTT
>NW_008794888.1:100804-123521 GCF_000699145.1 Aptenodytes forsteri | reverse complement strand
GGTGGGATGGGGGAGAGAATTGGAAGAGCACAAGTGAGAAAAACTCGTGGGTTGAGACAAAAAACAGTTTAATAATTGAGATAAAATGATAATAATGATAATATGATAATAATCATAATGCACAAAGCAAGTGATGCACAGTACAATTGCTCACCACCCGCCGACCGATGCCCAGCCAGTCCCCGAGCAGCGGCCCCCCCGGCCAGCTTTCCCCAGTTTATGTACTGAGCATGACGTCACATGGTATGGAATGTCCCTTTGGCCAGTTTGGCTGTGCCCCCTCCCAGCTTCTTGTGCACCTCCAGCCTTCTCAGTCAGTAGAGCATGGGAAACTAAAAAGTCCTTGGCTAGTGTAAGCATTACCTAGCAACAACTAAAACATCAGTGTGTTATCAACTTTGTTCTCATCCTAAATCCAAAACACTGTACCAGCTATTAGAAAGGAAATTAACTCTATCCCTGCCAAAACCAGGACAGGGCTATTAATCAAGAAGAAAAAACTCTGGCCAGATAAAAACATTTTTCCAATATCAGTAGCAACCTGTTCCATATTCCTTCATCCAAGTTCTCTCCTCCCAGGAAAGTGCTAGTCCACAGCAGAACAGGCAGCACGACAGTCATTCTAATAACAGTCCATTGAGCTATCCTTGCAGGGTTTTTTAATGTTGCAAAATTATTTGTTCAAAACGTTTGGAAGGATTTTATAATATTTTTATGTGCCTCCTTCTACTGTCATTTAATTAAATGATTGTAGGCTATGCTAATGGAACAATCCCTGTTTACTAGAATTTTAGCAGGAGCATAACTCTGAGAGTAAATGAAGGATCCAGTATGTCCTGAATAAATGTATCTGCTGTTTGGAACCACAGCGTGGTCCTGCGAGTCTTGTGTCAGAGCTACATATATAGAAAAACACCCCTCTATTTGAATTTCCTAATTTTTTCAGAAGTAGAAATCTCAAGAAAACATCTACAAATTTTAAATCCATATTGGAGGGTAAATTGTAAACAAAACAACCAATTTAGGATTAATACATGTAAATCCCTTGCTTGCATTGTCTGTAGATGCTAAACATTCTGTTAATCATGAGTTTGAAATGAGTACAACTTCACTGTTTCAAAAAACAGAGATGCAGAAAAACGGTGCTTAATAGAGCTGTATGATAGTGGAGATGAATTTAAATCAAGAGTAACATTGACTAATATACATAAGCTGCAGATGCCGGCAATACTGAATAGCCATTTGTCAATATATCAACCAAAACCAAACCTCTGCAGCAATGTTACAGAATTGTTCAGGTTATTGATGCAGAAATATATTGTGTCTAATCAGTCCCCCTACATTCATATTCAGCCCTCTGCACTGTGCCATTGGTTACATTTTATTTTCTTTGTGTACCTCTTGAGGGAGAGGAAAATGTAACAGCATTGCAATTGCAACAGTACTGCAATTTTGCAGTACAGTACATCTTTAAAGAATATTTAATTGATTCCTGACTAGTTGCTTTGCTCATGTGAAAAGTAATTGGAGGCTACCTGAACAGCATCTAGGTTCAGCGCTGAAGTACACTTCTGAAAAGGACCACTGGGAGGGTCAGTAACACCTTTCTCATTTAATACATCTCATGAGCAAATGCTATAGCTTTTTCCCTCATGACTTGGAAATTTTATTCCCATTGGTGAGCTGAGCACAGAGCTAAAGCCTGATCCTGTCCATAGTACAGGTGCAAGTAAACAATCTTTTGCAAGTCTGTTTCTCAGTTATATGTAAATGACTTGTACTTGTTACCAGGAAGACTTTGCAGCAGCCTACTGTGGAAATAGAAAGGGAGATGGAGGTGGGGAAGTGGATCGCTAACAGCTAAGTAGCACCCCTGCTGCAGATTTGCAGTGCTTAAAGCCAGAGCACCAGATCAAAGCAGTGTCCCATGTGTCTGCTATGTCTGAGAACATCCAGTGTCCAGCAGAGAGCAGGAGCACAATATCTGCAGTGCAATGATAGCAAGTCAAAAGCCTTTCATTGTAAGCACCTTGCAGGAGACAGTGGAGATGCCATATTTATAAATAACCTATTAGATCACTGACCAGTTTGGACTGTGGAGGCAGTTCTTTTAGTAATGTAAGCAAAATTGGTAACTAGGAAGATCAGACTGGAGAAATGCAGCCGTGCACTGGTGTCACACAGTAAAACTGTTCTGTGGCCAGGGGTGGGCGCAAGTTGAAAAATGTTAGCACTGGGAGCTTACAGTAGTTGAGAAAAAGTAGTAAAAGCTTGACAGAGACACCAGCTTTTGCAGCACCATAATAGTTCTCTTTTAAAGAGCAGGTTTAGTTTAAAAAATGTGGAAACCTCTTGATGTACCCAATATGCAATGTGTGAAACGGTGCCCATAAGAAATAAGGCTCTGTTTAACCGGAAGAAGCAGGAAATTTGCCAGCTAATATCAGACGCTATTGTAGTACTTCATGGCAGCTTATACAGAGCAGATTAACAGTTCTGAGCCTGAGAAACCTGTTGATGTTTTCATGTTACAGTGAGAAGGAATACTTTTATCTAAGTCTTGGTTATTATTTTAGATACTTTAAATTCAGCAGTGGCTGTGTTGTAGTCTGGGATGATAAAAAGTGCCCTGGCAGCCTCGTGCACTGCAGGAATTCAGCCAACCGCTTTTATGTAGCCGGGTTTCTCTCAAGGTCAGGTGCAGTAGGTCTTCCCTGAAAGCACCAGCACTCGGCACTGGCCTAACTCCAGCACTGGTCTTTTACTCACTGTAGCTCAAGAGAAATGTACTTGCTGTTTTCCATCTCCGTTTTATTCTTCTCTGATAGCAAATTCATTACTTTAAAATGACTTTCAATTGGTTTGCTGACTTTCAAATACCTGTTTATCTTTATTTAGGTGTTCTAAATTCCCCCAGATTATCTTTGCCTGGCTGAAGAGGTGTGAGCAAACTATTTAGGCTGTTGCACATACCTACTATTGCATTAAGGCAGTGAACTGAGTAGATTAACTTTTATGGTTTTATAATGGCATGTTGCTTGCTTCATAAATATCTACTATGTTGCTGTAATGATGTTCTACCCTTAAGGGTTTCCACTTGCAAAGACTGCAGCCTAATATGATTTGGGTTTTTATCATCTCTGTCCAGCTTCCCATACTCCTCTTCTGTAAAACACAGAGAAAAAAAAATTAGATCGGGGAACTTTGTTACTCTCACAAGCCCCTGATGAGTTTTAAAAGCAGTGAGGCTTATTTTCATGCTTTCTGGATACCTGAAGTATTGTTTGATAGAAAAACATTTGACCGGTGTATTTAAGGGAATGTATAAAATTTCTACTCAGCCAGTTTTTTAACAGGTTTGTAGAAGATCTAGGAGACCTTTCTGTGTATTCACACCTTTTTGTTCCAAGCATTTGGCATTTCCTAGAGCTTCTGTGTTTTACTTTTTTAAAAAAAAGACAGTTCACTCATTCCCAAAATAAAATAATCTGTAGCCGCTAATTTTCTTGCATATTCCATTTTGATTCTAGAAAATTTATGCTATATTTCACTGAATCTGGATCCTAGATCTCTTCTTCAAACTCAGTAAAAAAAGTCATAGACCTGATTTCTTTTGTTTCAGAGGAGAGGAATTTAGATTGTGTACATTTTGCAGACCTTTACTAGAATTGTAATGGTTGAAACCTTTAGCTGGTGATACTCCCCTTCCTTGTTGAAGCCCATTTCCAGAAGCTGGAGTGACTAATAAAGATGATGTTTTGCCCTTCAGTGGCACTAATGCGCCATAGCCACTTGGCAGTTTAGTCCGTGAGTGTGTCATGTTAAACAAACATGTGTAGCAGAAGCCTTGATTCCAGAGGGCTTGTCTGCAAGTTGAGACCCATGGGGTTTCTCCATTGTCTGCCCTGCGTTCTTCCCACTGATGGTGTCACAAGTAGGTTCTTTGTCCTATTCTTAGCCACATATTTTCATGACACAGGCACATGATATCTTTCAGCAGTTACAACTGGAGGCTACAAATCTGTTGTAAATAAATGCATCTTGCACAAATATACATACAGTTTGAAATATATTTAAAAAAAGAAAAAGCCCATTCCTGTACAGCTGCTCTTCTGCTGTGTATGGGTGAAAGTGCTTCAGTAAGCTGGGAACACAAGTACCACTTGACATTATGGGGACTTGTACCATTAGTTTCTATGTGTTCATTACCCTTATGTCTAATTAAAATCTAACAGGTAGCATCTTCAAAGCATAGTATTAATTACTGACGTAAAGAAATGTCATAAACAGGAAAGAAAGGACCAGAATAAGAAAAGTAGTCTTATTTATATCACTGCTACTTTTTTCTAACCATTTTCAGTACGTCAGTCCAGCATCTCCATTTCAGAGCTGGCAGAGTCAGATAACTGTCTCTTTTAAGAAACATTATCAGAGAAGGAGTTCCCTGGACAGCATTTCCATAAGTACACTCATGCAGAAGTGCAGAAGACTACTGCCCAAGAGCATTAGGGCTGCTTAGGAATAATCCGTATTGTCAGGAATGCCTTGAAGAGTTTCCAAGAGGGACTAGAAATCTTGTAATTGTAGAACATGAATGTGTCAGCTATAAAAACAGACGAGAATTTTCTACTTGGCTTCTTCCCCTATTTGGACTTCCTATGAGCTAACGTAATTGCAATTAGAAGGAAAATGAAGAACAGTGCCATAGCATTTGCAGCTGAAGGAGGTAAAGAGCTAGGCTGCAGTACGGCCATATGGCAATGCTAGTAGCTTACTTCTGATCTCAGGGAATAAGGTAGGTGCTTTGCCGTTTTGATTACGGTATGGTGAAATGGTCCCCACATGTGGGTTTGTGGTTACTGAAATGACTAAGATGCCATACCCCTGCTTTCCCTTAAGACTCTTAGAAAGTGAAACAGCCTTAATGCTCTTTTTGTTCAGTCTGCTTTAAGAAAATGGATTTAAAGCAACGGCTTGAGATGCCTGCTGAATGTATTTGATTGTGCTCCACACTGCTGAGGACCAAATAACCTGGCTGTGAAATGTTGGGTGTATACCAGACTAGGATATGGTTCTCTGCTTTTAGTCTTTTTTTCCCTTCCCCCCTGCTTCCCTTCAGCTTTGTGGTGGAGATACTGGCAATGCCCATTGATGAGTATGTGAAGGAAATAGAACATTGTAGCACCTGATAGCATTAAATATAAAGCGATAGGCTGGGAGGAGGTCCTGTCCCTATTCAGTTAGTGAGACTGCTCAAGCTGCAGGTTTTTCCACGGAGTCCAGGTGTACGTTGCAGTGAAGCCAAGTGCTGGTACTGAGAGGCAGTGGCACTGCACGTCTTTGAAAGCAGTGGTGCCTGCTACATGCGTGCTGCATTCCCAAAGAGAGGTACGGTGACACTGGGCAGTTACTCTTCCCAGTATTGGAGAGACAGAGCAGTCGGCAGCTGTAGCTGCTGCTTTTCTGGAGTTGACCCTGTGTTAGTGGGAGCTGACCAGCACTTTCCATAGGGCACTCCTGCCCGACACGTGTACGTTCAGTCCCTTCGCAAACCAGTTGCTGCCTCTCTAAAGACTGCAGGGTCTCAGTTTCGGTTTCTCTACTGTGGGCAGCTTAGCTGAAGACTACCACAGCTCAGCAGGACTGGCCCATGAAAGCTGCCAGAAAGCCAAATACCACCTCCCAAGATGCTTGGCGAGCAGGCTGCCCAGAGGAGCTGCTGCTTCTAACTGCCTGGATCTCTCCCTTCAGACAGCCCTGCATGAGAGCTGCTAGATCCACTGAGAGCTGTGGTAGTAACTTTGCACCTGGTGCATGGAGAAAATCCCCAGTCAAATCATGCCTGTGATCTTTTCTTCGGGGTTTTGACATCACTTTCTCAAAGCTGTGCGGGTAGTTCAGCAAACTCCAGCAAGACTTCTTTTTGACTGACTTGGTGCCTTGCAGAGAAGAGTCTCACCTCTGTGGGTCCTATTTTCTCAGTAATCAGTCTGGGAGTCTAGGCCAGGCAGATGGGTCATTCTCTCTGCTTTGCCTGCCCCTTGGCATGTATCTGGGAATGTGATGTTACAGGATCTTCACTGCTCCTGGTATTTTTCAATAGTAACAGTTATTTGCTGGCCAAATAACTCAGAGTTACTGATCTGGAGACCAGCTAACCTGCATCATTTGGGGAGCAGCAGATCAGATCTGAGTGGGAGGAGCTGCACCGGCTCATTTGAAGACTTTTCTGACCCTGTTACAGTGTGAAGACAAATCAGCTTCATTAAAAACAAACAAATAAAAAACTGGAACTGGGATTCTCAGCTCTGTGAAAGCTCTCAGTTGTGCTTGGCAGGTGACTGTCGATAACTCCTAATGCGGTGGAAATGTGTTTCCCGTTCCTTTGTAGCTATTTGAGGTCTTGTGAATGGTGTGTTATTTTGCATATTATATGTTGCTTGGTGTATCAGAAATATGGTGTAATTTTATTTGTATGTACATACGCCTTTTCAAAGTAACTTCAGCCGCAAATGTTTACTTCATTAGGTTAAATTATTATGAACTGAGAAATGTAGATATTGCATAGCTTTCAATAATCTTTTTGCATTTTGTTAACGTACAACAATCATTTTATTCAGTCTAAGTGAAATAATATAGCAGGGTATTTAATGCACTTACGTAGCAGGATCTTTATGTAACATAACCTTAATGCTGGGTTTTAAAAACATCCATCCATTTTTGTATAAGAGTACTGAATCTCACTGTTTGGTTCTTTTTTTTTTTTTTCCCCCCCCTGCTTCTTGCTGCTCTAGGATTTTGGCATCATGTTTACCCATCACATTGTAACAGTCACCCTGATAACCTTCTCATATGTAACCAATTTGACACGAGTTGGAACCTTGACCTTATGTCTCCATGATGCGGCTGATGTTGTCCTAGAGGTGAGATAATACGTCTATCAGTGTCTGTACATGGTATTCACTATTCTGAGAGCTAGCATGTCAATAGGTGGAATCTATTTGTTATTCAAAACAAGTATTTCTTAAGCAAAGAGGCCAATTCAAGATGGTAATAGTGATTAATATAGTGTATTTCCTTGCTGAAATATATTACACTTGTAGCAGTGCATGGTTGTGACTTTAGGCTGTTTTATCCCTTGATAAGTTGCTTGTACAGAGCAGAAACTGGTAATGCATTGCATGCCAGGGAAGGTTACACACAGGTTTTAAATATAACATGGTAAAGTCAAAAGCTCAAAGTTGCAAAATCTGGAAAGTGATGACTCTGTGAGATGGAAGCTCCTGGTTCTTGACCCCTCTGAAGTGATGTGTGGGGCAAGAACCCTATCTCCGGAAGAATCAAGGTGTCACGGTTTGATTCTGCTGTGCTTTGCTGGGCAGAGGGTGCTGGACTACTTAGTGGCTGTTCTGTGCACAGGCAGTGAGCTGACCTCTGGTCCCCAGGATTTTCCAGGCTCCTGTGCCTCCGCATCCAGATGCCAGTATTAAACAGTTGGCTTTGGAGAAGAAGGATGATTGAAATTCTTTTAAGTCAAGATGGTCTGTAACTTCCGTAGTGGCAATTTAGAGATGTTGTCATCCTGTATCTGCATCAGTTCTCAGACCGCTGTGGTTGATGCTGGGATCGGGCTGTCTGTGAACTCTCCACCAGGATCAAACCAAAGTTAATAACTATTTTGTCTGAAATTATTTTTTACTAAAGTAGTTGCAGGGATTCTGTTAATGCAAGAATATAGTCTCACTGTGTGAGTCACCTATTGCAGAACCAAAATCCTGCCATTCTGATTCGATAGCGCTGTAAATCTGTTTTTATTTTTTAATATTTTTTTAATCTAGAAGGCACATGACTGCCTGAGATAGAAAGCAACAGAGAATCTGGATTTCTCCTGATAGAAATAATTACATCTTTACAAGTTTATTTTTCTGTTTTAGCAATGTGTGTAGATCCATTCTGCTAGCTGTGGGTTCACCCAAACTTTCTTCATTCCTCTTTTCTTGCCACCAGACAGATGTACTTGACAGTGTTCATTCCAGATCAGACCAGTGCCTGTGGAACTATAAAACCACTGGAGAGCAGCTGCAATAGGCTAGCTAAAACCTTACCTTGAACACAATGAGATACGTATTTTTTCTGAATTCCTCTGTTCATTCACTGGCTAAGATAAAGAGAAATTGCTGATATTCTCACGTGATTTGCAAACATTCAGCAAATACAGTTCCCCATGAGGCACGTACTTTAGTGGTCTTTCTAATCAATTCGTTCAGTCTGTTCTGACTGGAAATACTAAAGCCAGTCTGAAGTGTAAGAAAGGAATTGCAACTCCTGAGAAGCATTTACTAGGAGGGCCATTACGACTCAGGCAACAAACTTTCTCCTGCTAGGGCAATTGGGTATAGCCCTGGTGCCGTATGAGAGAAGATGGACTCCTACACACTGCTGGCATTACTGAGGGGAAAGTCAGTACAGAGAAAGAAAATTATCAGACTGCAAAAGAAGCTGGTAAACTATCTTGCCATGATGGGTCAGTTGTGCACCTGACCTGTTTTACATATTATATATTTGTAAAAATGAAAAGCTATTTCCAGAGGCCACTAGACTCTTTCCACCTACCATTTCATAATGAAACATGTCCAGTGGAAAGCTGGAATGCAACATTTTTGCTATTCTTATTGCAGAACGTAGTATATATTGGTAGGAATACTGGAGGTCAAGTTTTTTCCATAGGTCTTAAGGCATCTGCAGGTACAGAAGAGTCATAGCAGGATTTTCAGGAATACATAGCTGTTCTCTTAGGTCTGAGTGAAAGTTATCTTGGATACTCAAAGCAGCCTAGCCATGGCAGGACAGACCAAACGTAGTCACTTGCTTGCCTAGGAAGCCATTACATTAGCTTAAGCTGAAATGTAGGCTACTGAGAGGCAACTTTCAGAATCCCAGCTAAGTTGTTTTGAGGGGTCTTGGGTATCATGGCACTGCAGTACAGCTTGTGGGTTGGAAACACTGTAACCTAACCTGCTGAAGCACTTAAAATTCCACCCATTTGGGGACCTTGAGACTTTTCAGCTTCAATTAATGAACACTGTGACAGTTTTGATGCCAGTATATGGGTGTGAGTAGTTGCCAATTTGGTATGCTTCTGGTATATGAGCCTCACACAGCTGACAGTTCAACCTGAATCCTTTCTGTTCAGGTTACAGCTATCTCCTAACGCACTTTTCTAAAAGAGCAGGGAATGGACACTTCAGACCAAGGCAAATAGCCACGCTGTAAAATAAATGGATTTAAATAGACTAGCAAGACTATCTGGAAGAGCTGTGTTACTCAGTTGTAGTCATGGTTTTTAAGCGTTGAAAATTGTGTTGTATTGTCTTAGGTGGCCCAATTCCATCCAACAACATACCCTTTCCCTTTTTTTGTAGTCCTTCCTTATCAATATCGTTTGTAGATATATTATTTGAGAACTGATGACCCAACAGCTGTACTGTTTTTGAGAAATGGCATGATACTACTACAAGTTGCTGTAGCAATAACAGCTTCACATACTATGAAACCAGCTTTTTTAGAGTGCCACCATGGAAATACATCCAAAATTCCTATCTGAGCTTTCAGTCATCTGCAAATCAAGGTGTCAGTAACTCTTCTGCTTTGCATGTTGGCACCGAAGTGTTCTCTTTTCCTTAAACCAGACTGTGAGTACAAACTGCTGGGAAACTCATTTGTGTCCACTGTAGAATACAGGGCTGATTCAGAAGGGCTGTTTTCTTTGCAGCACTGGTGGCTTTCGTCATATTTTGTGAGCTTCCTAACTTGTTTTCTGTTAGTGAGGATATCCTTTATGTTCAGATTTTGAGTGGAAACATTGCAGAAGTTATGTAACATCCAAAAGTGCAGGTTGGTTTTGGCATCCAGATTGTCTGACATGAGCATTGAGCACTTTCAGGTTCAGTGTGTTTGTACCAAAAAGTCAGACAGAATGCAAGAGTGTCTCTCACCATTTTAGACAATTCTCTGGTTTGAATTCTGCATTCAGAATAGTATTCTATATGCATAGTTGTGGTAATTTTGCTCCCTCTTAGCCCTCTGGAAAGTCTGCACAAGTAAGCATCTTCTCATTATGGGAGCTGGATACAGGCCCCTCAGAGGGGGTTTTGAAAGGGTTCCTAGTGACTTAAGTGGGCACTAAATCAGGCTCTTCATATACTTCATTGTGCAGTGACTCTCTGGATACATTTGACAGAAAGCATAAAGAAGGACTGTCCCTGCCTTGAAGCAGATGTTTTAAAATAAGTAATTGCTTACACACATGAACGCTGTGGAAGCAGCATAGACATCTTAAAACAAGCTTGCTTGTACATGCTGTTCTCTTCAGGGAGAAGAGGGCAAAGAAACTTCAGGGAAGATCAGTGTTTTAATGAGTGATTTGAGTGAAGAGTAATTAGTAGACTCTTACTGAGGAGGAGTCAGAAGGCTGCATGAAGACAAATGAGAGAAGCATGTAAAAATAGGCGTAGAGCAACAAGTTGGAAAGCAAAAGTTGGAAAGAGAGGGGAAGAGAGCTTTGGAAAAAGTTTTGAAGGGGAGGGATATAATCTTAGAGGTAGAAGCTGCTCTGTATAGGTCAGAAAGGAAGAAGAGATGCTGTAGGAGAACATAGGATATGGGGCACAATAGAGGATTTGAGACAAAGTTTGTATATAGCAACACTAGAAGGTCAGAGAGCATGGGGCAGGTGGAAGATGGATGGATGCTGAAAACGCAAGTGGAGCATACTGGAAAGGTGAGAGACGGGTAAAGAGGTTGGGGACAAGGACAGCATAAACACAGTGGGGTTCAATAAAAGGTTTAGAAGAGTTTTCTGAATCTGAAATTGTAGGATTTCAAAAAGGAAATTGAATAGGAAAGGACAAAATGAGAGATGTACTCTGGTTTTACGCAGTCTGGGTTTTTTTCTGAGAAGACATTTTCCACCTGCCTGGTGGAGAGGAGTTACAAGGTCACTGTGAGGTGGCCCAATGAAAATGTTAGAGATTTCATAAAAATTTGATTTCTTCTTCTTACACAATACAAGAGAACTCAGTTGTCCTCACAGAAGTAAACAGATATTTCTTTCTTTTACAGGCTGCCAAAATGGCAAACTATTGCAAGTGTCAAAAACTGAGTGACCTTCTGTTCCTTACATTTGCCATTGTCTTCATTGTCAGTAGGCTTGGCATATATCCCTTATGGTGAGTAAGCATATCGTTTTCCTCAAATGCTAAGCATCAAACAAGTTTGGAAATAACTATGTTATAATTGAACATGATTCATTAACATTACTCTGTTTCCCAACGCACCAAGGAGAGCTTCAGATATAACCAGGTGCTGAAATAGCCTATTTGCTAGACTGCCATTGTGTTTACTGTGTGCTAGACAAGAAACATATGGGGCTTCTGCTGGTTTTAAGGTAGAAGTGGGTTGGAGACCACATAGCTTCAGGTTAGCAGTTGATTGCCTGTGTTGGCAAGAAGTTAGAGGAGAAATAAAATATTAGTCACCGAAGACTGACCAGAGGCTAAGCTCGAAGCTAGGATCTTCTCATTAGCTTTATGAACATGTTCAGCTTAAAGAAAAACACAGTGAGATAAGGAAAGTCTGGCCTGCTTAAATCAGTATAAGGATGTTATTGCCATGCAGATTGCAATACTGCAGGCTACTCCTTTTCCAACCCTCCTTTGAATTGGGGGTCCTTGGGAAGCTGTGTAATACATATATCTATAAGCTAGTTATACAGGTGTTACTGTAATCTCACCTCTTCCCAGACAAAGGCAGCTGCTTGCATGTGCACATTCTCTTCTAGGTACACACACGTGCATGCACACAAACAGGACATAGATGTTCAATTCTTTAACTAGGGTCTTCAACGTCCAGAAGGCAGCTGGCTAGTTAGGAAATACACTGATGTACTTCAGTGTAGAAACCCATTCAAGTTTCTCTGTAACCTGTGCCCTATATATGAGGAGGGCTGGGAGAAGGCGTTGGCCTCACTATTCTGTGTTCTGGATCCTTCCTTTCTCTTGTATGAACAGAACTAACCCAAATCTCTGTATCCCTATGAGAGCAGGAGGTGTCTGTCATTGCATCAGAAGATAATAGTGACAGTTTTGGTTTTGGGAAGCACCAAGAATGCCAGAAATGTTACGCTTTGCAGAGTTTTATTTAGAGAGATTACCACCAAGTTCTTTATTTAAGCATGCAGAGGATTTACAGATGCCAATATCAACCTCTCTGCCACAGTCTCCTTTCAAATCCTCTGTAATGTTCTCTCTTTGGGGTTTTGTTAATGCAAACAGGGTAAGACCAAGGTGCCCTTAGGGAGCTGTGTCATCAGCTCTGCTTAACAGTACAATGAAGAAGTCTCATTTAGCATTTAATGACTCCAAAGATAACATGATAATGCCTGGTCCCTACTGCGCTATGAGTTGGTGAAGGACCATGACAAAAGGAGAAAATGGATAGACACACAAATTGTGTGTTTAAAAATGCTTGGGTTTTTTTTTCAAGGAGCAATTATTTGTTTCTTAAACAGCTTTGCTTCCCTTTCCTCATTCCTTCCTTGAAGCTAACTTGGCCATTCACTGAATTTCTGTAAATGAAGTAAGCTAGTTTTTCTACTTGCATGATCTCAGATAGGAAAAATGGTGGCACTCCTGCTCATAGGATTTCATCTGCCTGTTGCATTCTGTTTTATACTGAGAAACGGAGAGAGGACCCAATTCCACCAGTGCAGTTCTGCCACTGGAGGCTGCAGTACATGACTCTGCTTCAGGGAAGGCTCAGTCAGGTGATGACTGGGTTCACAAAGGGGAAGGCAAAGGGGAAGTCATACTTGACCAACCTGATAACCTTCTATGATGAAATGTCTGGCTTGGTAGATGAGGAGAGAGCAGTGGATATAGTCTACCCTGACTTCAGTAAGGCTTTCAACACTGCCTCCCGGAAGATCCTGAGAGAGAAACTGGTAATGTATGGGCTAGATGAGCAAACAGTGAGGTGGACTGAAAACTAGCTGAGCAGCCAGACCCAGAGGGTGGTGATCAGTGGTATGAAGTCTAGTTGGGGGCCAGTAACTAGCGGTGTACCCCAGGGGTCAATACTGAGTCCAGTCCCATTCAACATCTTCATTAATGATCTGGATGATGTAGCAGAGTGCACCCTCAGCAAGTTTGCTCGTGTTCCAACCTGTGAGGAGCAGCTGATACGCCAGAGGGTTGTGCTGCCATCCAGAGGGAAGGAACCTGAACAGGCTGGAGAAATGGGCCGACAGGAACCTCATGAAGTTCAGCAAAGGGAAGTGCAAAGTCCTGCACCAGTATATGCTGGGGGCTGACCAGCTGGAAAGCAGCTTTGCATAAAAGGACCTGGGGGTCCTGGTGGACATCAAGTTGAACATGAGCCAGCAATGTGCCCTTGCAGCAAAGAAGGCTGATGGTATCCTGAGGCTGCAATAGGAGAGGTGTTGCCAGCAGGTTGAGGAAGGTGATCCTTCCCCTCTACTCAGCACTGCTGAGGCCACCCCTGGAGTACCATGTCCAGTTCTGGGCTACCCAGTACCAGAAGATACAAAGCTACCAGAGAGAGTCCAGCAAAGGGTCACTAAGATTGATTAAGGGATTGGAGCACCTCTCACATGAGGAAAGGCTGAGACAGGTGGGACTGTTTAGCGTAGAGAAGAGAAAGCTCAGGACAGATATTATCAATATATATAAATATATGAAGGGAGAGTGTGAAGAAGACTGAGCCAGGCTCTTTTCAGTGGTGCCCAGGGCCAGGACCAGAGGCAATGAGTATGAACTGAAACACAGGAGGTGCCATCTGAACATCAGGAAACACTTTTTCACTGTGAGGGTGACTGAGGACTGGCACAGGTTGCCCAGAGAGGTTGTAGAGTCTCCATCCTTGGAGATACTCAAAAGCTGTATGGACATGATCCTGGGCAGCCTGCTACAGGTGACCCAGGTTGAGCAGGGCAGTTGGACAGGATGACGTCCAGAGGTCCCTTCCAACCTCAGCCATTCTGTGATTCTGTGAGCTGCCTTATGTGTTTAGCTGTGACTCCAGCATTTAAACCTCACTCTGTATTATTTGAAATGGCAAAGAAGGAACTGCTGACTTGAAATTTTTTGTTATTCAAACACAAACTTTACCAGATCACTGCTATGTGCTTGCCTTGCTGAATAGTCAACAAAGAACAGATTAATCTTGTCCAGAGTGCATGATTTTGAAGGAGGTCATTAGTCTTCACGCATTTAACTAGAAGCAGCTGCCCAATATCCTTTTTCTCTTAAGACATCTGAAAATCAGCAAGGTCAAGATTTTCCCATCCTTTATATCCTTACTATGGTAGTCAAGTTTTGGAAAGTCCACGCTTTCAACCTGAAGTGTTTAAAATAACACTGTGTGTTTATAACTGGGACTGAAGCTCAGAAACTGGAGGTTCACGCTGTCTCGAGTGATTTCTGTGAAGTGTTGCAGCCAAGTGTCACGCTGTGCAGGAAGCCCTTGCTAGGACTAGGCAAATTATAAATTAAAGATTGACATGGCTAGTGGGAATCAGGCGTCATAGAGCTGAAGTCTGTGTAAGTGTCCCTAATACACACCTCATGCTGTCTGACTGGCAGAGTCCCGGAAGAGATTACCAGCACAGCGATAAGTTATCTAGCAAGTGTCAAAACTTGAGCCCTGCTTTACAGCTGTGGCATTTTGTGCTGGTGTTCTGGATGTGCCCATCCGTTCCCGTATATGTTAGGTGACAGCAGCACTTCCATGCCACTTTAGGTTGAACCTTGTCTGAATCCTGCTCTATAGAGTAGCACTGGCCCAGTGTGCTGAAAGCAGGGTAAAAATCAAACCGAGTAGATTTGGGGAAGAGAGAAAGGGAAGAGGGCTGCACAGTAGCTTCTGTTGTTGATGTCGGCTCCCTTGGTACTGAATATTGGGCTAATGAGGGCAGCAGGTTACAGCCGTGGGTGAGGTTTGCTGCTGGGATGGAAAAGATCAGCATAGACTCGTGAAGGCAGAGGGATTGTGTATTATGGGAATGCAGCAGCCGACAGTGTGCTGTGTGCTCCTGTGTCACAGATGGAGTGGTTACACTGGCGATCCCTCTGCCTCTCCTCCCCCTTAATGAACGTGTTCTGTCGTTGATTTATTTGAATATGGAAATGGTTCAGTGTGGTGTATATGATCTTTGATTTTTAAGACCATCTTATTTCCAGATGAAAGCCTTGATGTAGGTACTCGTAATGGTTACCCTTACATACACCTATAATCACAGAGCCCGGAGGCAGTTTCATAGTTCTCAGCTGTACTGTTGGCATTGCGTGTGGGAGTCAGGGTTAGCAGGGATGAAGCATGGGACGTACGAGCTTGTCTCTCCCAAATCCTTTTTCTCTATGAAGCAGCAATTCCAAATCTTCACCCCCATTAGCTTGCATGTCAGCAAAGATGAGTCATTGGAGTGGCAGCAGGCCAGGAAGCATAGTTTGCTCTTCTTTGCTGAATATTCAAAATAGCAAAATTTGGTGCCTGATTAATATTACATAAATGTGCAAATTTTTCTAGCATAAAAACTGAGAGGTATAAAATTGGTGTGCGTGTAATGTAAAAGGAAGACTATAATTTATAAGAAAACTTCCCCCACACAGGAAGGCGAATACCCAAGACAGGCTTCCAAAGACATCCCTTATGAAGCACTGGCATGCTGTTGTGCTCCGGCTTTGCACAAGTGCCATTTAATTTTGCATAAAGGTGCTAATAAAGAATTCAGAATGTATCAAATGCTCTTGTTTGAAGGTTGTTTAGCAGCAAGGCTAAGACAAAAGAAACTGGCAATTAGGTATATATTTAGCAGTCTTTCTGCAGGCATCTGGAGTTCATTTCAGCAATAATTCAAAAACCCCAGGACACTTTCTGCCTCCTGCTGCTAAGTGAATGTAGGAGTAAAGCTGCTATTTTCACTGACAAGACATTTTGCTTGTGAAATTCTCTCACTTGCGCATAGTCACTGTTCTAGCAAATTACAACATAAAACACAACTCTCCATAAGTCAGGGTGAACATGATGCCTTCTCAGGTGATACAGGATTGTAGGGAGAATGAAAGCAATCTCAAACCAAAGAATTGATATAAATTACATGAGCCCTTGGCTAGTCTAATCAGGCTGGGCAAAGCAGTTACCTCAAGCCTGCCTTTATTTCAATAAGCCTTGCAATTCCTCTTCCCCAGGCCTCAAATGCTTGTTTTTGCCGTAGTTACATGGACATAGTCTTCTCCCTGTTAATAAAGGAATGGTTTGCTTTTTGCTGTTGTTTTGTTTTTCTTTCATATGCAGGAAGGGAAACTCCATGGGGTCGTAATATTTATTCATCATTTTTTGAGGTGTGCAGAGGACAAACAGGCATCTTCCAGTCCAGCAGATGTGAGTGAAGAAGGTGATGCACTGCACTTTCCAGTCTTTCTTTGCTCATTGCTAGCTGCAGAGTTCACGTTGTGAGAACCGTGAAACTCCTCAAGTCTGGGCTGTACAGGAGACCCAAGACTACTCACTTATTTTGCTTATGTTTCTGGAATACATGCTTTTTTTGACAGGGCAGTTTGAATAAATCTCCTAATGCTGTGAAGAGTTTCGTATCTGAAACTGGTTTCACGGAGTGACCATGAACCAGGGTATTTCCAAGAGCTTCAGTGGAAGAAAGGTGGTTGATGTGGAGGGAGATACAAGGTTACTAAACCTGTTCATCATTTTAAAAGATAGCTTAAGGTAACTGCAGGTAAAGGTGTGACTTTTGGGTTTGAAAGAAGAAGGAGAAGGCTCCCAGGAAAGCTAGGCTGAAGGCACCAAGCTGGGTAAATTCAGGTTGCTCTGACTAGTACTAGTATGCAGTTGTTTTTCACTACTTTTGGTTATTTTTATAATCGGTTATATTGTATGAAAGGTAGAACACAGTAGGTTTCAGGGAAGCGTTGCTGACAAGTACTGCCATCAAAAGGCAAGGAAGCAGGGAAACAGCATTGGCATTCATGCGACCTGTGAGGTCTCAGCATGCGCATATTACATATGTGCACTGACAAATGTAAAACAGTGGCTTAACCGTACAAATGTAAATGAAAACCTGATTTAAGCTGATTATAAAGAACACAGGTCATGTTCTGCATGTGCTGTCCCCCAAATTCTCATCTAGGCAAATTTGGTATAATCCAGGTAGTCTGTATGCCTTCCTGTCTTTGATCTCTTCAGACACTGTCAGTGCCTGGACTACTGTGCCATGTTAAAAACTGTGAGGACAGACAGTCAACCACTTTGGTTAGTTGGTATGGTCTTGTTTAATGTTGGTAGGTATGTCTTAACTGGATCTTCCATTTGTGAGTCTGTTTGGAAAGGTTCTGTCAAAAAAAAAAAAGATGGCAAAAATAATTCTCATTGTTACAACCCAAAGCTGTTTGAGGTGCGTGTCTCCTCATCAGCTGCTGCAATGCACAGTTGTTAAATGGGATTTTTATGCCAACAAATCCTATATAAGCATGGGTCTGCCAGTCCTCAGAACAACAACTTTGTTCCTTGTTATTCTTTCATTTTTTTAAAGCTCATGAGAGTACACACAGTCTGGCTCATGGCTGGTTTCTAATTGCCTTTTCACGGCAATGAGTATGTGCATGAACCAGACAAGCATGGCATGATCCTCACCGAGTTAAAATTAATGTCTGTTCACCATGGTGTGCTGTAATGAATCCTAGTTACTTATTACCAGTCTTTCTCTCATCTCCGCGTGACTGGCTGAATAGCTCTTCCCGAGTTTCATCACTGGTTGAACAATAGGGTGGGATATAGCCATGCTGTTAATGCACACACTGGGTCTCCAAATAGTGATCCAGTATTGCCACTTTGCACTGTTCTCTCTCCTTTCTTTTATCCTGGAATCAGCTTCTCTCTGAGCAAAATTGCAGCTTGAGATACAAACAGGGCAGCGCAGAGCCCCCATGAGGAGCAGCTGCTGCAAAGATTTGCTGAACCTCTCTTTTTCCTAGCTTTGTTCTTTTTCCAGCTGATATTGACTGGTTTTGTGCAGCTCTTAACATGCAGGGAAGTTGAGTTGTTGTCTTTCATACTGCTTTTCTTTCCTGGCACATTTTCTCCTGTTTGGCCCTTGGAGCACATGTATTGTGGGAAGGCAGCATGTGGACCCTGGCAGAGTCGCCCTGCTTTGTTCCTCTGAACACATTGGTAAAACAGAAAGCTCAAACCTACCCTTAAAAAGCATCCTACTATGTCAAAGCAATATGTAGGCACTAGTTAAAGCAAGAATCCTGGTCAGTTACTTGGCATGGTAAGAATTTAGGTAGCCAGATAAATCCCAACTGCCCAGACCTTGCCTGGACTCTGAATGAACACAGTGTTTTCTGATAGTTTCAGTTACTCTCGCTGGATCCTGAAGTCAGTGAAAACCTTTCTAGCCTGGAGTATAGAGCTGGACAAACATCTCTGTTCTACAGTAAAATAACTTACTTTTTTATTAAGAAAATAAATCTCTTCTGACATTGTTTTGAGCTCATTTTGCTCAGAATATTGTCTAAACCAGAGCACAATCTAAGTTGTTTGTGGGTAGCAGATATTGAAGGAATAAATTATGATTTTGATCCAAGGTACTTGATTCCTGATGTTATTCATGCTGTCAGTGAGTGGATGCTGTAGAACTAACAAAAATTATCTAATGTGCTTATATTTCAGGCTGTTTGTACTTTCAGCAGGCAACTTATAACCCATCAGTTTATCAAGAACATTTAATAAAGTTTTTGGCAAGCTAACTACAGTATATTTGAAGAACTCATAGACTTCAATTTATGGATTAAAAAGAAGGTTTAATTAATTAAGTCTCCATAAATTTGCTCATAACTCTTGTCTTAGCTCTTTAGCAGAACATACATAATGTTGCCATCCTATCTGCTTTTGACAAAACGTTATCTGATGTTGTCCTTCCTAATGCCTGGTTATTTTATTTCCTCAAATTGTTTACAGCGCTTGTGAACTCAGGTCTCTGAGTGCTACATGAAGCAAAGCTGAAGTGTTTGGAGTGCCAGGTGAATACTGATCCAGCTACTTACAGGGAAGCTATAAGAAATGGAAAGGTTACAGGTGTCATTCACATTGTGGGTCTGCAGTGTAAATAACAAAAAGTGGCATTTGCTCAGTGTTTCCATTTTAAGATTTTCATGTGATCACAACAGGAAAAAATTATATTAAAAAGAATTTCATCAGACTTCCAAAGCTGATTCTTATCCTCATTTTTAGTTTCTACAGTCTGTACCCTGTGGCTATAATAATGCTTTCTGTTGTCAAGGATAGGCTGTTCAGTCAGTGTTCTCACTTTCCTCCTTTTATTATGAAATATGTCCTTTCTAAAACCTGTGCTCTGATTGAAAACAGGTCAGAAACTATTGCTGTGGTACTTCTTTTGCTCAGAATTATTCTGATGAGTGTAAATGTCTCAGGGGAAGGGAAACAGCATTGGTGTTTCTCTTGTGGCCAGACATGTTAGCCACTTTTAAATCAGCTCAGCAAGGCATGGTGACTGGAGAGTATGGATGACCTGAGGAGGCTGAACTGAGGGTTGCTTCTGCCATGGTAGTCAGCTTCCCGTATAAGCTGCTTTGTAGTGAGCTGAAGTTCTCCAAGTCTCCTCTGAAGTTGCATCACTTGCAGGAAGGAGGGGAGAAAAAAAGAGGCTGAGCATGGGCATTTGAAGTTTGACCGTTTTTTTTCTGAGAGAGAGGTATGTGAGGAAACTTCACTCCAAAATACATCTTCAAGTGTTGCCCATTCTGTGGAGGGGAGAGCTGTGCTGGTACGGTAGTACCACAGACAGCAGTCTAGGTGGCTGTAGACAGTTCAAGTACGTGCAAACTTTCTGCCTCTTCTTAACCCCTTTTCTCTTACAGGCTGTATCTGTAGCACCAGGGTTTGCTGTTAGTGGAGCATATTTTGTAGTGCTACAGAGTCAATATAAAAGCAGAACAATGCTACTGGTTCACCATGAGCTGCTGATGTATGTGGGACATAAAAATCATAGCTGTACAAAAGCATGGGAGTATGATAGTTAACTTACCAGCTTGAAATAGTAAATGGCTTTTGAATACCATGATCAACAGCCGTGATGCAGCTAGAGTCTTATTAGTGCTCAGCTAGGAGGAGGTCATTGTGGCTAAACACTTTGGGAGAAACCTAGCACCCATGTAAGTGAGCACATTCTGTGGTTTCATCAATGTTGCATGATAGCAGAGTTTGACTCATAATAGCTATGAAAGTAGAGATCATTATTAAGAAAATTGGATTAAACTGAAAACTGTTTAAGGCTGATTTCCCAGACTTTGGCATGGAGGAAATTCTTATGATGCTTGTGGGGGCAAAGGTACAGTTGATTGGGTTTTGGGTGGGTTTTTTCCCTTCCTATCCACATCTTTTGGCATTTCTTCCACAACTGGACCATAATACTTGAGTCATTTGTTTGAGAGATGAGTCCTTGGCAGACACTGTGCCACCACACTTCCTTAAGCTGCATCATTTTTATGGATTTTAAAATTACTCCATTACTCTAGGGACATGTTCTCAGGACTAGACCAATGCATCCAAAGTGTGGTACTCCTACTATTGATGGTATTTAAGCCACCTGAAGGACATTGGGTACCTGGCAGAGAACTGGCCACAGCTGTTCTGTGATGTTTTGTGGGCTTTTGAACTAGTTCTGTTTAGTTCCTGCATTTACAGAAAGTTTGGATAATCTTTTTCTCCCAAAATGCCTGCCATGGCATATAGCTAAGCACAAGGCAGTGTGTCAGTGTGTGCTCCAAAAGCAAGAGGAAGACATATTCCTTGAGCAGAGGTACTGCACTTATTTTTAGTCAACGGAAAGAGGCATGGGGAAGGCTTTTTTGTTCTCTGATACCTTGTTTTCCAAAGATTGGAAACTGGCCTCCTATAGTTTACAACAAATGCCTTTCCTATTTGGAGAATAACATGAACTCTAGGCAAATGGATCTTGATATGTGTTCCTGTTGTTCATATAAAAGTTTTATGTGTGCCTGGAGATTTTCAGGTTTGGAAGTGTCGTTCTTAGCATAATGTAGTTTATCTGTGCCAGTGTTGTAATCACAGGCCTTTACACAAGCATTTTGCCAGAACACATTACTGATACAACATTTTGCTGAGTATGATTACATTCTGCTAGGAAATTTGAATTCTCTCCATATCCTAATGTCTATTGAAAGACTCTCTGGAGAGTTGAGTTTGGATTGTGAAGGTGTGTCTGACCTTGTGTTCTTGTTTTTTTTCTATCCACAAGAGTGTAAATACTATTATTCATACCAGTTGCTGCAAAATCAGTTAATGGGTAGTAACTGTTGATGAGAAGGAATTGAGTGAAGAGAAAAGCACAGCTGAACCCAGGACAGTGACAGCTTGATCAGAATGGTCTCTTTTACAGTACATCAAACATGAATAATTTCCTGCCTGTTCCATCATTGTAGTGAAGTAATTGGAAATCCTATTGATCTACGCAGGGCTTAAAATAACACAGTCTCAGTGGCAGGGCTGTGATTTTTGCAAAGAGGTATTGTTCCTGATTAGTATTAGAACAGGAGCCACGCATCTCTACGGCAGCTGAGCTTGTATTAGCACCATGTCAGGAAATCCTCTGATGTGGGGCTGGTATGAGTGAGCAGAACTCCATGTGATGCTGAGCTCACTGATAAAATTGAAGTGTGTGGATTTAATGTTGCTCTGAATAATGACTCAAGAGTTTATATCCCTTCTGTCGCTGCATTTTGCAGAGATCTTTCATCAACTTAGTGTCTAAAAGGAGAGGGTAGTGAGCATCACCAACCAAAAAATCTGAGGAATCCATCTGAGATGCTGTTGAAAGATCACCTCTCTCTCCCCCCCATCCTTCCTTCCCTGTTTCAATGATGCTGTGTGGGTGACTGGTTCATCTGACTCTTCTCAGTTCACAGTGGGTCTCTGCTGCTCCCCTCATATTTGCCATGCACTGATTAGTAGCATAAATCCTACTCTGGGGGACTGAAAACCTAAGAGACAGCGGGATCTGAAAAGGGAAACCAGCTTGTTCTTCCACTCAGCAAGAACTACAAAGCATCTGTTCAGAGCAGAACAGTGATATAGATACAGTCCTAACAGCAGCTGGCCGAGCTGAAACTCAGAAGAGGAAGAAGCTGGCAGTACAGCCATTTGTGTACTGGATTTGCTATAATTAAATATTTAGCTGTGCTGCAGCTTGAGGGCTCCAGGATATGTAAGTGCTATAGACCAAAGTTTCTTGAATTTAATGAGTATTTGGCATGTCATTTCATACCCTTCTCAGGTAAAAAGTTGGGTAACTCATCTGAAGTCTCTCATGCAGAAACATCTGTGTGTCCGGTCACCTGTTGTGTAAAGTTAGCTTAGCATTGTCATTATAAGTAACTAGGACAGCCTGGAATATAAGGTCCTATTAGATTTCAATCAAGGTCTAAATCCCAGAGATAAATCTTGACTACTGATGAAATGTAGCTGATTTATCATGCTATGGCTGATCAACATGTGCACATAAGTGTGCTTTCACACTCCACTGGCTCTTCATTTATCTGTGAATCTCAGTGATTTTTTTTTTTTTTTTTTTTTCCCTTCTGTT
>NW_008794888.1:89558-100613 GCF_000699145.1 Aptenodytes forsteri | reverse complement strand
ATTTTTTTTTTTTTTTTTTTACCCGTCAGTTTTATGGGATCTTTTAACCAAGTAGTCCATAGTGTTTTATAAGCAAGCTAATGAATTAATTCTCCCAGCACCTTTGTGTGGCAGACAAGATGTGCCAATACCTTCTGCCCATCTTTAACAAAAAGTAAACTATAGAAAGAAATTAGAAAATTTTTTGGATCACATAGTAAGTTAATAGAACAACTAAATCCAGAATTTAGGACTCATGACTCTTTGTTCTCTGGTCTAGAACACTTTTTGCCATGTATAATGGAGCATAAACTACTATGTTTTGAGGCAGAAGTAAGTGCAATTGTTAATTTTTTTAAAGGAAAAATTCAAAAAAGCAGAAACTTTGAAGCATTGCTCACAGTAGTATTGTTGGATTACTTGCACTAACTAGGATCTGAATTTCATTAATGCCCACCTAGATGTAATTATCTATTTGCTCTGAATGCAGTATTGAAGGATGCCCCAGTGCAGCTGGTTATGGTGCAATATAGAATACTGTTGTCTAATATACACTTGTTAAAGGAGATAAAGACATTTATTCTGAATTATTTAGACAAGCTGGTATCACATTTTGCTGTCCTTGGTTATACTTCTGGCTATTGCACTGTGGTAACAACATGCCTTTCACTCAGCATGTTGCACGCGCAGTATGTTGGTCACTGAACAGTGCTGCAGAAGTTAAGGCAACGTGCAGTGGCACTCATTTCAGCTGCACAGTTTCTACTCCCATTGGCTGTGATAATAGTGCCCATCACCCTGCTATGCTTCATTCTGTGGAGTTTATCATTAATTTCCTGCCTGTCTGGAAGAATACCTACTCTTTCCACATGGCCTTCATTCTTACTTCCTTTCATTCCTCGCGGGATCCTTTCAGAAACAAACACAGCATGTTTTTGCCAATTCTCAGACAAATGTAAATAAGCATTTTACTCTTCCACCCATCCCTCTCTTTCTTTATCTCTCTTCCTTCATCTCCCTTTTCTTGTTCCATCCCTGGCGCAAGACAAGTGATCAACTTGCCAGGTATTAGTAACTGCTATCGAAGAGCCTGGACTTGTGCCCACTAAGTTGAGGGGAGGGAGTGTAATCTTACCTGAGTCAGTGTATGGGCCTGTTGCCAATAGCCTCCCAAGTACTGCTTAGCTGGCTAGATAAAGAGTTAGATGGTAGAGGAAAAACCTGTGTTATTGTTGATGTGATGCAGTTGATTGTTTAGTAGTTGTTAAAAATGTGTTAATTTTATTCTGAGTATTCAATTAGAGCAGTAGTACAGTAAGTACAGAATTACCTCTCCCAATGGCTCAGATATTGTGGCAGCATTCCTGAAAGTCTACCACAGATTTCTGTAAGACTAGATTGGATCTTAAGTGGTTAATTTGTTTTCATTTGCCTTCATCAGCCACACTACATAATTCAAAATGCTAAACTAAGAGCTTCACATAGCCAGGTGCACAACCCCGCTTGGGATGTATTTAATGAGAGAGAAGAATACCTTCCATGGGATTCTGTTGTTTTGCCCAGCTATCAAAATCTTTCAGGGCCTCAGTTGCTACAGTCTAGAACCTATTTTCAAAAGCAGAAGCTAACATTTTGTTTCAAATTGAATAGACCTGAGAAATGCGGACCAAAGTTTTCAGAGAGGTCGAGCACTTGCAGCTTAAAGTAATTTCTCCCTGTGAGATCAAGTCCAGCTGTTTCAAGTCAGATAGCCAAGAATCAAAGTTGCCGCCATTCATTATGAAAAGCTGGGATTTAACCACTGGAGAGCTTTGAAAAATTCCAGCAAGCATGTTTGCAGATTTAAGTGCCTGACTGCCTTTTTGAGTATTTGAACCTAAGATTTATTTGCATATACATCCCATAGGCACTTTCTCCTTCATGTAATCCATTCTCATGCTGCTTTTTCCAGTCCCTGTTATTTGTGTAGCTGGTTAAAATGCTTCCGTTGAATCCTTTCAGCAGTGGAATTGGTGGAAACTTGTCTAACCTTTCTTCCCTCCCTCCCTCCCCCTCTTCCTCAGTCTGTACAAGTAGAATTTCTTTCTGTGTTCTGCCCCCTAACCTTATGATTTTTCTCCCCATTTCAGACTTTTGACATGAAATAATTGATTTATTCTGAGAGAGAAAGCTTTTCTCCGTTTTCTCTATAGTTTTCTGTATTTTTCATTCAGCTTCTGCTCAGCCCTATGTGCTTAGACATAGCCTTAGCTCCGTCTGCACACCTAGCCTGCACATCAAGGTCACTGACCTCTCTTAGCATTGCTGAGCAGTCAGTGAGATCCTTTATGCAGCTTTAATGGAGAGTTCCAGTCCTGTCCTTAGTTTGCCAGACATGAGCACGTTAGAAAGAGGTCTGCTTTTTCAATGAAGGCTTATTTCCCATATCTGATACACAGTACATGAGTCATTTGCACAGTGAAACTGCTTTTGGAACCAGAAGCACTCTTTTTGGCCTTGGTATCTTCCTGATGTTTCGGACTTCTGCAAGAATGGACCGTCTGCATCTCTAAGCTGCTTTTTTGACTTGACTCCTACGGAAGTCCCCAGAGTTGAATTTGGTCCAGTGAATGAAAATATAAACAGAAACCTGTAGAAACTGCATTTACAATTCTGGAGCATATAAAATTTTAGACATAAAAAAAGACAGTGGGATGTAAACAATGGTAGCTTTACATACAGGAGTTGTTGATTTCAAGTTTGAATTTCATATAGTGGTTAGGACTAAAATAAGTACTGGTGAAGTAAACCAGTGCTGACTACAGCTGTGTTTTGATATGCATGAGAGTGTCCCCTTGAATTATAAAGTGGGGTATTGCTGTGCCATGTAGAGCTACCATTGGCAGAACAAATTACACAAAGCTGCAACTGAAGAGTTTTAGCTGACAGAAGCAATAATATGATGGGGTTTTTGCAAACTGGAAAAGTTTCCTTTTCTGATGTTCACTCCATAAACAGAAGACAGTGTAAAAACACAGCTGTATAGTAAGGTTATAAAACACCCATTTCTCAATAAATTATGAAGCAAACATGCAGTTTAGTGTAAGAAGGCAAAAATAAAAAGGTAGAAAATTTATTATGAAATGCCCTACAGTATTAAGGCCAGTGTATTAGAAATCACGGGTTGCTTTTTGACCAATGCTGTTTATACACATAAATCATTACCACTAAATGTTATATTCTGGGTTTGCTGTCTGTATGTACTTCTTATTAATACTACTTGAGCTGATTTTTATGTTGTTGGAAAGGATTGTGGCAAATATGATTGCTTATTAAAAAGCTGAGCCCAGTATCTCTAACTTTTCAAATGAGAACTGTGCTGTTCTGGAGCCCTTACAGGACCTCACTTACGTCTCCTGCCTTCAGACAAAGCTGGCACAGCCCAAGGGCTGTGCAGTCGTTTGCTTGATTAAATGTGCCACCTAGTGGCTAGCGGGTGATAGTTAATTTAAAAAAAGAAGAACAACATAAAGCCAATGGACTTTTTAATGCATTTTTACACCAGCAGGGAAAATAGATGGAGGTTGACAAATCTTTATATTGCCTTCTTTTTCTCCCCCTAATTAAAAGGCATTCAGAGATCACTATTTGTTTCAAAAAATGCCATTGTTTCTACTGTCCGTTGTCCACTCTCTGTTCTCGGGCTGTTTGCTGAGGTCCAGATTGAAATTGTCTGCTATGGTGGAGTATTTGGGCAGAATAATTAGTGCTGTATTCACAAAGCTTCAGAAGTTATATTGTAACATCACTGTTACTGCCTGCACCTGAAATGTTGATTCTCAAAAACTTGGTTCAAATGCCTAGAACTGCCCGAATTTCATAGAATCATAGAATGTTTTGGGTTGGAAGGGACCTTTAAAGGTCATCTAGCCCAACCCCCCCTGCAATGAGCAGGGACATCTTCAACTAGATCAGGTTGCTCAGAGCCCCGTCCAACCTGACCTTGAATGTTTCCAGGGATGGGGCATCCACCACCTCTCTGGGCAACCTGTGCCAGTGTTTCACCACCCTCAGTGTAAAAAATTTCTTCCTTACATCTAGTCTAAATCTACCGGTTTTTAGTGTATAAACCATTCCCCCTTGTCTAATCGCAACAGGCCCTACAAAAATGTCTGCCCCCATCTTTCTTATAAGCCCCCTTTAAATATTGAAAGGCTGCAATAAGGTCTCCCACCCCTTGCCGCCCCCAAGTATCCCCGCTAAACCTCGCTCTTGCTTGTACACAAGTGGTGTGCAAATTGGATTTTGTGCTAAAAGTGGCCACCAGAGCTACCCAGTACCTTAGTGGTTAGTGCAGGCACCCAGGATGTTCAAGATCCAGGGTTAAGCCCCTTGACTGGTTGATTATTTTGCCTTTGGATTCCTGTTGGTGCTGAGGTTTTCAATAAATAAGAGTTTATGTTGGGACACTTAGCCAAAGCCCCCCCCAGATTCTTACAAAACCCCATGAGGCTGAATCCTGCTGCGTGTGCCATTGTTTCACATGCCACTGAAGTCTCACTTTAATTGAATGGTCTCAGACTGTTTTCAGTGCCACACAGCACATCACTCGCCTTGCTGATACCAAGAGGGCAAAGATATCCATAGCTGTCTACACTGAAACAAACCCATCGGCTTTGAGATTGGGTTTGGGAGAGAGGGCTTCACATGGGAGTACCTAGGTAACGTTGCCTGGCTTTTGGTACAGGTTTGTCTCGTGTAACATGAGAGAGGTTGCAGCTCACTGTCACAGCCTGGGAACATGGTTTGAAGAACATGGTACTGCATGTGGGTTGCACTGTAGTATAACAGTCCTCATACATGCTCTTACCCTGTGCTAATACGGGGGCACCAAACCCCTACTGGAGGCAGTTGAGATGGAAAAGCTTTATTTAAAAAAATGGAATAAAGTAATCTTTGTTATTAATCAGGGAAGGAGTTATTTGAGACAACCCACACCTGCCAGCTTTATAAAAGAAGAGAAGAAATGCACACTGAGGATCTTTGTTTTCTATATGTGATGTTTGCAAAATGAAGTTAAACACTGAAGGCAACATTTTGATGTTGTTTTCTCTCTGGAGACACCTGTGTGATTCAGTCCAAGTCACTATTACTCTGAGAACTAACTATCCATGTGGATCCCATCTAATCAAGTACTTGTCACCTTGATTTAAAAAAGGCTTCTTGTAGATTGTTGGCTTAAGGAAAGTATTATTTTTCTGTCCCTTTCTCTTCTAGGATATTAAACACAACATTGTTTGAACTGTATGAAGCTCTGGGCAATTTTCCTGCTTTGTGGGTCTTCAACGTGCTGCTTGTGATTCTTCAAATTCTGCACTGTTTTTGGTCTTACCTAATCATAAAGGCAGCCTACAAAGCTATTTCAAAGGGCAAGGTAAGACAGCACAGTTCTGTTTCATGTTTAGGGTTTTAACTTTTTCAATATCAGTACAGGGTCACTGACTTTTTGGTTACTTTTTCTTTCTAATCCGTAACACTTTACTAAGACGCATGTTTTATGTAAACTCTTCTTTCCTTTCATGGAAACTTTTTTCCACTCCTTCTAACAAATGTCAGATAAGTTAACATTCTCTTTATAGTGATTGTATTTATATGTGCTTCCACACTTCTTTTTTATAATCTGGTACACTGAACCAAACTACATTAGGGAAACTGGATTGAAAAAAACAAAGCAAACGGCTTTCTTGGGGCTGCCAGTTCTGTTTTTCTTCTTTATAGTAGTTGTTAGCAAAGTGTTCATTTCCCAGCTGGTAGTGATAGTAGTAATAACACAAATGGAAATTCTGCTGCCTTTGCTAGTGGCAAAGTTACAAATCACAGCCTCTTTTGGGTTTTTATATTAATGAGGTTCTGCAAAGAGCTATGTACTTTCTTTCTAGGATTCCCACAGCAAGACCATTAGGGATAAAATTTAGTGTCTTGCTGCCGTTGATATATTTGATGGGAAGATATGGTTCACAGAAATGCTAGCCCCATTACACTTGCTGCGCAGATACGGCATTCACATTTAGATGATAGAACTAACGCTTACAGATCATGTAAAGTACAGGGCATTTTGCCCTTAAAGAGTAGAGCGCATGAGTAGATGTTTTAGACATGTGACCGCCCCCAAAGTGAACGGGATTGTTCTGCAGAAAACTGCTTTCTATGAATGTACTGGAGAGCTCAACCTTGCACTGGACGGAGCCCAGAATCTGCCACTTGCTCTGTATGAAAGACAGTGCATTCGTGAACTGTATTTTGCCTGGAAGCCACACTTCAGTCTCCTCTGCTTTTAGCGATTAATAGCCTCGGCTGTCCTGTCTGAATTACGAGTGACTTCAAAGAGTGCTTCGTACTCTTTCTTACTCTGCTTGTTTATCCTTTCCCTTGTGCTGTGCTGGAAGGCTGGGAAGTGGAACCCCTTGCATGTAAGTTTCTTTAAATTTACTATGCAAAAGATTTATTCTGTGCAATACTGGTGTTTGTGGGGTTTTTCTTAGTTTGTAGTTTCTGCTTGGTATTTTTATCCATTGTTTGTGTTTATATATTTAAATGAAGGCTATCTTTAAAGGCCATTTTTACTTCTTGCCTATGCATTGCCTAATACCATTCAAACCCGCTTCTACCTGTAGTATCTGGATGCTGTTAAGTTACAACCTTTTTTACACATATATATCAGCAGGATAAGCAGCTGCTCTGTCCACCATTCAGGAAGCATACTTGAGATGTAAGTCCTCTGCCTTGTAGTTCAAACAATTGCACAGGAGAAGATTTAGATTGTACTAGAGCAGAGTTAGACACTCGCAGTAAGACAGTGACCAGGTTAAAGATGCATATGTACAACATATACGCGGAGGATTCTTCTTCCTTCAGATCTTACTTCCTCACTTGCAACCCCGTTCTTTCCATTTCTGCAGTAAAATAAGCAGTGTTTTCACAACACATTACAAATATCTTACAGTAGATCTTCATCCTTAATTATTGTTTTGTTTTTGTATTACAAGTATCTACCTTTGGAACAGCTCAGCTGATAAAGCAATTTATTATCATTAAATTTGTAACTAATCCTGATCATGTCTTTCTTACTTGCTGTTATGCTTAGGAGTTTTATAAACCTAGATATATATTTTCTAGACTCCTTCTGTAGAAATTGCTCCAGTGCATTCTTTTGGGGATAAACAAAGAGAACTAAGTACTGCAAGGTGCGTTGCATTCATATCAGGTTTTAAGTGCAAAGACCCTGGTATGTTGCTGCATTTTAAAAATAAAGAGAGCAGATCACATGTTTAATAGAAGTGGCTGCAGCATAGAATCTTCTTTTGATTGTTTGGCTTCGGTGCAGGACTCTAGCAGAATAATTGGCAGTGAATCTAATATATTAAGAGAATTTAAGATGATGCAGAATTTTTCGATCATCTGGTCTGCCCTCACGTCAATCACAGGCACTCAGTAACCTATGCTGGGCCATTCTCTTCTGTCTGATAAAAGGATAATTCTAAGTGTATTTCTGTATCCCCAACAGCTTTAATATAGTCCTTTATATAAAAGACTGAAGTAATCTGTTAATTGAAGCTGTGTAAGTATGGAATCAAATTTCTGACCTCAGCTGAAGTCCAGTTTCACAGGTGTCAGAATTGCGGGCTTGCTAGACATTGACATTAAAAACTTCACTTATTAGGAGGTACATGGGAACTGTGTGTTTCTTTTTTCTCTGTTCCCAAGCTGAATAGCGTCACTCAGGTACTATGGTACTGCAAGGATGGTAGCAACATTGGGAGCCCCAAAGGCAAATGGCTGCTTCTGAGGCGAGAGCTGGAGAGCAGAATTGTCATGAGGGCTTTCTGGAGTAGAGGAGGATTACTGTAAGCAAAAAAATTACATGCAGTGGCCCTGTTCTTTAATTGTTTTGATTTTTTTGTGAAAAAGACTCACCATGTGTTTTGCCCCCTTTATGTCCATTTGCTATAGTAAAGTCAATTGTAATTGCCCGATGTGGCAACCGGCACAGCATGGATAGATTCTGAATGAATTAGGAAGCTCAGTGTCGTACCCCTATACAAACAGGGGTAGAAGCAGGCATGGAAAGCTGCATCTTTAAAGCTGCATGCAGCTTAGACTTCAGACCTCTTTCCCTTGAGCTTTTTTTTTTTTTTTTTTTTTACTTCATCTGATGCACTCTTACCAGTTTTGCAGATTTTCAAGATCAGACTGGGTAGAGCTCTGCGTGACCTTATCTGACTCCACAGCTGACCCTACTTTGAGCAGGAGGTTGGGCATAGACTTCCTGAGGTCCCTTCTGACCTGAGTTATCCTATGATCCTACACATTGGTAGTGCCATTGTTGCCTCCCTGGGAAAAACATCCCATTAAAAACAGGGCAGGCAGAGCCTTTCCTTTGCAGGATTTTCTTTTCTGTTGCCCTTGTTTGCTCTTCTTAACCAGCCTGTTGTTGGCTTCCTCATGTTTTTACTTGTTTTGGGTGCACCTGACGGAATGGGGTGAAGCAAAGTCACCTCAGGGATTCTGAAGGGACGCAGCTCTCAAACTTAGTGATCTTCCTCTATGACCTTCAAAGAGCTCTACAAAGGAGGAGAGCAGGCTCCTTAACCTAAGGAACAGCATTCACCCAGTAAACGGGTATAAACAGGCAGGAAGGAAGTCAGCTGGAAATTAGCAGGAAATCCCTAGCAATTAAGGTCAGTCTGTTTCTGAAACAGCTTTCCAGTGACATGACTGGGCAGACGGTTGGACTGCTCAAGTACGTTTGTGGTTCCTGTGACAGGGACTGAAGTGGACTATATCCACGGTTTCCAAGCCCCATTCTCACCACTTGCCTGAAGTCAGAGACTTGAGTTACCTAGTGCAGTGAGTTATGTTTCGGCCAGTACTCCTGTCTCCTACTGCTAGCCCGTAGCACTGTTCCCTGGAGCTGTGTGGCCTCTAGAGAATAAGTTAGGAGGTGAGGGGGAGGAACTTGGGTTGAATATTTTGTATTATCAGGTCAAAGAGAAGCACCCCAAGGAAATAAAGTTGTAGTAGGAGGGCAGAGGGATGGGTGCTCAGTTGAATTTGGGCACTTGGATCGTTGGTTCCTTTAGTGTTTGCACAACCCTTTGCTTTGAGCACTGTGCCCTCACTTTGACACACTACCTTCAATGCACCAGTGCAAAGTTCTCACCCTGCCTTTGCATGTGGCACATGTGTCTACAGGCATCCGTGTTTGAAATGAGTCCAGGCAGACAAAGGCAGAGAAGTGTGCCAGAGCTGAGATAGCCTTCAAAGCTCAAATTGAAAAATGTTTGAATTCTCTGATTCTGGCTTGAACCAAAAAGCTCAGTTGTTTCCCTACAATCACCTACTGCTTGCTTTTTTTTCAAATTCTACAGGTAGCAAAGGATGACCGAAGTGACATTGAGTCAAGCTCAGATGAAGAAGAAACAGTACCTCGTTCAAAGACCCTGCACAGCACTATCACCACTAATGGGACCGGTGGTTCCAATGGGACAAACGGGTATCTTACTGGTGGCACTTGCTCAGAGGAGCATTAATCCTTGAGTTCAATCATGAGACACGAACAGAATGAACTGTTTGCTACTGGAAGTAAATTATAAGTTGTGAATGCGGTTTCTTCATATATCTCAGCATCAGAAAAAATTAGGAGTATCAAAGCATTCTGATAGCGCACTGCCATATTTCTTGTTTGTGAATGAAGACAACACACCATTCTGTATACGTAGGCATGCTGTATGTGTATGTAACTGACACGATGGGAGCAGTATTTTCACTTGTACTGTCTTTGAAATATTATTTATTTTGTATTCTTCTGGGAACTTCTGGACAAAAGGGAATATCCATTCTAAAACTTTATCTCTTGGGATTCTCAGTGGTGGAGAGCATCATGCTCAGATCTCTTCTGTCCATCCCTGTTGCTTTTGCTGAGTCTGCTACAAGTAATAGTTGCTTGATTTGTTACTTACAGTAAGATAGAACATAGCTTTATAGATTCTAGATCTGCTTCAGGTATTTTTGCTATCTTTGTGTTTTAAAGCGCTGGTTTTGAAATTGCCTATCAAATCACAGTGGCCGTTCCTCCAACATAAAGTTTTAAAACACTGGATTGTTATTTTAAATAGTAGGTAATGTGGTCAATTAGCAATTCAGGGAAAAAAAACTGTGGTGATTGTGGGATATTATTTTAGCATAATTTAAAATTAAATTTGGTGGTTAATTGCATTAGAATTAGACTTGATTAGTTGTGCAAATACCCAAAAGCATTGATGTCAACAGTTAGGATAAACTCATTCTCACCTTTTTTTTTGCCTTGCAATTTTTGACCTCTACACATTCTAGCTTTTTGCAGATTCCATGTTGAAAGGTGTTTGTTCAAGTGCACAGTTGTGAATCCAGACCTCATTCCTGAAACTGTTCTTGCACGTTCAGATGGATGAGAGCAGGGGTGTAATGGAAAAAACATCAGATGAAAAGTTCATTGCTTCCTCAGACACAGTTCAGTCTAGGTATCATTCATATAATTATTGCCACTTTCTTAGTAGGCTGAAGAGAGAGAAGGCAGAATGTCATACGTTATTAGAAGTAGTTTATTTTAAATGCATGAAAACTTGAGCAAAATTCACTTAACATAATTCACAGCAAACTTTGAATGCTCAGCAGTATTTCCTCACCTCTAGAAATAAAATTAAGGGTGTTTATAAAATAATTTTGCTCTCCTTTTTCATCCAAGATTTACAAACTGTGTCCCAAAGAAGATGAAGTAACACCCAAAATAAACACCTTTTTTAACATTATATACACGCTTCTTCCAGTCTCTGGATCTCTAGATCAGTGTTTGATGTAGGATGCTAAGGATCATACAACTCTTGCTGGACACTTTTCTGTGGTATGTGACAGCAGTGCCAAAAGTAGGCGAGGTTCTTGAGTAACAGACTCTATGCAACCTACTGTTCAACAGTATTGTGTATGTGCACACAGAACCAATGTGCTTATAGACCAAAGACTTATATATATTAAAAAAAAGAAGAAAGAAAGAAAAAAAAA
>NW_008794888.1:81899-89382 GCF_000699145.1 Aptenodytes forsteri | reverse complement strand
AGAAAGAAAGAAAAAAAATCTGAAGGAACAAACCGGGAAAAAAATGTGTGTCTTCTATATACAAAGGGATTGGGGTGCCATGTTCAGCTGGAACTCTAAGCCAGGAAATATTTCTGATTCCTTCCACCTATGCAAATAGCAAAATATAGATGGTTTCTGATGCGATAAAACATGTTTAAAGGCTCTATTTTATACAGACTCCATTGAAGAAAGTTGTGTTGCCACTTCTTTCTTTTGAAAAACTGAGATTTGTCCTATTCTACTGGTCAGTCTTGAAAACTTCTGAAACCTTTATTATCCATAGGGATCCTTGTGTGTTAGAAAAAATATGCTAAAAGTAGGGGCAGAATGGCATGAATGAAAATAGTACCTCCACTTAGTAGACCATAAAGGTAAGAAAACTGAAAAATTGTAAATCATAGAAGAGCTGTCAGTTTTACTACCCACAGAGCATCTTTTGAAAAAGCCAGGTAACATTGTAATTCAGCAGCTGCCTAGCTTCTATGTCCATGAATATATCTGAGGGAGCAAGGGAGTCTTATTTAAATCTGTTCTCCCCCAAAAGCTTCTCTGCCTCTAATTTTTCTCGTCTGTCTCCTGTGCCTCTGATTTCATGGAGTTATCTGCAGGGCAGGTTATACATGTGAAAATACACTGATTGCAATAGAAAGTATCCCATCCACAGTATTTGAAGTGGCAGTTGTTTAATAATTACTGTCAAAATGATACCAAGATTTTAAAACAAAACCGTCCTGGGATATATTGAATGAACATTATAATTTCTGAAATCTGACCCACTAAGATGGTCATTGAGAATAACAGTTTAATCACACCTCTTTCATGGTGTTGATTACTACCTCCACTGGACCATTTCCCTTCTGCAAAGATGGTTACAGAAATGGCATTCTGGCAAAATACTTTGTCTTACATGAGGACAGAATGTTGCTCTGAACTATCAACGTACACAACATACACAACATACAATAGTACTGCAATGTTGTTGATACCAGGACAGAGAACGGTTCCGAAAAACAATCCCTGTGCAAGAGGCAGGAGATCTTTGGTCACTATTGGTCCTCCCCAGCTGTGCTGTATAATGTTGATTCAGATGTACAGTCAAGGCTACAACCCTGGAGATGATTCACCATCACTGGCTACGTATGCTTTTAGTGTACCCTCACTGTTAAATAATGCAACTTGGATTGAAACTCTTCCTTTGAGGTTTAAATTCAGTTGCATCTATGATGCACTAAAGCATGTACACAGTTACTATGGTTCAGCTGACACCCAGTGACTTACTTATCTCATATAAACCTGGCTTTTTGGAGTCCGTTCTTAGTAGCCTAGAATAAACTTAATACAGATATGTCTAGAAAATAGGTGAGATGAGAGATTCAAATGACACATTTGTGGAAATGGGATAAGAATAAGGAAGCATTGAGAACTTCACTAAACTTTGCTGAACAATCACTAGACTTACAAACTACAATTTTTTAATGGAAATTAAAAATTCACACAATTTTTTCTGTCTTTAGTGGAAAGGACCAAGTGTTTTAGTGATCATACTTGGCAGTGTGTTTTCATTCATTGCTTTAACCAATGGATGTCAAAACTTTGGCTTCATCTTCCACTCTGCAGAGAGAACGTCATGCAGCTATTTGCTTTTTCATTTGAATTTGTTTGCTTCTCTGCTGAAGAGCTTTGTAAGGTGCTTTTGGAGGCCATCAAATATTTAGAGGATAATCACACACATTCCAGAAAATGGATTGAAGTGATTCGCATGGCTCATGGTAAATGCGAGATCTTAAAGGGTTCTATATATTCGTACCTTTTGTAGAATTGTCATTTAAGTCGTTTTAGAAATGAGGGTTTGTACTCTATAACCTATTTGTCTTCAACTTCTATGCTCCCTTTTTATAGTACAGTACACAACACAGTGGTTGAGATGTTGAAGTAGAAAAATGAGGAAATGATACGTAGAGTTTATTAGTAAAGAGTAAGAATTTGTCTTCTTTCCCTAGCCAGCCCAGAATATAGTCAAGTAAGATTCAGGTCTCCTTTTGTTTACTGTTTTCCATATTGACATATTTTGTACCAAAATAAAAATATATGGTGGGGGTTTTTTCATAAAAACCTAAAAACAAACATTGCAGAAAATGGTAGAAATATCTGATCAAACAACAAGGGTGGACGTTGGAATCTTTTGGATCTTGATCGATGTTAAATAGCGCTAGTTCTAAAATACCAAAGTGTCCCATGCTGTTTCCTTGTTGCCATTTTGTAGTTTTTTCTATGTGTTATTTATTTAATGATTCCACAGAATTGCAACAGGTGTCACAGCTTCAGATGCTCCTGTTTCAGCCTGTGACCATTCTGTGGGATTGCCAATGCCAAATCCTTTTTCTGAGACCCAAGTACATGCACTAAAGCTTTGCTTACAGTGAAGTGATTCTTGTCTGAAATCTGTATCTGTTTTGAGTGAAAATCACTTAATGGTTCTGAATGGGACATGACGGCAAAAGCTGTTACCCTGCAGCATATGTCAGTGATGATCAACACGGGTTGATTTAGACACCACATGTGTTTTACAGAGTATTCTAGTAGGAAGCCTAATGCCTGTTTCATTCATCTTCTCATTACTGCAGCCTTCCGTATTCTCAGAGAAATACTGGCTACCATTGGTTTTCTACAGTTGATGCTTTGGTATTTTTTTAATCTCTTTGCTACAACTCATTTTTGTATGTCTCCTATTGTCTACTTCTTGTGACGTTTGTGCGCGAGGAGCTATCAAATACTTTTTACCCTTCCTGTAATGTAGACCCTATTAGGCCTAACTTCAGCGTTCTGCAAACTACAGTTGCCTTTAAACCATAAAGCAAAACTAGTTTGTATTACTTGTTTTGACTGGTTTTGATTTGGAACAGGGACCTAATGGGAACTTCAGTAAGACAACCTTATTCTTTTTTTCTTTTCTTTTTAAAAAGCACTAGTGGAAGTTTAGAGAAGTGGCATACATGTATAGCCTTTAGATTGTAAAGATTTCTGATTGTAGTTGCAATGAAAACACAGTGTTTGAGTGTGTCTGTACAGAATTCAGTCTTTGAAATTGCTTTCAATTAAAAAACTGGAGGAAATACTATGAAATCATGTTTTAGAGCCGTGTCAATGATCACACGTCAGACAAAAGACCAAAAATTGTCTTACATGACCTAAAATTATCTGTGCAACAGAACACATTTTCTGGCTTCTATTGAGCTTCAGCTTCTCGCAGTCCCAGGGTTTAACTTTTATACACGAGCTCTCATACCGTACTGTGCATGTTGACTACCTGTTGCAAGTCAGGGTGAGGTAGATGACACTATTTCACCTGTGTTTTCATGACAATCCTGTGCTTGAGCAACTCTTTCAGAAATGCAGTTATGTGTAGGAACTCCACTGTCCCAGACACAGTGATGTGCTAGCTAGAAGTCCTTTCACGTATAGCTGTTGTGTAGAACTTTGGGAGTTATTTTGTGTTTAACTCAGTTGGTTTTGGTTTTTTTTAATATGGAAAATAATTATTCCTCATAAAATCTCTGGAACCAATCAGTATTGTTGGCTATTTTAATTTGGAGACTCTTTCATAATAAACATAAGTATTAGGAATGTAGTGTCAGTTTTCTTCTCTTTTCTATGAAATGCAAACAATGTTTTCCTTTGTTTTAGCTCAAAGATTGTTATCAACACAGCAGACTCCAGCTTTTTAGAGCAAATCCAAGTATGTCTTTGCTGAGTTCATCACTGTGGTATTTTATGTTATTTCTTGTATGAAACTGTTTGTAACAGTAAGTGTTAGAAGGACAAGTTCTCCCTGTACAAATTAAAATATTTTTATTTAAAAAAAAAGACATTTTGCTAGGAATTCAAAAGTAAAATTTTTTATGTTAATCATTTCTGAATGTCCAGCTGGACCCACTTTGGAAAAGCTGTCTTTTTTCAGTCTAGGTGGTCAGAGTTTCTTAAAAGTATATGTTCATTCAGATGTTTCGGGCTGAGCTGTCAGTCAGCAAAGTACCACCTACTAACCACTTGCGGAGGTGAGAGAAGAGGGTCACTTGTACAGTGGTTCTCCTGAGAAAAAGCTGCAGCTTTTCATTTTGCCAAGGAAGCTGCATCTTTCAGACCTCTACCATTAGAGTAGACAAAATCTGCTTGCTTACTTATGATAGGATTCTATGTTTTTTTCACTACTGTTAAAAGGAAGAGGGGTAAAGGGGGTTGCCTTTTTTTTTTTTTTTAGAAACAAGGAGCTATCTATATGTAGCAATGCACTGAGCTGGAATTGCTTTCATACATTCACCAAAGTAAAGCCTACAAAATACCATTGTCAGGCAGGCTCGTGCAGCATTAAAAGATGGTGAGGAAGTACTTATAAACGGGATGCATGAGAACACTCTTACAATTTCAGCAGAAAATTGAGGCAACAGTTCTCATAACACAAATACTGGTTATAGGAATCTCCACATCACTTCAACATCCCTTCAACATCACTTAAAGTTAAGCCTCTGGAAGAGAAGTAAACCTGGGGATTTGCATTGTGTTTAAAGAACTAATTACTGTAGTTGTTAATATGTCTCCATGATAGTATATAGAGAGAATCTTGTAGTGCGTTTAATATGGCATTTAAATTCTTGTTTATTGAAGAGATTTATGATGAGATTTAATTATGTGGGCATTTGTCCAGTTGTGTGTCTAATGTCTTTTGCTTCCTATTCCACGTATACCCCTCAACTTACATAGCACAAGGAACAGCCACTGTGTACAGAAAATGGCTCAGGATAATGTGAAAAAGAGCAAGATTTTTTTTGACGTACTGTCTTTAAGTCTGTAAACGTCCCTTTGTACAAGAAACAAAGCGGTTCTCAGAAGACAACAACAGGAGGTCTGTGCTGCTTTAGAAGAGCTGGAAGCTGGCGACACTGTCTCCTGTGGTACAGAAGGTGAGTGGAAGGAATCCAAATGTGTAACTGTGCTGGATGGGCAAATTGCCCCGTGACTCAGTAGCTCATCATGCTGTGATGGACAAGAGGCTGGGAGCTTGTGTGGAGGGATTCCTGCTCCATGCTGTTAGTCCCGGCTCTGCTAGTGTGGGTGGAGGGTTGTTGTTTCCCTAATTTATGCTGGGTTTTTGGTCCTCTTTGTGCCCTGTTCTGCAGGATGCTAGTTCTGCCCCTTGACAGATTTTACACTGCCTACCCTTGTCAGCGGGTTACCTTCTTAATTACCTTCTGGATTTCACAGAGCAGGATGACAATTTGTGCTCAGGTATAGAGGAGTCCAGGATGGTTGTCATATGGTCATCATAGGCTGTTTTCCACAGAGTTCCCATGCTGCGGAATTTTAAAATGTGAACACACTCAAAAAGTATGAGAGATACCAAGTGAACATTGGTATGTGTAATAGGTATGAAGCTCGAATGCACGCTGGGCAAACTTGCGTATCCAGACTTCTCACTGGTGACTGCCCTCCCCCCGGACTGTAAAATCCAGAGAGCGCAGCTCTGTGAAAAGTTAATTCCTATAATCCCAAACCTATTTGTGCAAAGCAAATGAATAAAACAATAACTATGTATTAACTAGGCAGAATAATGGTGTACCAAAGGCACGTGCCGTGCCAGGCCTAACTCCGCAGAGCTCTGCCAGTAGAAGACAACAGTGCCCACTGGAGGCCTCTCCACCATGCGGTGGAGCGGGGAGCAAGGGGTAAGGCTCACACACCTTCCATCTTGTACCTTAGGAGGTGGCTTTATCGCTATAGGATAAAACATGCTTGAGGAAAGTGTTTTATACCTATCTTTTTCAGCCCTGAGTCTGCCAAGCCGTTGATGATTCTTGTAGAGGGATTGCTTAAATGCAGAGTCGTGTGCAACAATGAGGTGTTTGTAAGGTTCTGACTTTCAAATGTAATTGTTTAGATCTGACACAGAACTGTTAGCTTTTAGTCACTGGAAAATGCAATATAAAATGAAGTATTACAAGATAGTTCAGTATTGTAGTTTTTATCTGGAAGAGCAGTATGACCAACTTGTAATGTTAGTGCTATAGTTCACTAATTAGATGAAAAGATAAGATACTTTCTAAAGCTATTTGCTGGCAACATATATTTACATTCCCAAATTAATACCCTTCTCCTAAACATCTGAAAAATACCATTGTAGCTCTGATATTTTTTAAACACTTCCAAGTGTAAGGTCCTCTCCCTAGAAAATACTATGCAGCTTATTTTTATTCACTCTAAAATGGGACTGAGTAAGGCTCCCCCCGTACAACTGCATGACAGTAGCATTTCTTGCCATATTTAGGCAACTTTTTGCAATCTTTTTACATGAAAAAAGAATCCTGAAATTCAGAGGTGGGATGTGATCCTTCCTTAATTAAAATTGCATCAGCTCCCTCCTGTATCAACCTAACTAGCAACTTCCTGTCCTGTTTCTGGGCTCATTTAAAGATAACCTCCCCTTTTAACTCCCAGTAACAGTAATTTTAATTACTGTTGCTCTCCTAAGGTATCTTTGAAAGAGCTGCCTTCTACCAGAAAGGCTTGCTATTTTACAGTTATATTTGTATAGTCTCTCATCTAATTTTAATTTAAACTTAATTCAGCAGAAGCATTTAGATGTTACTGTATCTAATTTTTATATGTGGTTTCTCACTGAACAATCTCCAGGTGAGATCAGTGCCCATATCTGTTATTACATGGGACAACCCAATCCATATGCCAGCTTCAGAAAAGGATTTGCATGTTAGCAGTCTAGATTACTTAAAATGTAGGCCCAACATCTGGTACTTCAGCAACGTTGAGGAAGTGATGACCCGAGTTGTGGTACCCCCTGGACCGGGTGGATGTAAAGAGCAGCTGGGACTGCTGTGAACTTCACATGAAGTTCTTTAAATAGCTGCTCCCCTTTCATAGCAATTTCCTACTAACTGAATCCATTTTTTCAAATAAATTAATTTTGTTAAATAAATGCTGGTTTCAGCTCAGCTGGGATAGAGTTAATTTCCTTCCTAGTAGCTGGTACAGGGCTGTGTTTTGGATTTAGGGTGAGAACAATGTCGATAACACACCGATGTTTTAGTTGTTGCTAAGTAGTGCTTATGCTAGTCAAGCTTCCCGTGCTCTACCGACTGAGAAGGCTGGAGGTGCACAAGAAGCTGGGAGGGGGCACAGCCAGGACAGCTGACCCAAACTGGCCAAAGGGACATTCCATACCATGTGACGTCATGCTCAGTATATAAACTGGGGAAAGCTGGCTCGGGGGGCCACTGCTCGGGGACTGGCTGGGCATTGGTCGGCGGGTGGTGAGCAATTGCATTGTGCATCACTTGCTTTGTATATTCTTATTACTACTAGTAGTAGTAGTAGTATTTTATTTCAATTATTAAACCGTTTTTATCTCAACCCACGGGTTTTCTCACTTTTACTCTTCTGATTCTCTCCCCCA
>NW_008794888.1:71327-81680 GCF_000699145.1 Aptenodytes forsteri | reverse complement strand
AGCGGGCGGCTGTGTAGTGCTCAGTTGCCAACTGAGGTTAAACCACGACATATGCGAACATTGAGACTGCTCATAGTTAAGCTGTGATATTCTGTGCTACTCTTGCAACTAGTCCAAGCATCCAGCACAAAATGAGCTGTTTGGCATGGGAGAATTCTTATATAAGAACTCATCTGTAAGATTTGACAGCTAACTACTGTAAAATTCTATCTATATTATTTGGAAGAGGAAAAATGGATTGCTAACAGCGACATCAGCTGCCATCTGGATAGGATTTATGCACAATCAAAAGCAAGATTGGATGCAAATTTTTAATGATTGTTCTGCACCAAACAATATAGTCAAGAAATGGTAGTTGAGGGAAACTTCAGCAGGAGCAGCTGAGGAAAGTAAACCCTCTTTCTCCTGTAAATTGCATGAACATTGACTGCAAATTTGCTATTTTGATTCATTGCGATGCCACTAGCAGAGCATTTAGTAAAGGTGGTCCCTGCTGTAATATAGTCCCAAGCAGACTGTCAGAATTATGGACTAACCTTAGAGAAGGCTGGAGCCTAAAATGACAGCTCATGGCTGCAGAGTTGCAGATGACAGCTTTGAGGATTGCATGTCAGAAGAGGTTTTCCCTCTTTCCTTTAGAAACACGATTTTATCAGATGGCTTGTCTGCCTTTGCACTAAGTATCAGAAAATAGAGACCACTAAGTCATGCTGATACTGATGACTAATGTTAAAAGAATACAATTATCAATTTGCTGCATTGTCTTTCCATTAATGGGGCTGTGTCAGACATGGAGTTTAACAAGCAAGTTTCTCTCATTAGCTTAATTTGGAAAGTTAAGTATTAGTTATTTACCTGTTTTTATTTTTAACCTACGAGGTAAGCCTTTACTTGAATGTATTGTGCTTTAACTTAGACAGCTAGTACGCCACTCACGAGGGCACCCTTCTATCACTTCTACCTACTCATCGCTTAGCCAAAAAGTTAATGTATGGAGTCTGCTCTTAAAAGCCTGGAATCTTTAATGATAACTGCCATCAGTGTAAAGTAAGTGTAGCATACTTCTAAATCAAAACAATAATGATGTATAGTTGGTGTTCGTTCAACAGACCTGTTTCTCTGCCAAGCCAGTTATTCCAGCTGAAGCTCTGGTGCAGAAGATACTGGATAGTGGAGAACTGAGCCCATGATCCAGTAGCCAGTGCAAAAGAATTCATTGAGGCAAGTCAGCCAAAGAGCATGTTTCCATGTAGAGAATTATCCATCAGTCACAAAACAGAAGAGTCAATAGCGATTAGCATTGTTCAACATGCTGTGACTGAAGAGGAAGGAAATCAAATTAACACTAATTGTATCTTATTTCAATTCATCATTTCCATATAAAAAACCGCTACACACTTGCATGATTAAACACTATTTTTACCAGTCTGTCAGTCTCCCTAACAACTTTTGAACCCGTTGCTCAATTAGTCCAAATTTGAAAGGAGATTGTGTTGCAGCTATCAGTGTTCTGGCAGCGTACTAAAAATCAGCAGCCAGGTAAAGGAGAGAACCACGAACCAATGCTCCGCACTGGATGAAGGGTAGGCAGAGTGCAACTGTTATCCTTGGGCTTTAGCAGCAGCCAAGCAGAGGCTGAAGTAGCCTAACTCAGGAGTGGCGCTGGCACTCGTCCACGAGGAAGACTAAAGAAGAGCTGGGGTATTGCAGTGAAGAGAATGGCGCCATTGAAGGACAAAACCACAGATCTGTAGGAAATCAGGCTTCATTACCTCTGCTCCTGCTAGAACAACTTGTTTATAAGCTCAAGATTCTAAAGGATTCTTTGTGTATAATTGTTAGAGCGATTAGGGATAATAAAAAGGACAAAAAGAATGGAGTCTCACAGTCTGGCAATCAGAGTCATTCCCCCCAACCCTTCAGGCATACAGTCCTATTCAGCAGTAAAGTCTGACGTAATTGGATTGCAACTATCGCTTTCCAAAAGGTAAGAGTATTACCATAATTATTTAGTATGGTTTATTCACACAGTTAAAAAATGTACTGTAATCTGCCCGTGGGACTAGGTGATTTATGTGAGCATATGTTTGTTATATCGGGTTCAGCAGGACTTTTTAAAGTTATAAATCACTCACAAATGAGCTCACAGTGATTTTAGAGTATTATAATGACAGAACTAATTTAGACAATATCAAGGTACTGTAAATTCACAAAGTTGATTGAAGCATTAGAGAAGACAGTAAGTAATACAACACAATTGGAATGTGACAGAAGCACAGCGTAAGTTCCATGTCTGTCTTAATTTTCACAAGTGTAGCCATTACTTGTTTCTTTGCTTTTCAAAATATGTCTAGCAACATCCAAGAGGGTTTATGAAAAATGTCAACAAACTCAGCTTAACCACCTCCACTCCTGGTTAAGTAGGTGTGTAATAAAACTCTTCTGTTAGCCAGAAGGACTCTTACAGTAGTTCGATTTCTTTTCAAATCTGACCTCCAGCTAGCATACAAACAACAATTGTGATTAAATGCACCTAGTACGTTACTAATGTTTAATATTATTTTGTCTTCCCAACAGTCCTTAAATTCACAGTGTATTATTTCTATTATCTAATAAATTAAACACCCTTTTCCCAGATTTTTGCATTGTGTTATGAGATAAATTTGATGAGGTGCTGAGCACCAGTACATCAGCAGTTTTCTGTACGGTCAGCATTAGTTGATGGCCCACGCGTTTCAGGCTTGAGCCTTGGTAGCTAAGTACAGGTCAGCAGTTTGAAAGGGAAAGCAACGTTCAGGGTTGGGCAAAGTGATTTGTGAAAAAAGAAAAGCCATTACTGACCTTCACTAAAATCTATGTCTGCCTTAAGATAAACCTGATCCTGCTAATAGATGGAGTACTAGCACCAGCTGGAGGGGGCTGGTGGATAGTGTGTCATAGTCCCTAAGCTGCATACTCTACTGCTTTTGCGCTCAAGAGCTTTCCCGTATGCTCTTTGGGGCATGTCAGTCTGTATTTGTATGCTAACCAGTACACTGGGGTCCCAATAATTGTATCTGTTGGGTCAGTATTATCCTAGTTGTCCTTACTATTATTGGATATCGCTGTATTGTGCAGCTTCATATCAAACAGAAAATTCCAAATTGCCAGAGATCCAGGTGTGTGGAATTCTGTAAGCACTAAGTGCATTTGATAAAGGCACCAAGATTTTAAGATTTTTAAGACAGATCTTCAGCTAGCATAAAGGCTGTTTTAGGGATGTCACAAGCCAGTTTTACTTCATATTTTATAATAAGCAAAGAAACAAATCTATTGTGTACGCTTTCCTAGCTTTTACCTGCTTTTGGAATGCCTGGCTCTGTTTTAGAGGAAGTAAGATCTGCATCTGATTTGCTTTGGCAAATATAAGCAGGTTCATTATTCAAACTCCAAAAGGAGCTGTAAAGGTTTAAATTACACACAATAAACATTTCAAACTTTACTTCTTGCTTTAGGCGTATGCACAGAACATTTACAACCAAGCACATTATCTTTTCTCGCAAATAATTCCTAGGAATATAAATTCCAGTGCAGTGGTTGTCATATATTTTATGTTCTGTGCATAGCAATCTTGGCAAAGTGATTTTGTTAGAAGAAATAAACCAACTACTCATGCCTGGGATGAACATGAAAAGAAAACGGCAGTAAGTCTGAGCATTTGTCTTTGTTACTCAGGGTGTTTCAATTTTTTTCTCCTGTGAAGATGATGATCAAATCGGCTATGCTACAGAGTGCCTCTGAGCAATATGTACACCCTGAATGAATAAACAGCTCCATTGGAAAACATGAAAGCGAGGTGGCTGCGTACTGCCTGTCTTTTTGCTTCCATACAACAGCTGTAAAATATTTGGTTGAGCATCCTGAAGTTCTTACTTTCCAGAGCAAATAAGAGTTGCTTGGCACAGACAGGTGGAGAAGGGCAGGAGCATGCTTCAGAATGAATACAGTCATTCTGGATACAGGGGCAATGCCATTAGTGAGAAGCCAGAAGGGACAGACTTCCTAACATGGAAGGTGGCGGCTTCTGTACAAGGAAGGAAGAGAAGAAGAGATACCAACAAAGCGGGGTAACACAGCAGTCGTAGCTCCGGGGAGAGAAGACAGACGTGGGAAGTGCAGAGCTGGCCGAATGCATTTTTTTTTAACTACTGGTCTATTGACCTACATACACGTGCCTACAGCAGTCACTTTGTGGTAGAAGCAATTAATTGAAAGAAATACCTGCTATTTAAATATTCCTGTTAGCATGGTTGAAAAGGAGGCAAAATCTGCTGATGAACAACTCGACCCAGTACTCCCAGCCTATGCCTCTGTTTGTCCCATTGTCGGTTACAAAATTCTCAGAGAGTACCTGGGGTTTGTAGACAGGGCAGAAATTAAGGATGTATTTCATCTGAGATGTCATTATAGAAATGCCTAGTAATCTCTGCTGCCATTCTCTTGTAGAATTGTAATGTAATCAGTTGGCACCTTTACCATTCTTACTGCTCTTGTTTTGTGTATAGCTGGCTGTAGGACAAGAAAAAAATCAATAGGGCATACCAAGGAAAATGACGCATTATTTAGAAAATAGCAAATTATGCCCTATAGGGAGGAAGAAATGGAAGATTATGTCTTTTTTGGAGCCAACATGTGCAAACGCAGGTTACTGTTTTTGTTAAGATGCACTTTAGCTATCTCACAGAAGATTGAGTGCACAGTCTGTGCTGTATCCAGCAAGTTGTACTGTTTAGACAAACCAAGTGATTTAAAATATGGTTCACATCAGACTGGCCAATATTGTCAGCTGTAGTAAGCGTATCTTGTCAGCACCACCAGATTTAAACATGCCTAAATGGCCAGGTATTTACATATTATTTTTACATATTAAGAAGCTGATGAAGGCATAGGAATAAAGGGGGGGTAGGGGGAGTGTGTTTGTTTTGGGGTTTTGCCCAAGCATAAGATTATAGGTTGGGGCAAGAACAGTGAGTGCTGCTATAGTTACATTAGTAAACAGAAAGACCAACATCTGCACCAAATGCTGGTTTGGACCAGCTCTGGTCTGTCCTATGGACTACGTAACATTAACAGGAGGGGCGCATTATGCGTCCATCTCCTGGTTTAGTTGCCTTCCAAAAAGAACACAGTTTGCATTTGAGATGTGAACCAAAGTGGTGAGGATCAAGAGATTCACTCCAAAAGTCCACTCCTGATAAAAAACAAAATGCTAATGTAAGTACATGCTGTATAAATTTAAAGAAGTTAACTGAACTAGCATCTCGCAGGAACGACAGGGGCCTCTGTTTACAGGTGCTTTGAGAAAGGGAGTTACTTTAAATGAAGAATTTTTACTTCACAGAAAATATTCTGAAGTTTTGTTTTCATTGAGAAACAACTTGGAACATTCTTCAAAAAGGTATTTTAAAGGGTTATTTTCATTATTTAGGAAATGCTAGCATTCTAAATACTTTTTCACAGGGTTTTTTTCCGAGTGTTGGATATTTTTACTCTTTACACTATATATCTAAGTACATAAAAATGAAATTTGTGTTTTGAGAGGGATCAGCATTAGTTTTCGATTCAAGTGGTCTTCTACTTCACTAGAATTTCCAGGACTGAATTTAGTAAGATTTTATCTGAACTATGTTATATTATCAAATAAAGAGTCTTCTTTCTTGTTGCAGCTGTCCATTTAAATATTTTGTGAAAAGGAAAAGGCTTTACGAATAAGGTAGAAAAAAAGAGTAGTTTTAATCAAAACTGAGTACTGTGGCAGTAACAGTCTTCCTGATAAGCTGCAAGATACACAGATGATTTAACTATAACTACTATATTTCATACTTTAATACGTTATACTTCAGGCTTTGCCCCATCTTAAGATTTCCAATGACAATGATAAATAGTCCTTCACTGCAACATGCTTTATGTAATAAAGCAAAATGACTAGTCTGTTCTAGAACATACCCAATAAAACACTAAGGCTGGTAATCTTACGAGTGTTACTCATTCACTGCTGCAGTTCAAGTTTCAGGCCAGCTTTTCTGCCCAGCTGGGTGTCATGGGAGGCAGGAACCTCTGGGCTACAGCAGGGTTCTATTTCACATCTCTGGGACTTCTGATCAAATCAGTACAAAGTTCCCACTCGCTCCTATTAAGAGCTTTATTCAAGAATAGCGTACACATCAAACGGTTTGGGTACTAAAAACAGAAATAGGCATCCAGACAAGAATCTGAAACAGGCAGTAAAATATATACTTTAAACAGACCAAAAGAAAAACAACAATTTACACATATGAAAATGAGCGGTAACACTGGAGAGTACAAGATGGTAAAAATTAAGATAGTGACCTGTGGCACAAGTAACTGAAGTAATTGCTAAGCTCCAGTGCGTTATTTTGGTAGGTTTGTGGTATTCCAACCACATACAAACCTGAAAGACACCTTCTATGCTTTTGGAAGAGAAACTTAAATTAGAGGAAGTACTTTATTTTGAATATCTTCCTGGGGTAGCTAAATAGACATCATTACATCATTAAGCTACTTGCTACTGGATCAAAATTTACATGTCTGGAGACATTCAGTTAAGGAAGTAGTTGATTATACTGTTGTTCGAAGAATCATCCAAAATGTCTCTAGACGACAGTGGACTAAAATACTATTTTCATTATTTTTCTTTATTTAGAAATTAGAAGACGACATGGATAAATACATACTTTCCCAATACAGGAAGGAAAGAAAAAAGTGCTCTACAGCTAGAAAGGGAAGTATAAGCTAGTTTTATGCAGAGTATTTATAAGATAAAGCAGTGAAAGCTTTTCTGATGTTGGCAACAAATGCAGAAAAATTGTTAGTTTCTCTCACTTTGAGCTGGAGCTCTGCTATACAGTCCAGAGGAGGAGTACAGGAAGTCACTAAAATGACACAAATTTCCAAAAGATTAGACAATTATAAAAAAATGCAGTATCAGTTTTTCCATGCTTATGAAATACAAATGTAGTTTGTTATCTTTGTATGTTTTAGCTTCATCCAGTATTATTTTTGAGTAACCTATCAAATCATTTTCTTCCAGCAAAGACAAAGCTTCAAAGAACACACAATTTTAATTTTTTTTTTTATTTCCAGACCTCCCACTCAGTGCTGTGCTCCTGCTTGAATTGTTACAGCAATTTTCAGTAGCCCATAGCCTGCTCAAAAATTGAAAACACATTCCTAAACATTTCTGTTGCTCTGCAGGCAGGCGGACTGAAAACTGATGTAGCCCAGCATGTGATAAAATTTTAACTTCAGCACGGTTTAGATTTCAATTAGTAAAACCAGGAATCTATTCAGTCCGTACCTAGAGGCAGAGCAGAGCAGCAGTAGCATCTGTCTAGAAGCTACTCAACACAGTACTCAAATTACTGCTCCTGTTCTTCATAACTGAAGTAGGATCCGTATTGCAAAAACAGCTTTAAGATCTGAAAGGTTGTACGCTTGCAGAGAGGAATACTGGATTTCAAGTTTTAATCTTTCTTTTATGTCACACAACTGTAAGGGTTCCCCACATTGTGGGGAACCTCATTTTTTCTGCCCTCTAGGCTTCTCAAACAGGTTGAAATATGTCTGTTAGCATAAAGGGAAGCAGCAACAAACTACAAACTGAAGCGTTTATCTATGCCTGTGTTCCTCTTCTCTCTCCTGCTTTGCTCAGTACAAAGTAAACAGCAAATCCACAAATGGAAGGGAGCAAAGATAAGCAGTTGTATTTTTATATAAATTAAACAAGAGAAACTTCATTTAAAAAAAAATATATTACCATTGCGAGATTTTTTCATTCAGAAATTGGAAGATAAAGGTTACAACTAAACTGTACTTTATTCCTCTCCCCCTTTTTTCCCCCCAATAGGGGCATCAGATTCTGTCCTCTTGCTTAAGTATTCAGAATTCACATACCTTCATAATCTCCCTGTTCATTTATGGAAAGGGTAAACACATATGGCTTGTCAGGATCTTTGTGGTCGATGTGTCTGAATATAAACTGTAATTGTTCATCTAAAGCAAACACAAACAGAATTAATTAACACCATTAATCTCTGCTGGAGAGTCACAACGATGACTAAAAATCACAATATTAAGCTACAGTTTCACTTAATATTCTTAGAACACATACAAGTTAATCAAACCTGGTCTCTTTGAAAGACAAGTGCTTTTTAACATACCATATTCTGCCATCTGAGAGACAATGGTTATACCTGGGCTGGGGCAATTCTTCAGTTGTGTAAGCTAGTGTGTTCTTCACTGCACAATCCAACATTAACCACATTGTATCACTGCACATGGAAACTGTGGAAACTTACTGTGAATTCTGCGTATCTCCAGTCCAAGCCGCTCTTCAAACAATACTTTAGACTTGCATAGCCGTTCCACTCTCTCCTTAGCGGCTTTGTTTTTAGAAGATATTACTAGAATATTAAAAGCCACCATAAATATCAAAGTAAAGGTAAAACAAGAACATACAAAAAAAGTTACAAGAGTAGAAAAGCCCATCAAGAGCCAAGTGTTGAAAACAATTCCTCCACTAATTAAGAAAATCTACTTGTTGCCCTTTGCTTACTTACTTTCCTTTTTCTTCATCAACTCTTCTTTAAGCTCTTGGATGCTGTTAGTCAAGTCCTTCTTTTGCTCTTCTTCTTGATTTAGGTTAGATTTTATTTCTGTCAAATGCTCTTGATTTTCTGATATGTGTTGGCTCTGCTGGAGAATCTCTGAAATGAGACAAGAAAATATGAACCTATACAGTTGATTATTAGGTCCCCCACTATTTAGTACTTATCTATATAGTTTGAGATGACTCGTTTGAATAAAATCTAGTGAAATGTATGCTAACTCAGCTGAAGAGAGAAATCAGCGTAACTATACTAACAGCATCAAATAAAAGCTTGAAGTGAAAGTTATTCAAAAGGGAAGCTACCAAATAGGGAGCTCCTCTGATACTTCAATCAGATGCAATTTGTTTCTGGTGCCAGAACTATATACATCCTCAAAGCAGGAGGATGGTGGATCCTGTCCACAGACACATAATTTGACAGAAAGCAAGGAATGGAAACACTGACTGATATTAGAGTTGCAATTATTTTTACCTGATATTCTTAAGTTTAACTACAAAATTCAGAGAAGTTAATCCTAGACTGATAGACTGACTGTATTCTATTACTAATATGGAAGAGGCATAAGTAACCTCACAATATTTAACTTTACTAAGCAATTTAATTTACTTTTCCTATTGCAGTCAGCAAGTTCTGGTACTTTGTTGTTTTAAATACTTAAGCACCAAAACAACTATACAGAAAGCTTTTACCCAATCTTTATCTTTTTGCATCATCAATGAAGTTTTCCAACAATTTGCTTTTGACTTGCAATTTACGTCCCGTAACCAACCAAATATGTTTGGTTTTAATTCTATCTTCATTCTGATGTAATTTACCTTTCAAAATGGGAATTTAAACGCATTATTCTGCTGTATTAAGTTAATTTTAGAAATGTTAAACACAATAAATAAAACACCATACCATACCATTGCTATACTCCTTAATTTTATCAATCATCAGGTCCCCTTCTTTCAGCTTCTTGGACCATTTCTCTGTAATGGAAAGTTATTTCAGTTATTTGAAGAAGTTTGATGATAACTTGGAAAAGGTAGAGGCAACAGGAACACAGAGCCTTTTTACCTGAAAGCGCTTTTATGGACTCCTTGCATGAATCTCTCAGTGCTAAAGTCTGATTGATCTGTTCAGTGCCATAAATGCTTTTTAATTTGGTCCAAAACTCTTTCATTTCTCTTTCAAAGAGGATTATTTCATCTTCTGTCTTTATATTAGCCATAGTGCTGCAACAAACATGTAAGTGAATAAATCCAGTGTCAAGACACACAAGACAATCGCAGCAGTTACAATTACAGGATAAACCTTCAGGGCAGTTTTTATCCTCTTGGCTTGTTATTAAAACCTTTTCCCGTAAGTCGTTTTTGTTGTCACTGTTACTACAACAAGCAGTAACAGCGGGAGCTACGTTTCTTGCGCTACTCCACCAGCGACGGGTTATCTGCGTCAGGAGGAGGCCCCGCCCTGCGCTGCGGATCGCCACAGTGCCGACAGCCGTTTCCAGGGTCCCGGCAGACCCCGAAGGCACCGCGCCCTCCTGCCCCCGGGGCGCTCCCCCCCCTTCGCCGTCCTCCCACGGGGGCTCGCACCGAGCCGGGGCCCCCTCCCCACGCTCGCAGCCCGGGCCGAGGGACGGATGGGGAGCTCCCCCCCTCCTCCTCCGCCCGACGAGGTGCTAACGGCGGACGGCCGG
>NW_008794888.1:0-70910 GCF_000699145.1 Aptenodytes forsteri | reverse complement strand
GCTTGCGGAGGCGGTCGGTGTAGGTGCCGCGAGGGAGAGGCAGCTCTGAGCCCTTCTCCTTCCCGTGGAAATGCCTGTTGGGATTAAGACGTTTTTTCAGGGCTCGCTGAGAGGGCGGCGGCTGGGCTGTCTGCAGCGCCGGGGAGCGGGGCCGGTGCGCCGCGGTGAAAAGCCTGGCGCGGTTTGTGCGATTTACTGTTCCGTGCTGAGCGAAACCAGGCTCGAACTCGGGAGCAGGCTAGCTCCTTTACGCTCCTCTGAAGGTAGAACTTGTTTCCAATGTGTGGTTTATTCACGGAACATACTTGGGGTAACATAGTAGTAAGTTTTGTGACACTCCTGAATTGCCTTTTAGTTCCCCAAACCTGAATTCTCTCATGAGTGTGGAGCTATTTACCTATCTTTATGAGTCATATCTTTATGATAGGTAAATCATAAAAATTTACCTTTAATCTGTAAGCTAGATCTTTATGATGGGAGACTGACATGCGGAGGTAATTGCAGTCCTCTTTGGTATGAACAAAAACACAATACAGCAGCCCTGCCTGTGCCCAGTCAAACACTTGTGATAAGCCTCTGTCATCGTGAATGTCCTCCTTGTGACACTGTGCCTAACTTTTCTCCATTTGGGTATGTTCCCTTTTGGCTCTGGATAAGCACTAGTTTGTGATCCCAGGTACCAGCCTTCAGTTTATCATGGAAGCTGCTTACTAATAATTTTGTTACCATAGCTAATGAATTTCTCCTAGCTTTAATTTACTTCAGTGCTATTTAGATGATCTGAGAATAATATAAACTTAGTAAAGCTTTGGACATTGCTATCTGAAACCATTAATTACTCTCCACACACACACTGGACCCAAAGCAAAGTCTGAGCTGAGACCACCAACTATTAGTTGCATTATTCTTGTATAAAGTGTTGCTGCTGGTGGGTACCTCTTCTACCCAACTGTATTTCTGTCTCATTTGACTCGCACCTGTTCTCCAGATTTCACAGTTTCCTCAGCACTAGTCCTAAAACTAATTATTAGACCACCGTTTCTTACCTGCTTCAGACTTAAATCTACTGAAGTTGGGCTGGTTCAAGGATGATTACCTAGCCAAATTTGGGCATTATGGAGCCTACACCTTATGGCTTTTTTTAACTAGGACCATTTATCTCTTTTTCCCAATCAGACCTTAAACCAAGCCAAGTGAACGCTGCCAGTATAAAGTTTAAATGTTGCTCCTAACATCGCTAGCCTTTGTTATTTGAGCTCATAACTTTCTGAATGCACAATTTTCCCAGCCCCTGGAGTTCAGCAAGTACAAGTTAAACTAATCTAAACAAATCCTGAATTCTAATCCGTAATCTTTTGGTGGGCTCTTCAGTCTGGTCTCTTCCGAATCCTTTTATTAACATAGGTAATAGGTTCACCCCACAGTAGCTGGCACTAGCTCCAAAATGTTAGGTATCTTTTTTCATCAGTGAAGTTTTTCTAGATTTCATAAGTCCTATTCCTTTGTTTTAAACTTTCACCAGCCAAAGACTAAATATAGCCTGTGACATTTACTAGCACAATCCATACCTTAATTGATCTTTTTTCTGACTGATTTGGGAGTCCTTTCTCAGAGTTTTCTAGAGACATGAACTTACAGTACAAGCGATCCTCAACCGTACTTTCCCACTACGAACTCTCTCCACAGTCAGCTTACCAACTGCATGTTTAAATGAAGCATGGTGATTCTAGCAGGTACTAGTTTTCTGCTCAAACTGACAGCTCTTACCAACCACAAACAGAAATGTGGCCTCATGACCCAAACTAGCACAGGTCATAAGCTTCTTAAATCGTCTTGTTGGGTCTGATTCAAGAGGCTCTGTAGTCAGAAACGCTGGCACCTAACCTTACCGCAACTCTAGCCCAGACACTTGTTGTGAAATGTTTTGTTCTAAATGTCTGTCATATCAAACCACAGGGTAGTCATGGATTGAAGAACATTTCAATGGCAATTTACCCTATTTCTAGCACTATGAGCTTTGCTGGAGACAATGTAATTGTACCACGTACCCCTTTTCTGGATTTGCCAGCTCTTCATGGGTGTCTTTGTAACCCTAGGGTTCTTGGTTAAACTTAAGGTTCCGAGATGTACGATGACAGTAGCAGGGTGACAGTTAGCCTGCAATCAAACTGAAGGGCAGGCTATTGCTAACAAAGATCTCTTGCTTTATTTTATTGCTAGCTCAAAGTCCATACTGGGCTGTTCCAGTGCTAGGTTAAGGGGTAGCTGAGAGCTACAGGTCAGGGCTGGAGAGCTACTGCAGCTTAGGTGGAAACTGCTAAGGGAACACAAAATTGAAGAGCTGGTGCTAATAAACAGACTCAGCTACTTCTCTTGGCAGGTTTCTAACCTCACTGGGCTGCGGTTGGCATGGGGCTAGTTTCAGGGATTAGAAAATGGCAATAAATAAGGCAGTGATCTTACTGGAAAGGGAACAAAAAAAGTGCCGTGGAGATTGTTGCCCTTATGGGTCCAGGCTCCATTTCTGCTTGCAGATTTTGGAACTTGAAGGACTTTTATTCACTGTTAAACTCTAGGTTGCTTGTCATTTCTAAAAAGTAGCTCTTCATGCTTAAAATTATAATAACTAGAATTCCTTAGATGTGACTTTTTCATGAACATGCCAGAATTGTATTCCATGCATTGTTTGTATCATTTACACTGTTACACATACAAACACACACAAATATAAACAAGTGTTAAGGTCTGGCAGTTATTGTTATATTGCAAACACGAGGTTTGTTAGTTTCCTGTATGTGCATAGTTAACTTTATAGCAAGGAATAATGACAGTGTAGTAACTAGGAAAGATTAGATTAGTAAGGTGGCAGAACCAAGAGCAAAGCAACTGGTTCATGTTAGCATTTGCTAAACCTTTACTGGTCAGTCCAGCCCTAAAGAAGCCTGACCTCAACTGGGGCTGCCTGGGTTCAATGAGGAATGCTTGTGGGAATGAAATACGGAAAGAAAGAAAGAGCGAGCTTCTTGAAAGATTCTTCTCTTCCTAAATCTAAAATTAAGCCGTATCTTTTCAGTGTTCCATTTGGAAAATATTCATACCTAAGAAAATAGCTGTCAGTTGGTGTACACAGTGTCTGCTTGTGAACTTACTAAATTGCTAGTTATTCCTTGTAGCTGGTCCAGTGCCAATGAAAACACTGATGTGGAAATTAATGTTATTGTTCAATTAACTAAGCATAATGTACCAGAAAGTTAGGCCCAGTACATAGGCCTCCATTAACAGTGTTTTAGAAAATGTTTGCTTTGATGGCTTTTCCTTCCCTTGCAAACATTTGCTTAACAACATCTGATATCCGTTATGTAATATTTGCTTTAATATGTAGGTGTAAAGTAGCTGTAAACATTTTATCCTCCCTTCAGTGGATCATCAACATGATTCTTGTTTCTACATTATTACCAAGAATATATAAAGTTTTGGATAGTCTCTGGTTATGTATGTCTTGGAAAATAAAATAAATAAGAAAATATCAATAGATTAAAAACTCTTTATATGAACAGATAGCATTTTAAAGGTTTTTGCTTTGCGCTAAGAACTCATTTGACCATGTGAAGGCAGCTAAAAAGCTAGGAAATATTTATTGTTGAACTATCCTGAAATTTTGGGTTTGGAAGGGTTTTCCTTGATATCGGGTGATATCAATTGAAGTGAATAATTCAGTCAATGTACAGAAAAATATTGTAGTAGTTATTCAGAAACAGTGCATAGAATTTTAAATCTCTTTAAGGTTTTCTACATGGCTCAATGCAACTGGTAGCAATAAACATACAGGATTTAAATCTGCTAAAAAGTTTCTAAAAACAGACTATTAATAGCTAAAGTAAATGTGAGATTGTGTCAGGAAGAGAGGTCTTCTGAGTCCATTTAATTGTCATGCCTTATTTGTTGAATCTACTTAATGTTTCCATGTGACTTCTCTGACCACACATCGTAAAGCCCTGTTAAGCCGTTAAGTCTCTCTTCGGCAAAAACAGTTAAGTAGTTCATATCTTTGTCTCCACAGCTTATATAGTTTAGCTTTAAGTGCCTTACCAAGAATATATAAAGTTTTGTATAGTCTCTGGTTTTGTATGTCTTGGAAAATAAAATAAATAAGAAAATATCAATAGATTAAAAACTCTTTATATGAACAGATAGCATTTTAAAGGTTTTTGCTTTGCGCTAAGAACTCATTTGACCATGTGAAGGCAGCTAAAAAGCTAGGAAATATTTATTGTTGAACTATCCTGAAATTTTGGGTTTGGAAGGGTTTTCCTTGATATCGGGTGATATCAATTGAAGTGAATAATTCAGTCAATGTACAGAAAAATATTGTAGTAGTTATTCAGAAACAGTGCATAGAATTTTAAATCTCTTTAAGGTTTTCTACATGGCTCAATGCAACTGGTAGCAATAAACATACAGGATTTAAATCTGCTAAAAAGTTTCTAAAAACAGACTATTAATAGCTAAAGTAAATGTGAGATTGTGTCAGGAAGAGAGGTCTTCTGAGTCCATTTAATTGTCATGCCTTATTTGTTGAATCTACTTAATGTTTCCATGTGACTTCTCTGACCACACATCGTAAAGCCCTGTTAAGCCGTTAAGTCTCTCTTCGGCAAAAACAGTTAAGTAGTTCATATCTTTGTCTCCACAGCTTGTATAGTTTAGCTTTAAGTGCCATGGAGAAAGCAGTATGGAAGTGTGCAGTGCATATATACAGCTGCTTTTGTTTTCTGGTTTTAATTGTTTCAGATACACGGATAATCTTTAATAGAAGATATGAATATGAGAGCCTGATAAAGAACTGAAGTTTTCCTCTTGCCGCTCTGATGATATCAGATGATGGTATCATCAGACTTTTGGTATCCATTTAATCTCTTGTGGAAAGAAGTTTCTCATGTAGTCACCTCACAAATGAACATAAGCTTTTCCTATGCTACAGTTATTAGTACTAATATTGATAAATCTCATGTGCTAATACATTATTTGCTGTATACTCTTAAAATCCTGCTATCTGGCAGAATCTCAGTTTCCTCTTGGCTATTCGCCCTGGAGAACCCAGGTGCTTCACTTGGGAATACTTCAGGGAAATACTCATAATCACCTGTTCCCAACCTTGCTCTGCTTTGCGAAGCAGGTCTCATTTCTGTTGGGCTGGGCAGCAAGAAGGGGACTGCAGTAGGTCAGGCTTCAGCTCCTTCTGGCAGAGGTGTGTAGGACTTGCATCATGTAAGCAATATGTGAGAATGGCGGTACTGAATGAGATGACTCGGAGACTAAGCTTCATCCGCATTCTGCCCTGGATTAACATGGCCTCTTGTATGAAGGAAACAATTGGTTTTCAGTGCTTTGACGATATCGCTGCTTTAAAAATGAATCTAGAGCTCAACAGCATTGTTGATGTATGGATGCTAGTTGTGTTTTCCATGACTGAAAATGTGTTGTGCAAAGTATTAGACGCAGCATGGTAGCCAAATTCTATTTCAAAGTGAAATGCACAGCTCTAATGACAGTTCTGCAAAGACCAATTATTTGTGTAGTCTTTCTATCCTTTATACAGGCAACACTTAATGAAGTATAGACATTACTAATGTCCATCCTGCAGAGAAATGAACTGTGAAAAAATTCAAGCAAACATGTTCCAACTGTTCATACAAAGGATTGCATAAGTCACGCATTGTGTTTCCACAAAACTTTCCCCACAATTTGCTGCTGCTCAGCATGTACTTCACTTAGTTTCCTCCAATTAAAATTTGCAAACAGAAAAGCTTTCCAGTGCTAACAGACTCGTGTGCTTTCCCAGAGATTTGGAGCCACGTGTTCCAGGAATGGCTGGGTACACCACGCTGATACAATATAAAGGCATCGTCAATCACCTTCTCTCACTTTTTAATAGCTCCCTTCCATGGTTCTCATTCTCTATCAGTAGAAACTTAAGATTAAAGGAACTTTACTATCTTTCAAGTACTGTTTAATCCATTAAGATGGATCTCCTTCACAGCAATGGCGTGCTTATCATTCAGCATTTACAGAGGGACTACAGGGCTTACCAGGATTTCCTTAATTTTATGTCACATGTTGGAGATCCCCGGAATATATTCTCAATTTATTTTCCTCTTTGGTTTCAGCTCAACCAAGTGGTTGGTACTAAAATGATATGGGTGGCAGTCATTGGTGATTGGTTCAACCTCATATTTAAATGGTAAGAAGTTGGATTTATTTTAAAATTTGGTATTTTTAATGATGGTTACTATATGTGCCTCAAGTTTAGAAAACTTTCTGTGAATAATGTACTGGTAGACTTTCCCCTGTAATTATAAAATGGGAATTCACAATGAAGATATTTAAGATATGTTTGAAATGGCATTTTGATAAGACAAGAAGAACCTATAGAACTACTCTAGAATAGTTTTGGCAATATAGCTCTTCATATTCCTTTTAAGATTATTTATCATGTTTTGCTGAGGCCTTCCTACATAAAAATCTTTTTATTGCATTTCTGCTTCTTTTTTTTTTTTTTGTTGTCAGGATTTTATTTGGCCATCGCCCATACTGGTGGGTGCAAGAAACAATGATTTATCCCAATCAGTCAAGCCCATGCCTTGAACAGTTTCCTATAACATGTGAAACTGGACCAGGTAAGAAATGTTGGAGACTACATTGGTACGTTTAATAGAGATAGCAGCTTTTTGGGGGGAGAGGATGTGTCGTATGAAGATCTTACATGATATACAAATCTCAGAGCTCATGTTTAAAATAGCACCAAAACACAGGAAGAGAAAAAGAAAGAAATAAAATGTGATAGGTGTTTGATTGCTGTATGACAAGAATGTTTACTTCATTGCCTTTAAACAGTGCAAGGGAGAGGGATTTGCTTTAAAAATAACTCTTACTAGAATGAACCAGCGTATTGGGAAAGAATTTTCACAGAACTTGTGCAATAGGTTCAGAAAGAGTAATACACCTGCTTTGTGAGGTCACTTTTAGGAACAGTTGCAGTGCCAATGACATCAGTTTGGGGAGAGAAATGCCACGTTATTTAAGAGTGTTCCAAAACAGAGCAGGGGGCTGCTGAGTTTGAGGGCTTGTGCACTATTGAAAGAATTACTCAAACCACAAAACCTAGTAGGTAGTTCAGTGTAAGTAACAATAGTATCAACAATTGATCATGTAATGTATCACAAGTGGAAAATGGAACCACTCTTCCCAGAACCAGACACTGGCACTGAATGTGTGGGGGGGGTTATGTGTACAAATATAGGGGGGAAAAAAAGTTCTTTAAAAAATGTATCTTTCCAATGTATTTTCACTTTTTTATATCTCATTGTCTTCTCTGTGGAACTCAAATGCAATACTGCTGAAGTTAAATGAGCTTATGCAACCCTAATATGTGAAATAAGGTAAACTTGCTTAGAGCTACCTGACTGAATTTAGTTTAATTCATTGTACATGGAAAGATTGACTGGGGAAATGAATGTGCCTTGCGTCTCGTCAATGCCACTGCAAGTTTTTAAGTCATTTGCAGAGCTGTATTTTGTTAACAATATCCTGCATTATATCCCATTGTAATTTTGAACAGAAGCTTAAGCCCTTGTATCAGGTAGGGTTTAATAATGCCTGATATATATGTGATCTGCAGTCTATTTCAGGTGAATTCATTTGGGACCTAATCCAAAGTATTAAGGTCCTTCAGGTCTTTTCAAAAGACTTCAGAACTGAGCCCATTCAGCACCATGTAATTCCAAGCCCTGGCTAAGGAACCAGTCAGTGTTTCATTTTGATTCATTGAGCCCGAAGGCCTTTCTTCCTGTTACTTTTGTCCTGAAGTAACAAGTCATTCCTATTTCTGTCCAGTGGGTACCGCTGTCATATCGATTCCTTGCTTGCACTTATAATGACCACATTTTCCCCCACCTCCAGATTTGCCCTTGACCATTGACAATATCTGTCACTCACCTGTTGCAGTCAGTGCAGCTGTTAGGTGCACACAGTCATTGTGTGAGCTTACATGGTACCTCACACACTTTTTAAATGTGCAATTTATATGAAAAGATTAGGGAAGCAGCCACAGACATGAGAAGGGCATATCCAAATATTGCTAGGATAGCCTGAACCCCAAACTCTGTGGCTCAGCAAAAGGGAAAGCTGAGGAAACTTTTCATATGACTACATGGCAAGCAATCTAGAACCTGAATTTGGTTTGTACTTCTGGAATGAACTGAACTAAAATCCTGTAGCCATCTTTTCTCTGGTATTTGTAAGGTTTTAAGAACATAAACCTTAAGGTGGAGTTTATGCTGTTTCTAGTAGGTAATTTGGAGATGAACTATGAAACATTTTTCCTAGATGACATTTTCCTAGATGACAACAAAGAGAAGCTTTCCAATGCTGATATACAACACCATGGTTCCCTTATCAGTGACATTTGCTTTGTTGTTTAGAAGTGTACATCTGTTACAAAATTAACCAAAGAGTTGGTAGCGTGGCTACTAAAGATACTGCCAAGCAGAATACCGAAAATGAGTGCAGGGAGCCAGATATCATGGTGCTTGTCCTCCCTAGACATTCCTGCTTTGCTGCTTCGCTGAAATACTCTTCTGTTTTGCAAACTGCTATATAGTGCTGGGTCGTAACTCATTCTTCAGCCAAAATGATTTCTTCTGCCAGTGAAATAACCCCGTCCCTTTTACTTCTCCTTTGTCTCCACAGAAAGCCAAGCTGTAAAAGTCTGGTATAGACAGATTCCAATGATCTAGTTTTCTCTCCTTCCCTATTTCAATTTGTTGAATGTAAACCTGGTGAACAGGTGAAAAGAAGTGACAGAGTAATTTTAGGAATCATTTCCCTTGCACCATGCCAGCATACTTTGTTTTTTGGTGATTTTCGTGATTGTAGGAACTTCTCTGTGGCTTCATATTGTTTCCAGTAAAATTAAAATTTGATTCATTAAATTAAAACAAATTACACGTATATTGTTATACCTGGACTAAAAAGAAATCACTATCAATCTCTATATGAGAGTGTGTTCCCTGTTATAGACTACTGTGGGTACAACAATTAGTCCAATATGTTACAGCATCATTTCATGTGCCACTTCCCCTGATAATCTGTTTCCAAGCTAGTGGACGTTGTACAACACCTTAACATTTATAAAATAAATCAAAGTAAAGCATAAAGACACAGTTCTTCCATCACACTTCAGATACATTTCTAAATTTATTACATAACTACCTAAAATGTGAATTACCTGGACTGTAATATTACTAAGGAGACACAGATCACAATCACAGTTGCTAACGCCATGGTAATTGGAGAAGCAGATAAAAGGCAATTTGGAAGGGCCATCTAAAGTTATACTGGTACTTTAATTTAGAATGTTACAAAGAGCTAAATCTCCGTTGCTCCCCTTAATTATGAGGTAGCCCATTCAAAACCTATCTCACCTGATCCTCTTCTATAACTTCTACATTGTATGCTACAGCCCTAAGAGAGCCCTAGATACTTTGAAATCTTTAAAGTGTGATTTTTAAATCACAATCCACACCTAAGTAATGGAAAAATACTATGCTTTCCAATCAAGATAGCAGCTCACACCAATACAAGATGGTTAAGCTGTTACCTACTTGGTTTCAGACAAATATTTTGGATTCTGTATAGATGAGTCTTCTGAAAAATTCATATTGAGAAAATTAACCTTTGAGAAGCAGTTGACATTCTTTCAGCCTTTGTTAACCCATTTTCCTTCTAAATGATTAGGTGCCTGAGTAACTACCAAGTAGACATTTTCTGTACGACAAATGTTACAGTCATCATTTTTCAGCTTGAATATTTCCTTTTTGTTTTTACTAGGAAGCCCATCTGGACATGCCATGGGATCTTCTTGCGTCTGGTATGTAATGGTCACAGCAGCACTTAGCTACACAGTTAGATGGAAAGATAAATCAGCAGTTACCCTTCACAGGTGAGTGTCTTTCCATTATTCTAACTTGTACAGATATGTCTTATATATATACTATGTTTTCAATTGACTTATTTTGACCAAATATTCATAGTCTGTTTTGTCCAGTTTGTAAAAAAACCAAAAACCTTTATTATGATCTACTTCAGCTGAAGGAAAAGAATATTAAGAGGATTTATCCATTTGTATAGGTTGGTATTTATTAACTTATGGTCATTGCATACAATATCTCTGAATCAGCTCCTCTTAAAGGTCGTGTCATGTCTTCAGTGTTGGAAATTTTGAATTCTATTAATTGTCTTTACATGTTGGATCTTTCAGTTAGTACATAAATTTACTGCTTTGATGGTAGTCCTTCTTACCCCATTTTAAAGCAAATGTGCATAATGTTGGCAAAGTTCAGTGTAACGTTACTCAGCTCTGTGGGGAAGTCTTATAGTTGCTTTGATGGCTGCTCGTTCCAAGCCTGGCAAGGTTGTTCCCACACTATGTGAATTTTGACACCAAATAATTGAACTTTTGCATTTATGTATGACTTCATGATGAAAAATATGTTCAAGGTACTAGTGCTAATTTAACTTGCCATTGATGACTTTCATCACTAAAACCACGGTGGTGTCTTAGACCTGAAACTACGGGCGTCTGTTCCTGCAGCCCTAGATGTGGCTGCAAGACAACCACTCTTGCTAATGTTTTAGTACTGACTTCCAGTTTTTAATCATCTGATTCTAAACGTCTCTACTTGGAAACCTCTGCTTGGTGAAAACATGAGCCTGACACAAAGGGGCCTGGTGTAAATTACTAGGTGAAATATCTTGTCTTAATTTTTAAGCATCTTCCTTTTCCCTCTTAGACTGACATGGTCATTTCTCTGGAGTATTTTTTGGATTATCCAGATCAGTGTGTGCATCTCAAGAGTATTCATAGCAACACATTTCCCTCATCAAGTTATTCTTGGAGTATTTGCTGGTAATGCTGCTATGTTTTCTTTTCTTTTCAACATATATGCAAAATCTGAAAAAAAAAAAAAGTATGAGAAAAGGCAAGAGATTTTTAGTAGTGCTACTCAGCTTGCAGCTCTAGTGGTGCTTTCCGCTCTCTGGAAGATCAAGGATTTGATGATAGTCTAAAGGTAAAATTTGCGAGGTAGTATGTATCTGCTGTCTTTGTAATTCACATAGGGAGTGAGCCCTTGTCCATGTGCCAGTTGATGCTGACTGCATTGTGTCCACACTGCCACAGACTAGCGCTGTCTGGTTCGTACTGGCTGCATCTGATCTTTATCTGTGCTGCCTGAATGGAAGGGATCAGAGAGGAAGTTGCTTCTATATGGCCATCAGAAGGAAGCTATTTGGTTCACTTCAAATGGTGGCCAGGCGCAAACTAGCACATGGGCAGTGTGGACAAGCACGGGGCCAGAGACCTGGGGCAAAACAGAGAAAAAGGCAAATCAGCAGTGCAAACTGCCCAGGGTGATTTTTCAGAGTTACTTAAACATGTCCCAAATTGGTATTTAGGGAGTTCAAACTATGAACAATCTCTCTAGTATCTGTCTGATTTTAAGGAGGGTGACCAGAGCATTGAGAGGGGGCTGCCTGCTCCCATTCTCTTTCATGGGTGCAGAGCAGCCTGGGCAGCACTGGCTAACAGCTTGCAGTCCAGCTCTCCCTTTTCACAACCAGGATAAAATGAGTAAGAAAGACGCTAAGTGTGTTCTGTGTCTTTTCCTTCAACACTCAAAGCCTGTGTAGGAACTGGTATTGAATTCTGCATTGCTGGGGCCAGTCTTTGAGTGGAGGACTTTTGTGGAAAAGGAATGTTCTAGTTTACATCTAATATTTGCCAGGTTGTCATCTGGGAGATGCAGTCAGGCCTAAGGCATGCCTCATATCAAAAACATGTAGTGCTTGGTATTTAATTTATTTTTTTCCAAATTAGCAGTTTTGAGTGGGAGAAAAGGTTTTGTAATGTACTACAAAAGTGGTAAATTGTGTGTGTGTATGTGTATATATACATATATATGTAAAAAATACATAGATATATTCTTCTGTCTTCAAAAGTCAAATTCTACAGGGGCACTGTAAAAAGTGCTTCTTCAAAGTACGAGTGTGTTGTTCCCTGTAACACTGAGTTTCTAATCCACAGGAATTCTTGTGGCAGAAGCATTTGAGCATACCCCTGCTATTCAGACAGCAAGCCTGAGAATGTACATCAAGACAAACTTGTTTCTTTTCATCTTTGCCCTTGGCTTTTATCTAGTCCTCAAGCTTCTTGATATTGACTTGCTATGGTCTGTTCCAAAGGCCAAGAAGTGGTGTGCCAACCCAGACTGGATAAACATTGACACAACTCCATTTGCTGGACTGGTGAGGAATTTAGGGGCGCTCTTTGGCTTAGGTCTCGGAATTAATTCTAAAATGTTCATTACGAGCTGCAAAGGTAAAAATAGCTGTAAGATAAGCTTCCGCATATTGTGTATAGCTGCTTCTTTAGCTACACTGCAGCTGTATAATTTCGTCAAGATACCTACTCATACTGAGTATTTGTTCTACATTCTCTCTTTTTGTAAGAGTGCAGCTATGCCTCTGACTGTAGTTGCCTTGGTTCCGTACTGTGTCCACTCGTTAATGAGGACAACTGAAAAGAAACTTAATTAGATAAAGTTTCCAAATGGTTAGCGCTGTGGGGATGGATATGAACGGTTCAAGAACCCTCCGCAAAGGCAGTTTTGCTAACTCATTTTAACCAAGGGGGATGCCACTGCATCTTTGATGTGCTCCTGGTAAGTAACCAGTACATCCAAAATCAGTACATTCAAGAATGACTTTGGCAGCTCAGGAATATTAATCGCTGATTTTATTCCTAGAAATATTGCAACCACACTGCAGTATGGTTAGAAATGACCCCATACTTTTGGGTCATAATGGAGTTTTAAAGTATAATCAACTAGTTTTATTTAGCTACTTGGTGGTCTTTTAGTTCTGTCCATCTCCAGCTAGATGGTGCTTCAAGCCTCAGTTGTATATAGTGATACTTAATATTTAATTTTTTTATATATAGATACTGTGTGTTAAACTGCTAGATAATGGTGTGACAGTATCACCACCTGCAACTGTACAGCTGTACCCAGGCACTGTGAAAAAGGCCAGCATCGTTATAAACAAGGCTTTAAGTTTAACGTACTGAGCTTCCTGAGCTTCTGATTAAGCCAGATGAGAAAAAAATAAAAGTTTATTTCAGTTCGACTCTGTAGAATATATTTTTGCATTAGTGTGATTTTTGTCATTTTTACTTTTTGAAAGTGGTCACATAAATCATGAATGATCCAGATACACCTTTGATAGTGAAAATGCGTAAATACGGTGTAACAAATCTTTGGGTTCTGTACATCTACACAGAGCAACAAATGACGAAAGTTGTCAATAATGAAATTATCTCAGCATATCGCCTCAGGAATGCTGTTCATGCTCCTGTATTGCAAAGGTAAATTAGTCTAATTCTCTCATTTCAAGAGTCGGAAGCCTGAATCACTCTTTGTAGTTGGGTAAATCATGAAAATGTGATTGCAGACTAAGTCATTGCAAGTTTATATTCTTGTCAGCTTGGTTTACCTAAGGACACAAGTAACTAATATGTTAAATACATGTTTGCTATATAAAGGGATGCTCTAAATAGGCAAAGGCAGGTACTTTCCCTTTTTATTCATTATTTAGCACCTACTGTTGCACATTCCCCTTCAGTGCACAATCTTTAAGCAACATTTTGCTGATACCATCTCATAATACTTAGTATACAAGCAGCATAAAGCTATACTATGGGTAATGAGTGCTGCGTGTGTATGATCTGATAGCATTAAGGCTTAGAAGACGTAAACATGATATTGCTTCTAGACTTCCAATTGGTTGTGGGATAACTGAAATGGAAAGAAGCTTATTTAATTGGGAAAACAAGGTGAATAGTTTGAGTTGGCCCTTGGGAATGAACATTATACAAATTACAGAAGCAGATCTGAAGCAGGCATCCTTATTTGAGAGCCTACTAAGACTACCTTGACTTAAAAAAATTATTCATCTGTTTTTAACAGTCTGAGGAGTATTGTGCTTTATGCATCTCCTGAGATCTTCTGTAATGATTCTCTGAACTTTTTTTCCTGCAGCAGCTGGCCTGAAACCGGTCTTTTCAATAATTGTGACTCCTTAAGCAAAATGACTAAGCTAACGGGACTAGAAACAAACAGTGAAGAGCAAAGACAGCTATGACAAAGATTTCTCCTGTGTTCAAGATGCTCTGTGGTTTGTTCTGTGCTGTCTGTGGTCACCGGGGAGGTGACCTACAGCGGCATCACAAAACGCTAGAAGGTTGGTCTAGCTGTCCTTCCATTCTTCACTCCTGGCCAACAGCAGGGGATTCTTGGTGCGCAGCCATCTCTGGCTCTTGCAGCAGTGTTCAGGCCCACTGGCAATGTTGGCTATTTTAAGCTGGGATTTACGGGCAGACATCATGATTCTAAGCTCCTAGCCCATGAGGGTCTGTGCTTCCCGGTACTGATAAAGAATCTTGGTGCCCCTGTTGGGATAGACACAACCATTAATGTAGAATGACAACTAGCATTTCTGCAGTATTCTTCTAGTACCGCACACACACGTAAGAAGACATGGGCTCTCACTCACTTTCTTGGAGTGTCCTATGAATTCAGCCTGCACCTTCAGTGCTTCAGGGAAAGAGACAGAGACCAGCTTCCTGTCTGAACCACCTTTTATTCTTTCTGTAACTATTAAAACATTACTAAAACCAAGAATGGTAGGAAAACTGAATAAATTGTTAGTTTAATTTTACCAGTAACTTCAGAAATTAACCTGTTGATAAAGTAATGGCAGTAGAATAGGACCCTTTCTGAGCAGCTGAGTGTGTTGGGCTATAGTTTTCTGCAACTGCCTGAAGAATCTCCAAAGAAGGATCCTGAAACTTCAAACGGAGTTAGCCTTTTCCAGAGTGGTGGAATAAAGAAGTGTCAAGATATACTTTTGATATTTTGATAGAATTAGAGTTGTAAATCAGGAGCCAGCCATTTAGTTGATACAGTGAAATAGGCCTACATGTCCCTTAGTCAGGCTTTAGTGAATTTACCACAGTTGAAAATTACACTTCAAGCCTTAGTAAATAAGATTGTGTGGCGCCTTAACTAAGAGCTATCAAATTGTTAAACATTTAAACTCTAACTTCATCAGGCTTTGGCAGCTGTTTATATTGTTAATATTTGGAACAGATACAGAGCATATACGCTTACACGATGATGGGCTGAACTACTCAACCTGGTTTGGGCCACAAGCCCCCCTTTTGAATTAAGCTTTTCCTGTTTAATAAAGAGGGTGGAAAGTGCTTGACTGATCCCCTTGCTCCCACTAATGGGATCCCAGGAGAAAGTTAATCTTTCATTCTTGACTTAGAGATGCCCAAATTGGGATAGTGCAATTCCAGAAGTCCTTCCATCCGTCTACAGAGAGATTCTCACTAGCCAGGAGTTACATGAAGTAAAAGTGTCCCTCGCTCCTCATACAAAGTAGCTGACAAATTGGCATTACGTTCAGTTCACAACACTCACTTTTGTTAATACACAGCTTTTCGTCCTCCCCATTCCCTGTTACGCCTTCCTGATGGGAGGACTCTGGCCACAGACAGGCTGTTCCTGCTCAGAGTAGTCTAGTTGGAGCAGGGGCTGTATTTGCAGAGCAGTTACTCAGGTGCCATCCCAATACAGTATCATGGTTATATTTATCCAGAGGAACAGGGTAGTTGGAAAACCAGGTAATGCAGCTGCCATGGACCATGCAGAGAAACATACAGCAGGACGCACCAAATGACACCGTCAGCTACTTCTGTCAAGACTAATAACTCGGGGCTGGCTCTGAAAGACGTAAGCAGACTCCTTTGGGTCTGCTCAGGGGTCTTGCCATCAAGCTCCAGGCCTGGGAGATCTTACGTGTGGGGCAGCTGAGGAAAGGCCCATCCAGCTCTGCACCAAGCAATCCATCAAGGCTCGTTGTTCATGCCCAGACGCACCATGTAGCTCCACTTGCACTTTAATAGCTTCGCACAGGTACTGAAGGGCTTTATAATCAACTGGTTGTCAATAGCACACAGGTATAAAGTGGCAGGCGGTGGCACCCAAGAATGTGTAAGACCAATGCAACTGTTTGTGTACACCGTGAGTGCCTTCTGTTATACAGGCATACTTCCCAATACATGGCTCACAATATTTACCAGCTGCCTAAAAATAGGATGATGTCACGATGAAGGGCAGTAGTAGTGCCACCCAGTTGGGCCCGTGTCACTGTGCTCCTCCTGCAAGGACATGGCAGGCACCTTTGCAGGCAGGGGCTAGTATAGTTGCGTTGGCCTTCTCAACAGCTCCGTCCTGCACAGCAGACATGATCTAACTACGTACAAATACTTGTTATCTGCTGCAAGATACTCACGTGCTTGTCTGAAAGGTAAGAAAGAGATGAAGTCCTAAAGCACAAGAGCCAGTAAAAAATACAATTTATTGGTATAATTTGGGCCACGAAAGTGGCATCCTTTAGGCAAAAGAATTATGGAATAAGTACACATAGTAATTGTAGTTTTTAATAAAGAGTCGTTATTTTTCCATGGCCTTAAATACTAATATAAATTAAATATCATATAGGTAAGTCAATAGGTTATTGATAGTCACCCTGTCAATAGTTTCAGTCCTGAGCCATCCAAACTAATTATTGTTCTGAAACATAAAAAGGCTAAAAACTTTAAAACAGAAGGGCAATAATGCAGCTTCCTTTTTCATCTTCAGTGAAGGATTAAAATACAGACTTCCTTGGGAAAATAGCATTTCAGTGTCAGCTATGTGATTTCAGTAGGGTCTGCTGAAGTAATTCTATTAATGGAGTTGTACAGAAGTTGAAATTGGTTTTTTGCTGCCTGGAATTAAGGGATGTATCCTAATAAAGTTTTCGGCCTTACAGCTCTATTCAAGTTTCAGCAGTTGGTACTGTTGCGTAATTTTATAAGAAACTCCATTATGGTGGGATTTGTTACAAAGTGGGGGAACCCCCTCCACCCCCAGCTGCAGGTTTTAGGACATGGAGAATGACTTTTACAGTTAATACACTATTATTTGAAATCAAGATTTAAGTTTTGAAACTGTAATTTAGACGTTCTGTCTATCTGCTTTGTCTCCAAGATCGCAGTCACTAAAGGAAAGAGTCCTGTTGTCCTGCAGACAATAACCAAGAACATAGTTCAGAGAAACATGCAGTAGACTTTATAATAAACTGCTACAAATACAAGCTTCTGCCAGAAGACGAGACTTCCTCACCTTTGTCATTTCTGAATGAATTGTTGCTCTGTTTATCAACTCTGCTTGATACAAACAAAGAACTAATTATGGCTATTTTTTTTCCACCTTTACTGAATATGATTTCTGTAAAAACGCTCATCATTGTCTTGCCTTCTGAAAAAAAGAGAACGTATTATCCACCGTCTCAATAGAAGTGATTTAAATAACTGTGATGATTAACTGTAGGATTTTTCATTGATTTAACTAAAGCATTTATTCCTATTCAAAACCTATTTGACAGCATTGATCAGACTGGTGAGTGTCGGGGAAATGATCCTCACCAGCTTCCGTTCCTCTTCTTGATTGCTTTCCTTACTTTTGTGGAGCTGCCGCCTTTGTGTAAGTACTTAGCGTTTTTGTGGAAGGGGCACCGCTATGTCAGGCTCAGGGCACCGATCTGTTAGTGCTGTAGCTGCACACAGTGGAAGCCCAGCCACCCCCGACAGCACAGCTGAAGGGGTGGAAGGGTGGGGGTTCTGCACCCACAGTGAGGGTATCTGTGGCAATTCTCTGCAGGCCGAACGCTAGGAGAGATTTGAGCCCTTCAGATGTACAGCATCATTCTTGGGATTGTTTTTTATTCATAGAGCTTACCTAGACAAGCGGCAGTTTCCAGAACACCAGAGCAGAGTCTTCCTTGATTGCTAGTTGAGGAACGAGAGGACTGCACAGGCTGACTGCAGGTGGTGGCAATTCCCCAGCTCACCAGCAAAGATCTTTCCCACTTTCAGGCTTTCTTTCCCCTAGCAGTGGGCTAAGCTGCTTCCTGAATGCATCAGCCTGTGCTTAGTCCCCTGCATGTGCCTAACAAGTGTGCTTGATGCAGAAAGCTACATACAGTTAGGGTACCACAGAGTTCACAATATTGTAAAGCACTTTGTAGCACAATGGGGTACCAACATACATACCTACCGCAGAGCATTTGCGTACAGAAAAGAAATCTTTCAAATTTAGAACCACAGTAATTCAGCTAATTGGGGCTCCAGTGGTAACAAGCTTATAATAAGCTCCTTCCATGGCCATCAGTTCATCATGAGTGCCCCTTTCAATGATAAGTCCTTGCGACATCACAGCGATGATGTCAGCGTTCTGGATCGTGGACAAACGGTGGGCAATGACGATGCAGGTACGCCCTTCTCTGGCCTTATCCAGCGCTGCCTGCACAGTCTAAGGGCAACAGACAAAGTGTCAAAGTGAAAATACGCAAACCAAATTGGGGCTCAGAGCTGGAGAAATCTGATTGCTTCAGATTAATTAACCGTATTGTGCCACACTTGTAAAAGTGACTACGAGGCTAAATCAAAGGGTATGTTACTGGTTTGCTTAGCTGGGTCATGAACTCAGTTTATTAGCAGTACAAAGAAGGGACAGGTAAACATAGACAGCAGCAGAAATTAAGGAAGGCCTTTATTCAGCCGACATGCTGAATGTCAGCTCAGTGTGGATATGTTTTTAAATTTCCACCATTTTGCTAATCTCCGAGTGTAGCCAAGCCACACAAATTACTGCCCAAGTTCTTAGGCCCCTCACTGTTCTTTTTCTTGGATATTCAGGCTCATTATTCATATGCTTGAATACATTTTTGTTTGTTTGTTTGTTTGTTAATGTGCAGAAACTATATTTATGAAACATTCCCACTGAATGCTTTGAAACCCAGGGAATTAGTATGCACATTTCTGAAAAAGTCCTGCCTCTCATTGGCAGTCGAAGAGCCCTTGTAGCTGGCTGCTTTTTTATAGTTGTGCTTTCTGGATCTTTCAAAAAGATCATTAAAGGTATAAGTGCTGAATTAACAATGTGGAATAATGTTGCGGTCGTGTAGTGGAGTACGTCAGAATGTCTCTGTAGGACAGAAAAAGGTGTTGTACATTGTAGGCCATTGTATTAACTTTCCCTTATTGCTTATCACTGCGCATTTACCTTTTCACTTTCTGTGTCTAAGGCAGATGTAGCTTCATCCAGTAATAAAATTTTAGGATCTCGTATGATGGCCCTTCCTATAGCAATGCGTTGTTTTTGCCCACGTGACAGCTGGGATCCTTGAGCCCCAACATTAGTTTCGTATTTCTGAAAAATATACAAAAGGAAGATTTTATTCAGGTGTAAGCAAACACACCAGTACACCACCTGAAGGAAGAGCAGGAGGAGAGAGGCATGAGCGCTGACCATTGCTGCCTCCTCCTTAAAAAGCCTGGCAACGCAGAAATACTGTGCGAGTCATACACGTGTTTGGGGAGACGTTTCCGAGCCATGCTCTGCAGTGCATATGGCCCAGGCAGTATGGTGACGGGCCTGGAAGAAAAATTTGATAGCAAGATGATTGCTGATTTGTCTGAGGCAAAAGAAATCCCCCCACCCTAGATTTGGGAGAAGAGGCTAAAAGTGATTTAAGGGCTTTCTGGACAAGTGTGTTGTTTGGGTGCCTAAATTGTATCCATACCTTTTATGTTCTTCTGATTTATATTTATATGATTTCAGTGCATTTAAATACTTCTTAAGTGCACTTTAAGCAGCCAGCTCCAAATAGTTTTGTCTAAGTATCATGCCCAAGTCACAAGACAAATCTCCCACAGCTGGGAACAGGATTTATATTTCCTGACTCAGTGTAACGCTTTGACTGCTGAACTGTGCTGCTGCTTCTTTCTTGTCCGTGGCTTTGAAAGATCTTTCCTCCTCTCCTAGTTCAGAGTTGTTACTGCTGGTTTCAGTTTTATTAATATTTGCCTACTGTATAAAAATCCGGTAGCAACTCACGCCCAAATTCTCAGGAACATAACAAATGGTCATGACACCCTCTTTGCTTCTACTGTTACAGCTGTAAAAGTAAATAAAAGGTATACGTGTGTAGCAACTTCAACTGGGTCTGGAGCAACTCCCACTGCAATGAACACCGAGCAGCCTATCTGTAGTTCCACAGTCAAGGGCTTGCGGGTACTTACATCAGGCAGTGACATGACAAAATCATGCAGCTGAGCCTTCTGGGCCACTTCTATGACTTTCTCCATCATCGCCTCTTTGGTGTTACTGCCATATTTGATATTATCAGCAATGCTGCAGTCAAATAGCACAGGCTCCTGGGACACTATTCCAATTTTTGATCTAAGAAACTGTACATTTATTTTCTTGGTGTCGTGTCCATCTATTAACTACCAGGAAATAGGAGAAAACTTGAAACATCATTCCAAAACAACAGCCTGCAAAAACCAAATAGTTTATAGGAAAACTAAATGATTTAGCCATATTACTGAAATGCAAACCCAACTGATTTAAAGTGACTTGAAGAATCGGCTTATAGTTGACTCCTTTGTGCACGATGTGTATTTTCTGGGTATGTCTGTGTTCCAGCCAAATACTAGACCATTTGCTTAATCTTAAGTCCAAGTGAACTATTTAATTGCTTAAGGTTAGGCACATGCTTTGTTGCCTTCCTGGCATAGTGATCACCACACTTATTTTTTCCAAAGAAAGAGAAATCAAACTAGATGGTTAAGTGTTTACATGAGGAAAAGATATAAAAGCTTTTTAAGCTATCAGTAATTGAATACCTGGAAGTTAAATCTAGACAAATTGAACCTGCAAAGAAGCTGCATGTTGAAGCTATATATTTAGGGATGTTCCAGACTCTTTGTTGCGCCATTCAGACTTGATTTTTGCTTGTGCTCCCGCAATGTATGCCACACATGATATGTTTCATACAGGAGCTACCAAGGTGAATGTCTGTGGCCTGCATAATGCACAAGGGTACACCTGAGGCTTGTAGTGTTCTGATGTCGCCTGAATACATCTGAGAAGATACTCAGGAATTGTCCAAACAGTCCACATTTGTTTGAGAAGGAGCTGAAGCCCCAAGCTGCTTACGTACATGCCACCACTGCTAGGCTGCACAGTAGCACACATTCAGAAGAGTCCTTGTAGCATTGCTGAAAACAACAGCACACAAACCATGTTTCCTTTGCTTACCACACTTCCTTTCTCAGGGTCATAGAAACGCTCCAGAAGCTGGACACTGGTGCTCTTACCACAGCCGCTACTTCCAACAAATGCCAAAGTCTGTCCAGGCTTAACAGCTACAGAGAGTCCTTTCAGGACCTGAATATCAGGCCGAGAAGGGTATGTGAATTTACAGTTAAGAAATTCAATGCTTCCCTTGAAATCATCCTGGTGAAAAAAAAAATGAGAAAGATGCTACAATGAGCTTGAGCCCAAAACTGAGCTGTAAAGTACAAAGTAACTTTTCCTCAAATTCCATTCTTGCATCTCTTATTTAAAATATGACATTAGCGCTTGTGAAATTAGCCCAGAAAGGGGGATAAAAACCATACTGGAGTAGCTGTTCTAGAGATGAAGCCACTAGTCATAACACTATTGCTCTGCTTATACTTCCCCGTACTGCTCTGGTCAGAGGCATCAGTTGGAAATAGGATTGCCTTGCAAATGGGGAAGTTTTTTATTTTAATACAGACACTGTATGTGTAAATTTGGTGACAGACCAAATAGATTTGTGCAAAAAGCTGGATTTGGTAAAAAAAATAAAATCAATTGAACTTCGCGAAGTTAAAACAGTACATGGATTCAGGTCAATTTTCCCAGAACTCTTAAAAAACTCCTTTACAAAACTCTGAAGGGAGTCAAGATACTTTGTTTTCATGGTTTGAAGCAAAATACTTAATGTATTTCATTCATAACAATTATTTCAAGTTTTCGCTTAATTCTGAAAAAAAATCAGTTAAATGAAAAATAAACTATCTGAATTTTCTGGGTCCGACTTTTCAATTCACCAAAAATTGAGCATTTTCATTTTGCCTGACTCAAAGATGACTCGCCTCCTCATGAACACCCCCAACATTTTGATGTGAATGGAAAAAAGCCTCCATTATAAGCTAGCGATAGTCAGGTTTATGTGCGAACTGTAGAACAGAAAGAAAAAACATGCTACTCTGTGCATCATCCAAATTGGTCCTATTCCAATTTACAGGAGTTTTACACTGACAGATTCCTCATAGCCACACTTTATATCACTCTTGCTGTCTAGTACAGAGCTCGCTGCTTCCAAAAGAGCAAAGACAAGTAACAATTATACAATCAGCATAAACTTCTTGTAAAGCAGTGATCCTCATTGATTTATAAATTGTTAGTGCAACTTCAATGCTTATATTGAGCTGAATGACACCACACAATACTCATCTCTGGTCTTACCCATTTTTCCCCTTTTTCACTGTAAACACTGATTTTAGGAAGCCGATCGACCAGTTGAAAAAAGCGTGCAGCAGATGTTTTGGCTTTGGCATAGTTTGGGGTATAGGAAGAAGCTCTTCCCAAAGCAGTTCCACTGGTCACAATAGCAGAGATCACCCTGCGGGGAAGGGGGGACATGATCATTCTTGGGAAGCCATCAGGAAACTGAACGCTACACCGAGACCAGCAGTTCTGGAGAGGAGCCTGTTTCTGGCTCCAGGCAGGCTCTTACCTGAACACAAAGCTGTAATGGAGTCCTTCAGTGTCAACTAGAAACCCTCCGTATCTGTAAGAGACAGCGTTGGCAATGAACACTATGCTCTGGGCAAAGCCAAAGCAGAGCCCGTAAACATGTGCTTTTTTGATTGCAGCTTTATAGGGCATATCCTGGTGCTTCTCAAAATTGTCGATAAACATTTTCTCTTTCCCTATCCCAGCTACAGTCCTGATGTTAGAGAGGGCTTCACTGGAAATCTGGAGGAGAAAAAAAAAAATGGGTAAAAGCTCCTAATTTTTACTTGGAAAAGGAGAGTGTGCTCTTTCACAAATGCATGATTCTTTCCTGAATACAGGGCACTAATGCCATATACAAATTGATTCAGATATGATACAGACTGGCCCAAACATCAGCCAACCTGAAGAGAAACCTTCCTACAAGCAATTATCTACTAACATCCTCAATAGTAATGCTCTGTCTGCACCACTAGACCTAAGTTATTGTGAGCACACTTAGGAAATCGGGCACACGCTCTCACTTGTGACATTTCATGTAATAGGAATAAATGGGACATCCACAAAAGCAAAAATGGTTTTAGGAACACTATTATTTCCTTGATTGCATGCATTTATTAATTAAAGATGTTTATTTCAATTATTTTATTTTACTTATAGCAATAGTCAGAGAAAGAGTTAGAAGGGATGCTATCCCTAACTTCTGTTTCATAAATTAAAACCACTTGAATTTACTACGTTTCCTCACCTGCTCACCCTCCCTCTTTCTCTCATTCGTGTCCAAAAAGCCTGATGAGATGGAACATATAAATGGAGGGTGACACCTTGATTCCTCTAACATCAGACACACAATTTCCAGGATTTCTACCTTGTACATAGGCAAAGAGTAAGCGAATGCTTGCCTATGTATATAGAAAAAATGCAACACAGGAAATTATTAGATAATCCCCATGGAAATTTCTCTGGAGCTTTAATTAATTGTAGGCTTTATACTGTGCTTTGTTGCCAGTCAGAATTTGGGTTTCTGTCCCCAAAAAATAGCACTACAGTTTCATCTATAGAAGTAAATTGACAGTTTGTTTGATCCTAATTTCACCCTACTTATCTCAAGTAATTTTATTAAGAAATTATTTAAAATGCTGTAGTTTGCCTGGACTTTGATAGTAGCTTCATAGTGTGATGCTTTCCTTTGGGAAGCAATAGTCTGGTATATGGCTTATGAATGTTTTCAGCATGTCGGAAGAGATCTGAATATAAATCATTAACAATATTCCATCCAATTTCAGGGTTTTTTTCCTGGCCAAAATTAAGAGTCAAATCTCTTGCATTATCTTACAATATGTGAAGGAGTGGACAAGCAGGTACTGTGAATTGGATTGTTCAGACTGTGCTTTTTCCATGTTTAGCATGGCTGATGAACAATCACTGTGGAAGAACTCAGAATGTTTAGCATTTGGATGCAGTGCTGGCAAATAAATTAGAAAATAACACCAGACATAATCAATCATCGCCAAAACTGCTGAAGCATTGAGTGCCCTTTTCATCCCAGCCTCTGGGTCATTCTGTTGAATAAAAGCTGATGCCTTGACTCATTAGTGAAGTTTCTGTCCTTGTCAAGGCAGTATTTTGATTTATCACTTTTTGTAAATAATTAAACCATTCTAAATGTGGGCAGTTGGTCAGGTCTTAATTCTTCCTTGGCTGTCTGGAATTGAAGATTGTTCCTAGCAGCACTCAACAGTGGCCTGTAAATTTGAATTACTGATGGTCCCAAATGCTGATTTTTCAACTACCTGTGACCGCAAATATAAATTCATTTTTAAATAACGTTACCCGTCCAGTAGCTTCCAGCGCTTTCTTGTCCTGAGAGGCGAATCCTGTCAGCATTTTAGCCTGCACAGCCCCAGATAAGGCCAAAAATGGCAGGAAACACAGTATAACTAAACTCAGTTTCCAGCTGAAGTAGAAAGCAATGATTATGGCCACCCCAATGTTGGTAAAGGAATTGACAATCATTCCTATCTGCGATCCAGTTGCCTTCAAAGAAAAGAAACAGAGATGACTGACTTGTACTCCAATAGTAACTTCAATAATCTTCAAATAAATTTTCCTATAAAACTTTAGAAAACTCTAAATGATATTAAAATATCATAAGGCACCAATGGCTGCTGACTGCACTGGAATTTAGCCAGTTTGGATATACTGTTTTCCAATTAATTGTGTCAAGAGAAGGACTGCAAATCCCCACACTGCTTTCACCCACCAAACTTTCCAATGAGAACTCAGAAAATTGTTTCTAATGATTGTGAGAAAGATAATCTAACTATTGAAATTAGTTCCCTTGGTTCCCTGGGGAATCACTCATCTGAATACTCTTGTTTAGCCCCTACATTTATCCATCTAGATTTAAATAATAAACAGAACCCTTTTGCAACTTAACTATTAACAAACAAAGTCTCAGCTGTACTAAAATCACTAAGAAACATCACTGAGAAAGGATGAATTAAAGTTGCATTTTTGCCTGTCTATTAAGGAAAAAATTTAAATATGCCTTTGACATCACCTTTATTGAATGCGTTCATCTTCTCCTTATATACTTTGACAACACTATTCTTCATAATAAACTTGATTTATTTACTCAGAAGTTATTTTCTTTCATAGCAGTAAACAGCAGCCCTAGATAGGAACTAGGTTGCTATGTGTTAGAAAAAAAAATACGTTTGATATCCTTGATCATTTTCAGTCAAATTCATTTGCAGGATGTGAACTTGCAGCACAAAAATGCTCATCTTCTACTCCTCCTCTGACCTGCAGCAATAGGGCAAGGTGCCTCGGGCCTGGCCGTGGTGGAAGGTACACCTCCCAGCTCTGCAGAGGCAACCAAAAGGAGCAGCCATAGGGCTGCTCTTACCTGGATCCTGCAGCTCTAACACCCCCCCACACTCCAAGAGTCCACTTCTTACTCTTGGTGCAGATGTAGACATTTTCAGACCCCAGACACTTGCATGCATCTTCTCGCTCACTCTGCAATAGCAGCAGTTGACTAAGCTCTGTGTCTGGCAGTGAAAGGCGGAGGACACTGCTGCTCAAGAAGTTCTGTTTTTTCCCCCCAGAGCTGTGGGCTGAATGGCTGTGCCCCACTGCTGTACATGTGCTTAGAACAAAGATGTCCCTTAGAAGGCTATTAAATGGTTCGGTCAGTGTTTTACAAGTTTGTTTATTTCAATTAAAATATGCCCTGTAAGTGCCTGTAACGGCTGAAGAGGTTTGCAGCTGGTTTCTCTGATTCTGTAGAAATTGCTGCTGACAGGGGTATTGGGAACCTCTTCTCTCATTTGCCTTTTAAATTCCTAAAACATCCATTAATAGTCTTTAAAAACTAACCCACCATCTTCAGTCAAGCTGAAACAGGACAATTTTTGTAACAAAGAAATCTGTATGTTTCCGTCTTCGTTTCTAGAAAATCGCTTGCATTGGAGCCAAGTAAAATGGCATCTGATTCACTTCTACCAAAGCATCAGTTCAGATAGGTAACATTTAACGCTCAGCATGGTTTAACCCTCACCCACTAAGGAACACAACGCATGGAGTTAGTGGTTCACTTTCCCAAATATTATGTCACACTGGAACTGGCTGCATGAGTCCCCAGCTGGAGCACCAGCCAGTACTGTAAACTTTTTTCAAGTGGACTGTCAGTTTACGTCAAAACTGTCACAACAAGCACAATACCATGCTGAAAACTTGAAAACATGATTAGTGATGAATGTCACTAAAATACTAGTCTGACGTGTTTTTGAAATAAACACGCGTTGTAGCAAAAAGCTAATTCATCTCCAGAAAAAAGAAATTAAAACTTTTGCACTGGATGCTCCTTCCCATCCCATTGATGGTTGGTATTTTATTGCTTTTTGTGTTCTTGTTCTGGTAATACAGGCAGGAATAATGGGCAGTAAATTGTGACCCTATTTGTGCTTTTAGGTAAATACAGTGATAATAGTTCCCCGCTGACAGTCTATGATAAATAGAAATAGCTAAATTGACTGACCAAGGACTGATCTACACTGACCTCGCTGGTTGCATGCTAGCTAATTTCTGTGACAAGGTGCCGAAATAGGCCTTCAATCAGTGCTTACAGTAAAACGATTCTTAAGCTACCAGGTCTTACCCCTTGGACCTGTGAGGCATCTGTTGCAAGTCTTGTAGTCAAAGCACCAGGGCTGTTCTTCCGGTCATCAAACCAACCAATGTCTTGCCCTAGCATAGCCTGGAAACCAATTTTCCTTAACCGTCTTGTAAGCAGCTCACCAGACTTGGCAAAGGTGTATCCCTGGGGTGCATAAGAATAAATACAAATATAGTACAGAAAGGGAGACCCACAGAGTAAGGGATCAGAAACAAAATTTACCCATATTGGACTGCTATTACCTGCAGAAACTGTGTGAAAAATGAAAGAATTCCAACAAAGACAAAGAGCAGGCAGACACCATTGATCTGGATTCTTCGTTCTTCTTCATCAAGAATGGAGAAGGTCTTTGAAAAAAATGGGTGTCATCATATTAGAAGTGTCACTTTTGCTGTATGTGAAGTTTATTCATGATTCCCTATTGCCAAGTGCAGAAGCCCACCCTAGAACCAAAGCCAGAACACAGAGCTCTCCCTCACCCCTTGCAAAGGCCCGATTCCTTATTTTTCCTAAGGTGAGCCTGGGTACAACATAACGCTTTTTATTCCTGTTAAACAACAAGTTGGTTATACTTGGCGTCTGCACATACTGCTATTACTTGTTGCCCATCCCTACTTATAATTAATCAATCATTCCCCCCACTCTAAACAAGAGCCAGTGTGATAACCAGAGAATAGCAATGAAATAAATAGCATAGCGACAAAGCAACAGTGCAGCAGCTCCCTTACCTCCTCTCTAGTCTTGCCAATTGCAACTCTATTGGGCCACAGAAAATGAAGTCTGTGTAAATAATTATACCCTAGCATGACTCTCCTTGCACAACACTAACGGATCTATAATTGCTATCGGTAGGCTTCAAGAGGAACCTATTATCTTTTACTGAAGGAGTGTGGATACGAGCTATTCGCTTACTGCTGGGTACTTGAGAAAAAGCATTAGTGCTTAAAGTAGAGCCCCTCCACTCCATTCTGCTCCAGTCTCCATGGTATTTTCCTTTTATCTCTTGCTCTTAATTATCTGGTCTTTTTCAACACCTGCCAGTGTTACTGGGGCGGTGGAGAATAAATAGCATAGCGACAAAGCAACAGTGCAGCAGCTCCCTTACCTCCTCTCTAGTCTTGCCAATTGCAACTCTATTGGGCCACAGAAAATGAAGTCTGTGTAAATAATTATACCCTAGCATGACTCTCCTTGCACAACACTAACGGATCTATAATTGCTATCGGTAGGCTTCAAGAGGAACCTATTATCTTTTACTGAAGGAGTGTGGATACGAGCTATTCGCTTACTGCTGGGTACTTGAGAAAAAGCATTAGTGCTTAAAGTAGAGCCCCTCCACTCCATTCTGCTCCAGTCTCCATGGTATTTTCCTTTTATCTCTTGCTCTTAATTATCTGGTCTTTTTCAACACCTGCCAGTGTTACTGGCTGGTGCTGAAGTAGCCAGTCCAAATCTAAGTAGCCATCCTTAAGCAATTCCTTTCAGTCAGAACAGTTGATATGTAGGTCAGTTAACCTACCCGAAGTTGTTAAACTACTTCTGCTACTGGCAGGTATAAGCCACAGCTCATGTTTGTACTTCTCCACTAACCTTAAATTAATTCTAATTGGATTTCACAGGTAAAAATTACTATAAATTGACTAATCTCTCAACCTGTTATCTGTAAGGTGTAATTAAAAATAACTTTTGCATTCGACTTTTACTTATATCAAAACCAGCTGAAATTCTTCTAGGTAAGTATTTAACAGTAGAAAGAGAAGAAGGAATTTTCATTACAGCTGCAAAATATAAAAATCCCACAAAAGAACCCTTAAGTACTAGTCTTAAAAGGTCAACCCAAGTTATTTACAGTGAGCTATGCATCAAAGTAACAGGGAGGAATTAGAGCACGAATTTGAGAAAAAGAAATAGCTGTTCTCTAGTGGGAATTCCATTTCAAGTATTTTAACTTTGTACATCAGTACCTTGGCAATAAAATAAATCCTACAAAATCCAAAATGATAATATCAAAATGGCACTTAGTGTTTCAAGCTAAGAGCTGTTTCAATGCTATGCTGTCTTATCAGTAGCAAGGCATATTACTTTCTCACATTAATCTTTGTTTTAAAAAAAACAACACACCAGGTATGTTTTAATCTATCATAATATGAACAAAACATATAATGGTCTGCTGCTGTTCCTATCCCCTTAATGAAATCCACTGTACATTCAGTAATTCATGTTTGATCCTGAATTGAATAGGCTGTGAGCAGATTTCATCTATCTTTGTAATTTATGTATCTAGAAAAGACACCGCTACTTTCTGCTTGTTTTTTTCTATAGAATACGTTCTAGTTAAACACTTGGACTGAATGAGATAAAAGGTGAACTCAGTGCATGCATAAACTGTGTCCTACAAGGATTCTGGATTTTAGAATTGCTGTGATGGTATTTTCTGTATCATCATGGTATGCAATATCTAGACATGAATGGGAAAATGCACTTCATAGTAGTGGTCATGCCACATTGCGCTGGGATGAAAAACTACTCTCCAGAGATGCTGATGGCTTTTTCACAAGGGATTTACGTGCTGTCTCTACACAGTCATCCAGAAACACTGGGATGGCCCCATACATGGGTTGAACTTAACATTTTTTCTTTTCACACTTTGAAATTTTTCTCTCTAGTTGAATAAATAAATATCAAATACAAGACCAAGCATTGAAAAGAGAGATAAACACTTGCCCTAGGACCCTACAGTGAGTCCCAGTAAGTATTTATGCCTGTTATAAATCAACTTTTGTTCATTGCTTCTGTATGGCTGGATGGTAGGCAAGATTAAGTAGGAGTCTTCATTTCAAGAAAGTCAAAGGCAACACAGTTCCTGATTTCAGGGAGGCTGGATCCATATCCATGCTTTATGAAAGATGCTCACGAAAAGGGAGAGGGCTGTGAGCCTTTGCTTTAATATTCTATCCATATCACCCACGTTCAAAGTGGTTCCCCTGCTTTCTCTTATGCAAGAAATATGTTGTGAAAGGCCTCCCCAGCTCCTGTGGCCAGGCTCTCCATTGCTCCTAGATAAAGGCTGAGAGAACTGCAATGTCTGCAAGACACCTTGAGGGTTTCTGGTGAAACCAGTTATTGATCAGTCTGGGATTCCTATTGCAAGCTCTAAATTCAAGGAAGCATCCCAGCTCAAGAAAAGCAATGGGCTGAAGTATGTGCTTACATTCTCCCTAAACTGAGAGAAATAGCACCTTATAGTCCTACAGAAGGAAATGTGGATAACATTCGTTGGGAAGAGATCTCTGTATTGCAAACAGAGGATTTTTTTCGCCTTGCAAATCTGTCCTGTAAAATTGAACTATCCCATTCTGCAGCTATCCTAACATGCTCAGCTGTTTTTGACCTATGTTCTTGATTTAAAAAAATAACACTGATTACAGTAACATGTAGCATGGACAATAGCATCAGGTCTATAAAAGGAAAGAGTTGTTGCTGAGGTGTCCATGTTCAGATTACACAAGTTTCAACAGTTTTAGCGTGGACTATCCTTTATCTGGGGCCATGGGCATGCCCAATAGCAGTTGGAGCACATCTTCTGGTTGAGTTTCACTGGAAAGGATCCATTTCCTGTACTCTGAGACAGTTCCACAGTGGGAACCAAAGCATAGTAAGAAGAAACTACTGAGAAATTTGTTCCAACGGTACACTTCTGATCTGAACTGACCAGAAGACATATCCAGTATTATCCAGTTCTTCATTCACTTTTTGGGATTATTTCTGAGAACCTTCAAGGCAGACTTTGCTAAATTTATCCTTTCATTTCATAGCTGTGGGGATTTTTCCCCTCACTTCCCCAGCATATTGGTCCCAGAGTACAAGCCCACGTGTCTGTCACAACATCATTGCAGATATTCAGACAGGTTGGAAAGCAGATGCATATTCCATCTGCCTAAACTGCCTTGGCACCAGGCAGAAATGTTTTAAATTGATGAATAATGAAACACAGATGTTGGACTTTGCTCATGTTCGTTATGGCTTGGTTTTTTCTTGCAGCCTCTCTCCTTCATGGACTGAGACCTTCAAGAGAAGGAATTAATCCTTGGCAACGAAGGCATTTAGCATCTTGCAGGATGATGTCAGCCCCAGACCTCCCAGTGTCTAAAAAACCTCTCTCAAAAGGAATCAAAGGTTAGATTCATTGCAGAATGCACATAGTAGTGTCTCACCTGCTGTCTAGTGAAAGCCACAGTCCTTGGCATGAGGTCTAGACACTCAAAAAGTGTTTGGAGGTGGCACACCCATGGCTAAAAGGCCAAGCACATTGGCCAGGAGCCACTAAATGGATCAACAGGGACTGGAACATCTTTTGCTCTGCCCCTCCCTGGATCTTAGCTAGCAAACATCAAGCTGCAAGTAAATGTGATTCAACATCCTGAGTAACTTCCCAGAGAGAAATATCTAAGCCAAAACAACACCCCAAAAAAACCCAAACAGCAAAAGGTCAATCTTTCCTTTGGTAGATTACTGGCACTGCTATTAGGAGCATTTTCTCAACCCTTTTCTAATCAGTAGCTCAGATGCTGGGGCATTCATTCATTCACTCTTTCCTGCCTGAAAGGTTTCGGACCTCCAGTTTCTAGAAGAGTGTCTGCCCTTTAGGTCATATATTCTTTGCATGCATATGTACCTACCATGACCTAAACAAGTAAGTGGGAATCACAATACAAGTTTTATCCTATCTCAGGTGGGTACCCAAACAGCAAAACAATAGTGGCATTCCCATTTTCTTCCCAGTGAATGTGTCATTACTTTACCCAATAAGAAACAGCATCAACAGCGGGGTTTTCTCTATCCTCCTAATTCTTGAAAATGTAGGACACTTTCCTAGGCATTAGTTAGAGCAGTGCTGAATTACTTCAGGCAGCCCTCCAGTTTCCCACTAACTTGGCAAATGTTTTCCCCAAAAGCTGTTTTACAAGAGGGGAAGCATCCTCTTTCTATTATGGCAAGTTTTTGAAGGAAAAAACAGTCATGGTTGAACTCTTGAAAAGTTTCAAGCGAGGCTGTGGATTTTGATGATAATACATCCTTTAGTGAATGCCAAGGTTTAAAGCATATTCCTATTTCCTGCTTGTCTTTCAAACCCAAACTTGTTGATGCAAGTCTACTTTTTGCTGGCAGCTATGAACCCTGTTACAATTATCTACCTCTCCCTGGGCATTCTGCAGGGAGCAGGCAGCAAAGAGCTGCCTGAAATATATGAACAAAAAAGTGAAGTATTTTTTGGATCTGATCCAAAGCTTTCTCAAAGCCTTGGCCAAGACTGTAGCATAAAATTCTATAGGGAAGGACCTCTGCGTGTCTCTCTCTCCACTGTACCTGCATGTGAGGTACCTCTTGTCTCATCTAAAATAAACTGTAGGCAAGTATAGAAACCCACTCCCAACAGTTCCTGGAAAGAGAACAAGAGAGATAATGAAGAACACATGACAAATGCTAATAAGCCTACCCCTTCAAAGAGCTGAAATGATAGTGTGATGATAGTGATATAAATATCTCTGCTGAATAATTGTTTATAGGCAAGAAGGCTAACCCCATTTACTTGACGAGATCTAAAGATTTGCCCAAAACATGTCAAGTTCTGCATCATACATTCACTCCTCTCTGCTTCAGAGCTAAAATACACTTTAAAATGTTAGCATAACATACCCCAAGAATTTGACTGAATAACAAAGCATAGAGTGGACTGACTGCTCCATTCACAGCTGCTGCCAGAGATCCAAGCACCATGTATGGCCATTCAGAGGCATTGTATTTCAAAATTCTGGTAAATGGTACAGGCTTGACATCTTCCTCCACAACAACAGATTCCTAAAAAAACAGGTTGGATTTATGAAGCAGATGCATTCCCCCAGTGATATTCTCCCTTTGACAGTGAGATAAAATAACGAACATAATCTGTTAGATGGCCATCTAGTGTCCAAACAGCTGCTCTAGCTTTGTACAGGAAGGGGCAGTGATGGGTCTTGGCTGCTGTCTGGAGCTCTTTTGTAGGGCTAAGGAGTCACAAGAGGGTTACATAAATGGGTAGGTAAAGAGGGTTACTTTTACTGTCCCTGGAGAAAAAGAGAGAGATTCATGCCTTATGCAGCTCTACTGAGTCCAACTCAAGAGGTTAATTATGACCAGTTTAAGATTTTCTGCCACTGAAACTCAGCCTGTTCCCTTTTTGCTGCCTCCAGATGAGGCGTGATGCAATACCCGGTGCCAAAACTTAAACTTCTTCCTCACAAGCGGCTTTTTGTGTCACTCATGGAATCTTCTTAAATATTATTTTAAAGTATTGTGGGTGAACACACTCATCAGACTCTGCATCAAATTAATAGGCATGCTATATAATTAAAACAAGGGAGATCTCAGAGTGATAGCTGGATTCAGGCTTTATACATGCTTATTATGCCTCCCTTCTGTGAAACATCCTCAAACTATATGCTGAATTCCTGTAATTATTCCCAGTAAGAGCAGAATATTCATCATCAAATTATAACTTACCCTGCAGTTTGATTTGTGCAGATTTTTTGTACCACTCAGTGTGATGAGCCCTGCTCATCTCCCTCAGTTCATATGGCTGGAAATGCCCAGACAAAACAGACACTGTGAAGACCTATCTGCTGGAAATGTGCAACGATGAATGGGTGGAAGCATCTTGTATTTTCTCTTCCTTCTGAGCTAGTGCCAGAGCGACAGCACTAAAGCCCTCTATCCACAGAATAGGCTTAGCAATAGTAAGAACAGTGACTTCTAACTGCTGCTCTCTGCACCGAACAACCATAGCCATGCAAATTGGTGCAGGGAGCTTCACAAGCACTTTGGAAACCCACTGTGTATATTCCCACATGTTCTGCATCATTTTAAAGTATGCTGTCTTTATTTTCTATGCTAGTTGATTGCACAAGGACACTGTCAGTGAAAGGACTCTGGGTTAGGTTGCAGTGAGGGTCTTTCTTTACTCAAGTCTCCAGATGATTTTGAGACAAAAGTGAATTTACTCTTTATTGAACAAGAAGCAGTCATTTGTATCACTGAGTGGCTATTACATTTCACAGACTGAGTATTTTGCTTTTTGTCAGTTAATTCAGCTTTTATGAATAAGTCTTTTTAAACTTAATCTACAACATATATCAATTTACCAACAGGTCATGCTCTGCTAGAAATTTTATATGGACCAATAAGCATAACAGCCATCAAAATGCAAGCCTAGGGTTTACACAGAGGATAAGAACTGAAGCTGTGGTTTTGTTTAAGTAGAGAAAAGGATCAATCCAAGAAGATGTATCTGCCAAGAAGTCCTATAACGGAGGCATATATCTACAGGTTATCATTATCAAGTAATATAACTATTGGACCTGACCTTTTTTGCTTGTCCATCATCGTCTTCATAAGAAGGCATAAGATACATAGACTCTGCGTGATCTCTTGCAATGGATAATGGAGGGTCAGGGACCACATTAGAAAGCTGAGATCTGGAGCGCTGCCGAAGTGAAGCTCTGTAAAGAGGACAGAAATGGTCTGTTCTTCACAGCTCAGTAACACAATACTTGGTTGCAAAGCAGGTACAGTTTTCATACCAACTAAACCAGGATTCACTGAAGCAAACCACAGGAATCCCATGGACTTTTTCTTTCTTTTTCTAGGTTCTCTCAACTTTTTGAGAAGAAAATATCCCACAACAGGGACAAATACTTTTCAAAATCATATTCTACCCCCGCCACTCAGACGTTGTCTTATATGCATCCTGCACTGTTTATTTGTTAAGCAAAATTGTGGTGTATCCCACTATATTTGATAAGCCGTTAAGACACCAAGTCAATTCACCATTATGACTGTCAAGTAATTCAGTCCAGAAAAACAGGATGCTGAAACAATCCACCTCTATCCCTGACAAAACATAACCCTGTAATGTAGGACACGTATTCACTTGCATATGTCTGACATGGGCTTGCCTGAAAGAAATAATAAGTGTCTAGCTGCAAGACAGTCTGTTGTGTAAAATGTTTGAACTTTCATCAGGTAGAAGCCATAATGAAAATGTCCCTGTACATTGCATTGATTTCTCAAGTAATTGCACAGCAAGTCATTTTTCAAGTGACTGGACTGAAAGTGCATCAGGTAATACAAATATACGGCTGTATGCTAGTAATATTAAAAATGGAACATTAACAGAGTAGACCAGAATTGGAGAGAAGGTACTATGGATAGAAAGGGGAGTAAAATTAACAGTCTTGCTATTTATCCATGGGCCTTCAATCAGTAACGTTTTACCCAAGCTACTTCTTTCCAAGTGAATTCTGTCTTAGTAAAATGCTTGCAGCCCTTCCACCCTCTTTTACACAACATACAGAGAAGGGATTCATTAGCACTATTGGGATTTTGGAATAGTGGGATGAAGTATGGAGATCTGGAAACATATTGAGATTTGCAATCATTTTTAAGACTCACCGCAAACTAGCCTGATAGCTTCCTCTGCTGAATGACTGGACTTTCTCAAGATTTGGCTCAACCACATTATTTTCTGCTGCTGTAAAATACAGTATATAGAGCTCTTCAGTTTGTGCTAAAATTGAATACAACCTAAGCCCACTGTGGCTCTGCAAAAAAGTGCAGTGTCTCCAAGTCATAACTGAAATACTTTGTAGAAGGCAAGGAATGTAATACAACCTTGCTATTAAACCTACACGTACCACAAGTTTTATATTTGTATTTGACATGATGAAGTTAACTGAATATTAACCCAAGGACCATCTCACTTGGGGTATGACTGCTAAAGGCTGTTTCCCTATTTTAGCACTGTAATTTCGCTCTTCTTTTAAGATAATCATATCCAAGGTATGATGCTTCACAAAAATACAACAGATCATTCTGTTAGATCTCCATTTCCAGAAGCTTTGATTCAAATCTGCCTCTAGTAAAATAAATAGGGTGGTTTCAGCATATTCTGTAATTTGCTTGCATTTCAAATGCAGCAGGACTGGACTGTCAGCACTAAATGGAGCTATAAAATGACGGGTATTGCAGGGCAGGATTAATGTTTCAGGGCAGATCTATATTAGGAAGGTCATTCAGTGCACATGCAGTAAAACCACTTCGGCCAGGGCTATTAATGTATTACTTCTATAAATGCTAAAATTCATCCATAAAGGCGGAAGAAAAAAAAAGAAGCAACTAGCCCTCATTAAAAAAAAAAAAAAATTCTGCATTCTGTGGAATTTCACGTCATTTTATAAAAGAAAATGAAATGCTTACTTTCTATTGCTTCTCTATTAAGTGCTGTGTCTCCTTTGTTTTGCAAGGTCACCAACATGAAATAAACCCCTTTCCTCTTCAAGAGTTCCTCATGAGTTCCTCTCTCCACAGCCCTTCCCTGCTCAAACCCAACGATGACATCAGCAGCTTTGATGGCTGACAGGCGGTGAGCTATCGAGATTGCTGTGCGGCCAAGGCGAGCCTGACAGGGAACAACAACAGCACCATTCCCAGGACAGCAAACAGAAATGCTTGGAAAAATCTAAAGTTTGGTTAAATCAATAGGAGTCTTTCTAGTGGTTTCAGCAGAGTTTGACTTGAACTCCATCCATAGCCCACAGATGAGCATCTGTTTCTGAGCAAAGGGAGCTATAGATTTCTGTTAAAGTCCCAATGTAAGAAAAAGTTATTTCTGTCAATAATACTAAGGTTCTACTTGTGCATATGAAACAGCTATTAAGAAAAGCTTCTCACTGCTTTGTTGCAATTCAGCAGCACCTTCTGTAGAGTGCATTAAAAATAATTTCTGCCCTTTTAAGTCTGATTTATTCTATGCTATAGCAAACCTTATGAAGTGCTTCTTGGACAGTAGCTTCACTTTCATTATCAAGTGCTGACGTAGCCATATCCAGTAGCAGGATTTTCGGGTTTCGCACAAGAGCTCGAGCAATAGCTATCCTCTGTTTTTGACCTCCACTCATCTGGCTTCCACCCTCTCCAACATGAGTGTCAAATTGCTGTGTGAAGGAAAAAAATGAAAATGAAACAGATAACAAAAGGGTCTGTTAAGCTTCTGGTGAAGACATTGGTAAAACGTCTCTCAGATTTGTCCTGAGAGTAGACTTAAAAAAATTACCGTCTTTGAAAGACAAAAACATTGTTACTGCATCAGATTCAAAGGAGAGCTGATGAAATAACTTCCTTCATAATGAACAACATAATTTTGCCTGGACTGGGGTTCCAACCCCAAGCCAAAAGTATGTACTGATAAGGTGAAATGTTCTGGTTTGGCTCAAAATGACTATATCAGCAAAAGCAGAAATGGAGAGGAAACACCTGCCCACTCTCCATCAGATGACTCACCAGCCAACTTTCCACAGAGCTGGACTTGTCTGCTGGCCTGTGACTCATGAACACCGTGTCTGTGATTCATGGACGTCATACTCTGGTGGCATCAGGTTCAAGTAGAGAATTAAGTAAACACATACAGCCTAGCATCTCAAGAGCCAGGATAATTATATTCACCTAGAGCCAAATATTGTTTATTCCTCCATTTCCAGGAAATAAAGAGGGGCCTTTACACAGTCTTTCTATGAATAGTTTCCTGGAAGCCTGGAAATGCATAGATGGAGGATAAAAAGTATGTACTGACATTAGTTAACGGTACTTGAATCCTGTCAATCAGGTTCACTGTTGTAAAATGTCCCTTTGAGAAGCTACTTGGCAAAATAACATTCTAGAAAAGTAAACAGTCCAGTACTATCAAATATGGCCTTTGTAAGGAGGATACCATAGGACTGATCAAAGCCCTGTCATCATGAGGGAAGGAACCGGGGAAGAGGGAACCTCCAGCTAACTTACAGAGCTCGTACAAGGAGATGAGGTTGTGAAGATCAGTACAGACTGCTCAAAAACATATGCTGGCTAGTGAGAGTCTGGGCTCTAAATTGCTTTTGGCCTGAGCAGAAACAGATCTCCATAGCATGAAAAATACATATTTTAAAATCATGCTATGATTATTACCATGATAGTGAATGTTGTGTATATGATTCCTGAGGAACTAATTCCTCTTGCTTTGTGGGTTTTTTTTGACTTACACATAGTAAGACCTAATTAACTCTAGTCAAAGGAAAGGTTGCTGCCTACTGCCTATATTAATCTTCTGCCCTTCCACCTGAGCACAAATGGCTGCATGGGGGGAGTGTCAAAAGCATTCTCTATTTTTCCATCAAATTCTGCCAAACATTTTGCAAGGCACAGCATACCTGTGGCAGGTCCATGATGAAATTGTAAGCATTGGCCTGTTTGGCTGCTTTGATTATATCTTCCATGGTAGCCTCATCCTGACCATAGCGAATGTTCTCTGCAATCGTGGTGGCAAACAGCACTGGCTCTTGTTCAACAATACCAATCTGTGAGCGTAGCCACTGGATATTAAGGGAACGAATGTCGTGGCCATCCAGGGTAATCTACAGAAGCCAATAAAAACATGGACAAAAAACCCAGAAAAAAGTCAGGGACATTATCCCCTCCAGTTCAGAGACAAAGAAAGACACAATGGAAGTGAAGGGCCTGTGATGCTGTGTTTCCATGACCAATGTAAAAACCAGCTTTCATACATAAAAGAATGCAATGCAGTGGCAGTAGTATATGCTAGTTCTTGGGCCTAGGAGATGTGCTCTTTGATTTAATTTCCCAATACCTCTTTTTGCTTGGCCTCAGAAATAAAACCAGGTAGAAAGAAATCATGAAAATTATGATTATACGTTTACAATAAATTGGTTCTTGTCTTTTATACATTCAAATACAGGTCACTATGTATGTGATTTGTGCCAACTAGGAACACATAGATGGAATGAGGCTGTTAATAGATGTAATTCATATTCGTAGCCAATCCATTACTAAATGGTAATTGCATATACTAAAGCAATATTATGGGATAATGATAAAATGTTCAATACTGTGTTTTCCAGAATGGAAAATGATTTGTCACTCCTGAATTATCATATCTATAGGTATAGTTTTTACTCAGATTTAGCACTGAATTTTTATTTTCTCCTAACAGTTTTTCTCTTTCACATAATTATTTTGATAAGACTGTTCAGCATTCCCCTGAAATGCACAAGAGGATATTTCGCTCATTTAAAAAAAAAAAAAAAAGAAAATAAAGTTAGGAGCCTTCCTTCCCACCTTGGAGAAGAAACTACGTTGTTCTTTCAAGTCCCTAAGGCTAGAGAAACACCTTCTAGACTGGTACACTCACCATGCCATCACTGGGGTCATAGAAACGCTGGATGAGCTGTATTGTTGTACTTTTTCCAGCTCCGCTAGCTCCAACAAAAGCTGTTGTCTCCCCTGCTTTAATAACCACATTAAGGTTATCCAAAATCTGGTGAGGAAAAAAAAAAGAAACAGAATCTACCCATTCTAATTCTCTCACAGTCATACAAGCAAGTGGGTATATTCTGTATCTTAAAATGGAGATTCAAAGCAATTTTACAAAATTCAGAAAAATATTATGAAGAAAGAGGAAACAGAAAGACAAATATTTTTACATTGTTTGAAGAGTTTATAAATGCAGAGCACTGTTTTCCATGACAGGCAGACAGATTTTGATCTTTCTTTGTTCCTGTTGTTCGTCATTAAGGATTAGTCAAGTTAATACCATTGGAGAACTTGGCAATAAATCCCCTTTAAAGAATACTGTACATGTATTATGAATGCCTGTTAAAGCATAAATATTAAGAATGTAACAGTGAAATTATGTAGAAAAATCTGATACTTCATATGCTTCTGTCTTTAGAAGCAATAACACTCATTTGCTTGTCCAATAATTTGCTTTTCCAAGGAGAATTTGTCAGTACAAAGACAGTAGTAGCTGAGGTATACAGCCAATGCTCCTGTACCTTTTCTAGCATTTTAATGGGTCACATGGCACATCCTCAGGGTAATGGAAGAGTTTTACAAAATCTCCTTGCACCATTCAGCTTACTACTTTGTGTCCTATCCTAGCACATGTTGATACAAGTACATAATTGATTGTAAGAGAAGCTGTATGCGGGTGAATTTTCTGAAATTACTACGAGTTTATGTGCAGCAGCAAGGAGTATGTATGGCAATGGATCCGTCAGAATGGTAAAATAAGTAAAATGCTAAGTAGAAGAACCCTTTAATAGAAGAATTGTTTAGTCTACTTTTAAACAGAGGGTCTGGGCTTCTGGAAAACAAACTCTATTGAAAATCTAGAAATTGCTGGCAGAATCGGGATATTTTGATTGTTTACAGTAATTGTGTTCACAGGATGGATGATGAATAATTACCTTTACGTCTGGTCTGGAGGGATAATGGAACGTTACATTATGAAATTCAATTTCACCTCGTACTTTATCCAGCTTGTAGCCATCTTCTGACATGCAGTCAATGGCAGGTTTCTAGGATAGAATTTATTGTGTTATTTATTTGCTGTTAAACAGCCAACACTCCCGCAGTACATAAATATTCCCAACACCATACAAAGCCATGGCGCTTCTGTTTGAACAGCACTTGACTGCACTGAGCCAGCAAGCAGGCTCTGCCCCAGGGCTAGCAGGCAAGGGACATGAAATTGAAGGCCACAGCGATGGGGGAGTTGTCACCGGTGGGTAGTACGGGAAAGATGAATGCACCCTCTTCTCATTTTAGGCTTACTGCCAATTACCACAGTCAACCACTCAGCTAGTTTTTGCTGGAACAGAATAGCTGACTGAGTGAGGCATTTTGACTAAGTTAATTTAGCCAGCTCCTCAGGAATAAAATGGCTCTACTTCGCTCATAAAAACATTCTCCTACAGCACTGAACAACCAATTCATTGCTGAAAATCTGCACACTTCACCACTTTGCATTTAAAACATCCATCCTTGCACACCCAGTCCTAAGAGCTGGAATCCTGATTTGAAGTTTTCCCATGAAATGCTTTGCGTCTCACATGCTTTTGGCCAGGCCTTGGGTATTGTGGACTGCTAGGCATGATTAGAGAACTAAGAGAAATTTGAGGAATCCAAAGAAATCAAATTTTCTAAGGATAGATTTTTGAAGCATGGAATACAGAGAATGAATTAAAACTATAACAACACCAATATTTGATAGTTGAAATGTGCATGATTTTTTGTATAGCCTAACAGATTGAAGGGAATTTTAATATGAGAAATGTGTATGTTCTAAGATGTTAAGAACAGCTAAAAGATTGGTTCCTCTTTAGGAATATATCTTACTTAAATTCAGATACTAAGCTATGAAGAAAAGTTTTACTGATCCTGCAAATGGGAACCACAGCATGGCTATAAGTTTAGTGCCAGAAAAAGATCTGCATCAGGGCAGAGCTGTGCTTTTACTGTCTAATCACAAATCTACAAATGCAGCAAGCAGATGGATCTAATTTTGTCACCCTTTCTCTAGACAGATGAAATCTCACTTTAGTTTGCTTTTTTTACCCTAAGGTTATCTGACTCAGCCTTATCTTGAATTTTGTGATTAATTCTTACTGTTGCAACTCTTCTGTGCTTTTAAAATTTTTCTCTAAAAAACACTTCCCTCATTCATCTCTTCTTCAGTTTATCTTAGAGCTTTAGCTTATGAAGTGCATTTATAAGACATATGTGTTATTGTTATTATAGAACATTGAAGGGTTACTAAAAAGTCCAGTCCATTAGCATTACCACAGCCCCTCTAGCCTTCTTTATACACCCTTATGTGCTCTGTAAAAGGCAAGCAGCATTTTAATGTGTTTACACAGCTTTTAGCACAATAAAGCTTGTCAATGGCCAGAGATACTATCTACTGCTAAGAAATCAGCAGTATTTTGCCAACCACTAAAATTATACAGATATAGAAAGGAATCTTCATCAATAAATGCCAGTGGCTCTCAGGCTTTCTCATACAACCTTATTTCAAATATCTATCTGTCTAGATAATATTGTGATTAACATTTACGACTGCTGCGTGACGGCTCATTTGGTCTCATTTTAACTCGGGGTAGCTCTGGAACAGGTGACAGAGGCAACCTTTGCCACTAAAGCCAATAGAGCCCCATCTGGAGGCTGGGAGCTAGATGTTTGCCGCAAGTTTGGCTGCAAGGTGACTATTACTGCCTGCCTGTACACTTTCTGTGGGTCAGCACTGATCAGTAATTATATGTAAGGAGAAATGGGAGTAAGAAACAGCAGTAGCTGAGGTAAAACTTCATTATTCAGAAACAGACCACTTAAGAAATCTGTTCAACACCCTCTCTGAGCCCCTGTGCATGCCCCTAGACCTTTCTACTGCACAGTCCATTTTTCTTTAATTGCACTCATTTTTCCTCATTTACACAGTAGATAAAACTACTACTGCTTAAGGCTTGCTTAATTATTTTTCCACTACAAAGTGACACAGCTTAGAAACTCATTACTTACTTTATCTATTGTCTCAAAAATGTTTGCTGCAGCCCCACGGCCAGTGGCAAAGGCTTCCAGACAGGGAGATGCCTGGCCAAGATTTAAAGCTCCTACTAAAACACCAAAGAAAACCTGAAGAAGTGGAAAAAGAAATTAACAAAATATGACGTCACTTTTTTATTACAGTTTAGAGCTTAGGCAAATCAAACTACAGTGGCTTAATGACTTCTTGTGCATCAGCTGAGCTGCAGTGATTCACTATATGAGCATAATTAGCCCACAAGAAAGCAAACAAATGCATCTTAGAAGGGATTTTCACTGTCTTTCACAACTTTGCTTCCAGGCTGAAGTAAATCAACTTATCTCATATTTACCCTGGTCTAAAAACGTGTGCACCCAGACATTTACTGTGGTAAATTTACTGAGGTGTCACTTATACACCACACACACGCAAATGCATTAATTTTCTGTCTTTACAGCAAGGAGTGAGCTGCATTTTATTCTCAGTATAGCTTATTCTTCTCAGCGCTACTATACCAGGGTGTGCTTGTCAGAATGAACACTTTTTTCCTGGAATTTACTCTGCTTTATTCCTCCTTAGTTTTTCAGTTACAGAGGTGGTTTGGCAGAGCAGATTATAAAGGTTTGGATAATGTCTTTGGTCGAGGCTTTTGGTCCATTTTTTGCTTTGTTGTGGCTGATAGTTTGAACATTCACCCTGAGCATTAGGAGAACTGGTATGTAATCCTTTGTTGTAGTTTGGCAATACCTGAGAATTCTGCTAAGAAGCAATGAAGGACTCAGCTAGCCTTTTGAATACAACACGAACAGTAGTCAGGATAAATGGGCAAGGTGTATAAGGAAATACTACTGTTGAGAAAGAAATACAAGTACACAGGACTTAGTTCTCCCTTGCACCATAGTGATGTTTACTGAGAATAACCCCATGGCTAAAGTGAAAGAATCTACTGTACACATACTATGCACTGCAAACATCTACACTGTGATGTATAGATCATGCTATAAGCTCATACTCAGCTTTACTACAAACTAATTTTCTTGTGTGAACGAGTCCCAAAGCAAGTAGGTTATATGCATGTCAGAATCCATCATGAACATGAGGGAGCAGGTTCTGTACATTTGATAGAAGAAGAAGGGAAGGCAATGCTTTGTGTATCTCAATGCAGTATGGCTGGTGCACGACAGTTTTTCAGAGACCAGGAAAAGCATATTGAAATGTTTCATATCTACAAATCCCCCCCCTCCCCCACCAGACTAGGAGTGTATGGTAAAAAACATGAAGTAAAAGAAAGATGACTGGAAACTGGGAGAGGAAGGGGAGCATAAGGGAGAGTCTCTCCATTGACAGCTACAATTTTTCAGCTACAGGGTAGCTGCCCACTGTTTGCCATTTGTCATTTGGAAGCACTGAACTATAGTTATCATGTGCAAGGCAAGGAAATTGCTCACTTTGTTTTTCACAGCACTACCTTGTATCAACTACTGGTGTCAGGAGCAGTTGCAAATGATTTCCTGTGAGGGACATCCTCCTTGAACAGAGTGACTCAATTTTACAATGTTCTCAGAGTAATTTACCAAGCTCCATTTAACAGGAAGTTTTGCACTGCTTGCTGCTGGTGGTTGGGAGCTCTCATGGTGCGCAACAGGCAGAGAAGAATCAGAACACCCAGGACTTAGCAAGGTTCAGGAAAAATTTACTCTGGTTCTGGGCTGGAGCCTGCCATTTGAGCAGTCCTGGCTTAAAGCAAATAACCAAAACATCTGTACATGTTGGGTTTATTGCATTTAGGTCATCAGTGTCTAAAGCCTCTACTGTGCAGAAGTGGATGCATGAGTGCCATGCAGGTTAGTACGATACACTGCAGGAGCCACAGCCATGCGTGTTTTTATCAGCATATATGTTTAGATGTTCTTTGTCATCTATAGAGCTGGGTGGGCAATTAGCAACAGAAAATGGGGATTCAAAGGAGCAGAAACTCTTAATGAGAGAGAGGTTAGATTTGATAAAACTTTCTTTGGTCAGGTTTCTCTTTATCACAGTAAGGTTTTTCATCACCAAGTAAGTTCTTCAGAGAAGCCAATATCCCAGAAGCCACATGCTGACCCACAAAATGGGAAAGCTAGTTTCAGGCCTCTATCAACTGTGTAGCAGGCTCTCAAACGAAAGCATTATTCTGATTGCAGTAGGCAGCATTTCAAATCTTTAAAATAAACATGGATTTATTTTTTTAATCTTATCTAATTGTGTCATAGACTTTCATACATATACTGAGTAATGATCTTTAAAAGACACATATAGTGTTTGCTACCACTGAGCCACCAGATACCGGAACACTACAAATATGTGTTCCAGAATTAATGTTTTAAGAAGCAGTCCAGAAAAGTTGCATCACCCTAAAATGGGTACCTGCAGAAGAGTGCCAGGTGAATACTCTTCTTCTTCCAGGACAAGTTTAGAGCCATACCAAAAGGCTAACGCATAACACAGGAAAATTATAAGCCACATGTAACCAGTGAATAATCCCATTATTATTCCTTTTCGAATTCCCCAGTGCTGAGCAAACACCAGATTCTTATCATATCTGTAGAAAGATGGGAAAATAAAAGGGGATTAAATTAATTTGATGATAGAAAATTCAAAATGAGCAAAGACGCACAAAACTAGGCATCTTCAATGACTGGCTGTGCTATAGTTAACAGAGGGTCCACATAAGGTTGATATCTCTCACTCTGAAGTGAGAGACCACTGCTGAAACGAGCAGTGCTCCCAGATCATGAAATCCTCTTATGTTCTAGTGTAATAAGCACAAGAAAAGCCACACTCACTGCAGATACCTTGCCACAGGGTTTGGGGTTTTAGCAGAGTGACACAGGATTTGAGAATTTGGCCAATGCTTCAGAGCACATCCTACAGCCATGTTATGTTTCAAATGAATTTAAGAGAAATTTGCAGCTTAACATCATCAAATCATTATGTCTTGCTGGAACTAGTTCTCTTACTTAGCTTGAAAGTACCCACAGTCTTCCGATGTGCTGCAAAAGTGATATATCAGACAACGTTTAGGGGAAAATTTGACAGTATGTACAAGTGGGAATGACTTGAAGATAGTATTGCTGATGTATTATTTCACTGGTTGAATTATGAAACTGGTTTTGCGTATGTAATGTTATTTGAAACCTAAATTTCTGTAACATACATGCATATAATTCTCAAAGCTAACAGATGGTCATTGTTGTAGAATTTAGAGACTAATTGCCATGGCTCTGAAGTGCATTACAGTGTTACATTGCTACAGGAAAAAGAAATCAGAGACCTTACAATTTGTCCAAACAAACCTTTCAACTTCTTTCTTCTCCCCACCAAAAGCAGCCACTGTTCTGATAGATGAGAGCACTTCATCAGCCACAGCTCCAGCTTTTGCATAAGCCTTTAGTTCTCGGCCTGTTAGTTTTGCCACAGCCTACAAAAGCATAAGAAGTGCTGGTTACACCTGAACAGTAGGTGCAGACAAGGACAGCGGTAAACAGTGCTGGCTGTCACACTGCGCTGTCTGCTCTGCATGAGGTGACCTCCTCTGCTCCGAGCAGGTTTTTACTAGCACGCTGCACACTCGAAGACTTCTGTTTTCTAGTATTAGGGCATATACCTCCATAGCATATGTTTTGCAGAACAGTTATCCCCTTGGCCAACAGCTCTTCTCCAGGTAGCTAGAAAGAGCAGCTGACAACATCTGCTTTCCCTCCCTCCCTCTCTCTCTGCTGCTAACTGGGCTTAAGCAGACTGCAGACTGAGGGTTTGCGCATGGAGGGAGGAAGGGGGAGCTTAAGCAGCAAGAGCAGCCCTTTAGCCACTGCGGCAGAGCCCAGATTCAGGAAGAAAAGGTAACGGTACTGATGCAGGAGCATGGAAACAGATGTTGCCCACCACTGTGCTTTGTTTCTTGGGCTGACAGCAAACAGGTCCCTACACAGCAGCCCAGAGCATACTGGATGCCAAAAGCTTACTTAGGCTCAAAAAAATGCTCAAATTAATGGAAGAAAATGTAGTCATGTACAATTCTACACAAAGATAACACATTGGCATGGGAATGACATATCACTAAGAAGTGTAAAGTGTCATTATTTGCTTTCTCTCTTCAAATACCCTACCCCAGGCATCTATTAGCCACTTTTGGAGACAGGAAATCAGGCTAGATTGACTTTGGGTCTGTTTTCTTTATGGTAAAAAACAAAGACTTGGGCTGGAAAGGCTCATAAGGAGGAAACACTTAACAGTGGGTATGTGAAAGGAAAGAGATGGGGACAGAGAAATAAGAATGGAAAGGGAGAAAATTACAAACATAAAGGGGACTGAGCTCAGAAAGAAATTGCAAATGAAGGAAAGAGGCATTTTGGGGTTTATTTCATTCCCTGCCAGGATTCTGCTCTCCCACTTCACACTGAGTCATTATTCATGTCATCTACTTGCAGCCAGCACAAGGTGCTAAAGGAGAGCAGGAAGACAAGAAATTAGTCAGAGTTATATTAGATGTTTCATAGCAAAACGATAGCAAACTGTTCCTGACATGGAAGAAGTGAGATAGCCAAAGGGCTGAACCCAACCAAAGAGCAGAGTGTGAGAGAATGCAGAGGAGGAGCAGGAACTGCCCAGCCCTCCTGGGTGTGGGAGAGGAGGTGAGAGGGCAGAGGATCCTACAGTTTCCCTCTTCAGTGTCCTTCCTCTGCACAGTGATAGGGAGTTTGTAGGGAGTGGATGGAGGAGCAGAATGGGAACAACTGGAAGAGGATGCAGCAGCTGCCAGGTGCAGGGACAGTTTGAGGTAAGTTTGAGCAGTTGTTTTCAACTATTTTAGAGCTCCAAAACTTGATCCTCTCTAAAAGTCCCTAATCTGCAGAGAGAAATCAAGCCCCATGTCTAGTAACCATCTAAACCAAATGTGTAGTAATAGGGAGAAGGTGTAGGCCAGGTTCTGATCTCAGCAACCATAATATCCATCCACAGGACCCAATAGAAGGTATGCCTACACTCCTGTCTTAGAAGCAGGATATATTATTCTGGGAATCAGAATAAGCAAAGCAGGATCAAAGCCCACCTCCCTGCTCTCCCACCCCCAGTGCTGCTGTGACCATAATCTGCCTCTCTTGACTTTAAAGGGGTGTAATAGCCTTCTCTTCCACCAATCCTCCCAGCTTTATGGCATGACCTTCCCCGCTCATCATACCTCAACACGAACCTCTCACAATTCACTTACCAAGCCATACACAGCCGCTCCAACCCCAAGCAATGGGCTGACTGCAATGATAACCAAGGTCAATTTCCAGCCACTGACAAATCCCAGTAGGAATCCACACACAAAGGTGGTTAAGCGCTGGATAAAGATTGCTACTTGGTCAGCAATAGCCTCATTAATTTTGTTAACATCACTGAGAAAAAAAACAACAAAAAACAACAGAAGATTGGTGAGCATATCTTTCGTTTGTGTTGCAGATCTTCGCCACATTTGGGTTAGTTGCTTTCCCTTGGAAAGGGTCCTTCCTCACCCCTATTCTTTCCACCATCACCCCTTCCAAAGGCCCTGGGCTACAGTGAGAAAACCTGGTGCCTTTGCAATGGCAGAAGGCTTTTATGCATGAATACTGCAGAGAAGATATTGTCTTTTCCCAGGAAAAGTCATCCTGCCAGCAGACTCATTCACTAGCAGGTTCTTACTACTGCCCCAGCTGATTCAAAGGAGGGGGCAGAGACATCTCAGCTGGGTGCAGCTAACTGATAATGGAAAAACAGTATAGCTGGTATGGCATTCCTCCCATCATGGGGCACTGAAAATATACCATACTGCCTTGCTGAGGGAGCAGGAAAAGGGAGGAGAGCTGTAACTCTCTTCTAGTTCCACCTTCCACCACCTCCCAGTTCCTCTCTCCACCCTATCAGGTAGTTTGTTCTCTAAATGAGAGGGAGAGTGGGAAAACTGAGGAGGGCTGCTTTCTCACTGGAGGCAGTGGGAAAACATGACAGCTCTATCACATGGGGGACAGTGGTGCAGCTGTTAACATCATTTGACCCCTAGGCAGCTGCAGAGTTCATTTGTCCTCTGTTATGCATTGCCAACACAGAAAAAATGTCTTCAAGCAAAACAGTCATTATACTTCCGCCACTCTTGGCGACTACCTCACCCCTGAGATTAGAAGAACTGGGAACTCCTGGAATAAATAGGAGCAAGTGGCGTTGAGGTTTAAACTGCAAAGTTGTTAGCTCATTGGTATATCAAGTGAAATTACGGTCCTCTGTTGAAAAATTTAAGAGTGTTGAGTTGAAGAACATGTTTATATTTCTTCTGGAGAATGTTTTTTGCAGTCGGGAAACTTTCTGTAGGCACAGGACAATGCTGTTTGCAAAACCAGGGAACTAAGTTATTTATTACACAAATACATGCTCAGTTCCTATTTTTTGCCAGAGAACTTCTTCACAGCGACTTACACTTGGCATTTATTCTTCATAAAAAGAACACCACAGAAGGTCATAGATACCACTGGGCAGTGAGTAAAGGCAAATAAAATTCCCTTCAACTAAGAAAAACCTTCTGTAAATGTGACTACTATTATGCAGGCACGACTGAGAACAGGGAGCCACCTAGAGTCGGCATATTCACCTCGCAGCTGCTTTCAGTCTGTAAACAGGAACAACTAAGAAAAGGAGCAAGCCTTAAACTCCGCTTTTCTCAGGGCTAAATGTTTATCCAGGATAAGAAGGTTTCTCTGTCTACCTTGCGTCCCTTTCTAAAGGTAGGTGCTTGTACCTTCTTTAGCAGAAGATTAAGCAAGGCTCAGTCTTTTCTTTTAAAAGCCAACAAAAGCAAGTGTTGGCTTTTGTAATGTAATTTTCCTTTCTGGGAAGTGAGGGAGGGTTCAAACCCGCACCTCCAGCCTCAGGGGAGTGTGCACTGGCAGCCAAATTATAGATCACTCTGAAAGGACTGGGCACAGGAGAAGGGAAGGGTGGGACAAGCTGGCAAAAAAACCCCACCCCAAAACCCAGAAAAAAAACCCCACATTTACTAACAGACAAGGCACAAAAGGGAAATAATTGTGGCTTAACAGTTATGGCGCTCAGTTCGAAGATGGGGGAGGTACTCAGCCTGGTCCCTGCTCCCAGGAACGTAGCTGTATTTTATATTAGAAAGTGTTTGTCAAATGCCTAGTTATTGGCACTCTGTTGTGTTTGGAAGGAAGAGCAAAATGTTCTCTGTAGCATATGTTTTTTCTAGATTACTTACTCAGAAATTCGGGTGTTCAGTTCTCCTACAGATGTACAGTCAAACCAGCCTATATCCATTCGCATTACTTTCCTGAAATAAGCTTTCCTGATTTTCTGTATCTGACGAGCCGCAGCCATAACCCAAAAGCAGATCTGGGAAGAGCATAACATGGCTGATAAATTGCAGTAAAAAGTCTTTCTACTCCCAACAAATGGGAAAAAACAATTTGGCTAAAATGGGAAAGAGCAATTTGGCTATTGATAAACTTACTATTCAGGTAAAATATATTCTAGCTACACAGACACGATAGTTGGTTTATGCCCTTGATCTTTAAATAATCCAACAATTTTATAAAGCCTCTGGATCAAGCATTTGTCTCAGTTCTGATAGGCTGAGAGGAGATGCAAGTTAAATTACTTGTGCTGTTACATGAATGTCATACAGACAAAAATTTTTCCATCTACAGCTGTAAGTAATATAGGGATGGCAGCCATCCTACCTCAGCAAAACTCTGGGATAGTTTTCAGGAAGGAGAATGACAAATGATTTTTGCAATTACAAAAAGGTTCAAAAGCAGTGGACCCTTTAGCAGATTATGCAGGAATCATCCAAGCATGTGGATCATCTCAGTCAGAAGGATTGAACCATTACTATAGAATATGTAGGGTGTGATTCTTCTCCAACACTTGTTTTACACTAGTATTGCTCTGTAATATCTCTATAATAGAAACACAGGGCTCAACGCAGTTGAGATGCCTACTGGGAATCTGCATGCCTTCACCTCTTATTTTGGGAGGACATGTGGATTCCATAGTAACCACACTTGAGCAAGTATTTCTTGTGGTGCGAAAGGAGCAGCATGCATTCATCTCACTGGGTAAAATGTATCCTTGTACAAAGGTACGCATGAACAAATCCAAGGAGGTCTCAAATTAGCTCAGCCAGAGCTAATCTATTTCAGCCGACAGAATGAGAACAAAGTGTCTGCTTTGCTCAAATATGCAGCTGACTAAGCAGTTAAAGGAAACATAATTATTATAAACTTAATTATTTAGTGATTTAAACTTTGAAATCAAAATAGGGAACACAATACTGACTTGTAGGTATCCTAACACAAGTACAGCACAACCAATTCCTGCATAGTAACCTGCAAACTTGGTCATTTCTTGTTCAATGTCCAGCAGCCTGAAAAAAAGAAAAAGAAAAAAGACTTAGCAATACTGTTTCAAGTTTCTCGCAGATTTCTAATCTGGTATTTCTTCAAGTTAGAGTCATGTCAGCTGGCAAGTCAGCTTGTTTTGGTAACAGAAGCATTGTTTCCCAACACTGAGGCTATTGCTAACAATGGCTGATTTGCTTGCTCTGCCTGTTGCACAGGGGTAGGGCGCTGGCAGGTACCAGGAAGCGCTCTGCCATCCTGGAGCAGCCCTGCAGTCTCTGAGAAACCCCACCAGACTGCATGCTCCGAAACAGCACAGGTGAGAGGGTGTTTCAAGGAAGAGCTGCCCAACAAGTTTTCATTAGATGTTGAATTAGCTTGGTTTGTGCCATTATACCAACTAATAACACTCAGATTTAAACAGTGTTTTACAGAGAGAAATGAGGGCTGCTAAAGTCAATTCAAGTATTACTTTGTACCATAAGCTTGCTAATCTGAAATGATAATTTCTTTTAGCTCAAGTAGGAGTATTAAATTACTTCTAATACCAGTGAAGGGCACTGAGTTGCTGCTATTGCATTTAGATTACTTTGAAATAGGCATTTCAGGTCATTATCGGTTATGCTTTTAGACAACTTTTTTAAAACATCCTGCAGAGAGCAAATTTTATTCTGTTAACCCAGAATTTGGTACACTGACATTTTAAGCCAAAAGGGAACACTATGCACCTGACCTGATCTCTTGCAAAAAACAATCATGGAAACAACTCAGGTGCCTGACACAGATATCCAGTACCATTTTTAATGCCTTAATTTATCCTGCCTGGTGCATAGTTGCCACTTCAGAGGAACAGAGTTCTGTAGCAAATACTGTATTCTATCTGCCAGCCCCATCTCAGGGGGCTGGCTTGGACAGCCTGGAGCAAGTAATTTGGCTCCAGTCACCTTTATCTAGGAATGTGAATCACTTCCCATGTGCTCTGAATTTCAGAGACCTTTAGACAAGTAACATTTAATTCGCATTAAATATCTAATTAAATGTCACTCAGAGATTAGAAAACACTTGGAATGATGCACTGAAAAATGAGCCTTAGGAAAGGTTACAGGTTAAAATTTGGCTTTGACAGATATCTGTAGCTGAATGAATCATCCAGACTCCATTTATTACAGTTAATGGAAAGAAACAGGCACTCTTATAGGGCAGTTCATCTGACCTGCCTTAGGCATCTCCCATAAGCTAAGATGAATTGCATCCTAGAAGCACTCATTTCTCTTCAGTGACTAAAGTTTAGCTAACTTGCTCAGAAGTCAGCAGGCACCTATAGGTACCTAAGTCCTAACCAAAATGTCCAGAAGTCATTATTACCTACAGTGTCATCAAAGAAAACAGATTAATGAACTGAGATGTGTAGCAGATACATCTGTTATCGGAACAATCATCATGAAAGAATATCCTTGCTGACATCTATAGCTGAAAGACCAAGACCCATCAGGTAATATCTCCATCTCAGAAACAGGACGCTGTAACAAGAACCATGCCCCTTTTCTTCCTTATGGACAGAAAATGTAAGGTTTAAAGGCTGAACGGGACCTTCACTAGCAATACATTCTCTGACAAGCCATAATAACAAAGGAGAAGAAACAAATACATCTACTACTTACCCACATCTTATTGTGGCGTTCTTTTCATTCTGATGGATAGTACCATTAATCCACACTATGGTGTTATTTACACATGTCTTGCCTGGGTCTTTAAGCTCTTGCATTTCAATGTCATATTCAATAAATGTGTCTGCCATTGCACCAAACACAAGCAACACAGCTGGCTGGGCTGCTCCATGAACAATAGCACAGAAACTACCAACAGCCATCATTAAAATTTCCATAGATGAAGAAAATCGGAACTAAAGAGACAGGAAAAAAATATGGTGTCTGCTGAGAGGCAGTCTTCACACTGGTTGTATACTGATAAATCATTAATCAGGTGGATGAGATACAAAATCATTCTCTTTAAATTTCAGAATTATCTTCAATACAGAAAGAAGACAAATCTCTCTCTCCAATCTAATCTAATTGCACCTGTGATTACAGCCTCATAAATTATGAGCTCCCTTTTAGCTGACAGCAGAATCTGATCATGTGAATGAATATATTATCATATAACTTTAATAACTCAATATCATTCCACATTATCATCATTCCAGAAACTAGCTAAAAGATTAAGAATAGTAATTATAATTCATATATACGGTCTGCTTTGCAGATTTCCTGTGGGGACGGAGGGAGAGGAAAAGGAGGAAAAAGCCTTAGGGCATTATGCAGAGCCTCTGAATAGAGTTAGCCAATTTCTCAAAAGTCTGGGGTGCTGTGGTAGAAAGCCAACTAAACGTCTCAGAGCAAGTTCTCATAGTTAATATTCTAAAATGCGTTGGCTGAGCCAGGCAATTGTGCATTGGCTCTTGATCTGGGAGAAATGTATAGAAATATGACATAGTATGCAGTAAAAAAAGGATTGAGCTAAGTCCTATTACCTTACATTTGCCATGGGCCAAGAGCATGCACACATGCAGCTGGTGACTCAGCTAAGATACAGTGACTTAAGTTACCTTTGTCATGATTGTGTGAAGTCTGATTCTCAGGTTGAAGTCATGTGTAAATATATAGATCAAACTGTCCATACAGAATATCAGTATCAAATGCTATATATTTTGAAATAGGAGTGTAAAGAGGAATCATAGCCTGCTGAAGAACCTGTCCAGGTTCTGTAGGTGCTATAATATGTCTAAGAGAAGAAAGGGTGGGAATTTGGAGCACGTATGGAAAAGGGACATTAGGGCAGAGACAAGATAAAGGGAAAAACAAGTCAGTTAACATAAAAGAGAAATAAATAAAAGGTCTTTCTACAAAAAAAGTCAGAAGAAAACTGTAACACTACCACTGTTTTGCAAACCCTGCTCATAAGTAGGCTAGGAATTCCCTTGATTAAAAAAAAAAACACACAGAAAATGCACAGGTATGTGATATCTAATCTCTCAGCACATCTGATGCAAACATACTGTGTTTACCAACTGCACTTTAGGGGTTAAACATCTGTGCAAAACAGGCTACAGAATTCAAACCCCTCTGCTTGACAGACATAGATAGCCCTCTGTGTGGACAGACTGTTCTCTTCACCCAACTAAGGGTTGAGATACTTAGCCAGGTAGAGTACAAGCCACATGGATGTAACAGGACTAGCCCAGTACTACAGTCAGGACCATATTAGGCTGGACACATTACAGGCTAATTGCCTAGACTACATGCAAAACAGAAGAAATAAAACCTCTTAGCTGCATGCTGCTGGGTTGGACATCTCTCTACTACATTAATTTTAAAATTTAGATGCACCCTATGGGATTCCAAGACCCATCAAAGGCTAGGCATACCATACAGTGTTCTGCATTCCAAGTTTCTATAGTTACCATATCTTCTAATACCCACGGAGCAATTACAAGGGAGCTAAATTATCTGCCAAATATCACACAGCAAATTTTTGGCAGAAATAAGAATGAACCAAGGTCATCTAGATCCCTGCTGTGCATCTTAACTTTTTCCCCATATCTACCTCTAGGTTCGATAGAACGTGTTTAATAGACAATTATGACACAAATATCGATAATCGATACCAAGCTGACAAAATGACAAAGGGTTCCATTAAATTCCCATTGACTTTAATGGCAGGATTTCATGCCAAATGGTTTAATCCTTAAAAGTTTGGCTTAGTCACAGCTATTCCCCAAAACAACCATATAGATTATTCTCACTTATTCTGCGGCACAATACACATAAAATATTTATAGCCATTGCTTTCATTACCAGCTGAAAGAAGCCCACAAGACTGCTCTTTTCTTTCTTTTCTGATGACCTTCAAGAACAGAAAACATAAAATTACAAACCTGTTTTTTAGTACATATTTTGTTCCATATGCAAAGATAGTACACAGAATTGAACTTAACTTACTTTTCACTTTTCTTCTCTATAAAAGGTTCTTCACATGTATAGAAATTCCTAGCAAAAAGGATAAGATTTTATATTAATTTTTTTATTCTCTTGGTTACTTCTCTGAAATTACATTTTATTTGAGACATTTTGCCCCAAATTTTAAGAGGCAAGCTGTTTCTTTCATATTTCTTTGGAACCAGTGATTTGATGGTTCTTTTAAATTTTAGACAGGGACTAGAACGGAGGTTAGGTTAAAATGATCTGGAGGTTTATGCTTTGTTTCATAAGCAGTTCCTCAAAACACTGTTGCTATAATGTCCGGATTGTGGGTTCTTTGAGGTCAGTTAGAGAAAAACCTAACATCCAAATTGTTGGCTAGTCCTTTCTTTAAGACAGAGAAAGGTCCTGTTCCCATTCCCTCTTATATTGCCTGTATGTTCATACGTCCATAGTGGCAGCAGAATCTCTCACCCTACCATACAGGGTTTTTTTCAGTGCTCTCATTATGTGTTGCTGTTCTGTATGATCAGTTAAAATCTAAAGGACTAGTTGCACCATTATGGATGGGATCCATACTATAGCAAGTAATCATCATCTGTGTACATTCAGTGATGAATGAGTAGGGATTTTCAATTTGGATTTTTTTTTAATGAAACAAATGAATTCAAGCTATATTTGTCATGAACAGTTTTCAGAAACCAGATCCTAGAAAGCCTGAAGGAAGCTTCACGTGTAGTAGGTAGGACCATATGTGTGTTACATGTGAAAGTCCAACAGAACTTGGATTTCAAGATATGTGCGAGGACCATGGTAGACCTTGAATACTGGGCTGGTGCTCTCTGAGATGGGCAACCTGACAAAGACAAAAATTAAGAGATGCTCTTGCTTCCTCATTCTAGGAGTAGTTCTCAGACTGTGTACACTGTGTCAGAAAGAGCTGGCACAAATTACAGCACCCATTAGGATGTCCAGGCTGCTACAGAGTTGTCCCAAGATCTAGGAAGAGGGATGTTCTTAACCCCATTCAAATCTCAGATTATAGCTGAAGGTCAAGGTCTCTAAATCATTTCAGCTTCTAACTATCTAGAATTCTACGTTTCAATCTTAATATCTGAGCTCAAATGAAGTGAGCTAATTCCTTTCATTTTAAAGTCTCACAGTTAAGCTTTAAGAGAAATTAATCAAGATTGATTAAAATTCCTGAAAAACTAATTTCTCAAACTAACAGCACTGAAGAAAGATGAATTTGAGTATCAAAAACATTTTCAAAAGAAAGACCCTATTTTGCTGCCATTACTCTATGTTTTTAAAGGTTTCTAGGACTGTTTTGGTCTACCTATGTCAGTTGTATCAAATAAGGCAGTTGAACTCCTAGAGAACAGCTTTCAATTAAATACCATATATTCTATAAATGCGTCAATTTGATCCAATGACATTAACTTCTTTGAATATTCCTAGAAATATTGATTGTTCCGTTTGTGTACATGACTTACTCTGATTTCTTGAAGCTGTTACCTGTTAGGGAAAATAAATGCACAGTCTAGTTAATAATTATTGTTAAAGTACATAATCTTCTGTAGACATGTGAAACATAAACCCTAGAACCCCATGGGACGTGATTATTCCTGAGTTACAAGCTTCTTATTCCCACTGATACATCTGGCCAGTGACACAAACTGACATGGGTCCAAAAATTCCTTGGTAAGTTTATATCAATTTATGCCTGCTTTCTCTTGAAGAAGTAGTCTCAAGTTTTCAATCCTCCAGATGACAAAATGGTTTTCACTAAATACATTATTCAGGACATTTGCCAAAAGTCAACTCGTTTTCATTGCAAACTGTTTGCTAGTATTCAACTAGTTCTCTTGGACACTGTCTCGTCGAGGAACACTACTCTTCTGGCAGTCCATGCACGCTCCCTGAAAGGAGGAGTGGTAGCTCTTCACTCTTGCCTTCCAACAACTTAGAGACTGCAAAGCCTGTGGAAGAGGGGCAGTTGTGCCCCTGGAGCATAAGATGAACTTGTCACACTGATGTCTATTCTTGGGCTCCTCTCTAAGGGACCACAGCTTAGAGAAATGGAATTATACTACAAGATATAATTATGCTGTAGGGCAACGCCTTAGTCCCCAGAACAGGCCTGGATTTAGCTCCCTTTCAAAAGATGTTAAAGAAGTCATACCTAAAGCACAGCTTGTGTTGGCAGGGGCCCCAAAGAAGTGTCATCGTAAGGGCTGATGCAGAAAATATTTGCTGTACATCACTTGAGATGACAATGGATAAATAGCTAGTTTTATGTATACAGCACAGTTTGGATAATCTAAGGACACTGGGCATATGCATCTTGCTCATTTATGATGCGCTTGACAGCTCAGCATCAGGTTCAGAACCATGGTATGCTTTTCAAGCAGTACCTTCCTTGCTTCACATCTAGTGACACAACACTGAGCATGCACAGGCCTGTCTTACAGAGCAAACACAGAGGAACTTTGCATGACAATTCACAGAGGGTGCAAAGAAGTCACTGCAACCACAAATTTTGCCTCCATCATTTTCCTACCCAAGGGAAGAAGGCTTTTCCACTGTCTCCAGGGTTTTGCATTTCCTAAGGCAACAATGTTAGATGGAAGCAGTCTGAGTTTGAGACTGAGGGAACAGCTGATTACATCTCCTTTTTGGGGTTAGTAAGATAACTTTATTTGGCTTTAGCTAACAATGACTCTGTTGGTTTTATTCTGCTCTGTTTGTTACTCGAGTATGGTAAAAAGAAAAGATTCTTTCAATAAGGACGTATGTGTATCCCAAGAATCCCAGACATTTTCCAGAAAGGTTTTAATTTGTAAAATTATTATTACAAAGAACCATTTGGTGTTCAAAAAGAGCCCTTTGTGAAGGAAAAAGAAACATCTGTTTGCAGTTTTTTGAAGTTTGGCAGCTGGTAACAGCTGTAGTGGTTTGAAACTATTCCTAGAAGATTCTCCAGGGTTTATCGGAAAAGTTAAGGTTTAGAGAAAGCTTCCTCTGGAGGCTGGTAATGCAAAGTGTTTTGCAAAAAATGAAGGAATTGGCTACTGGGAAGAAAATGGGAGGAACAAAAGAGTCTGGTGAAATAGCTTTCTGAGTCATATCAATTTAGAGAGCAAAATAAGCATTCTTCAAAGGTGAAGAAACCCTAATCTATGAACTTGAAGACGGATACAAGATTATATCAATGCTATTTAAGAGTGCAAGGAACTGCAGGCCAGCTCTTGCAGGCCAGCAGTTTTTAAGCAGGAGGAGAATTTGGGATGATGTTACCTATGATTAATTAGAAAGAAAGAAACAGATGAGTAATAGTTCACACTGCTACAATTGAAAAAGTAGAAAAAGATTTTTATAGAAAATAAAAGAATGTAGGGAAGATGAAAGAATTTATTAACCCTAAAGAAAAAAGCTATAGTAATCTTTGAATGCTCAAAAAATTCTGAAAGAGGAATTAAGGCATTTAAGAAAGAAATTTTACAATTTGAAAAAAGCACAGAATCAAGGAAAAGCTGAAGAACATTACCAAGAATTTGAGTTTTTACTGGTATTGCGAGAACACAGTAAAAGTTAAGCCTGAGGAAATCTGATACTTGATTCAAGTGATGAAAAATTGTACTCAAAAGGCTCCCAACTAAAGCTGGCTTTTAACCACACCTGCAGATGTGGTGTTCAAGGGTTTATCCAGAGACGGTTAATTTTTACTAATATGTACAAAAGATGGTCATTGAAACAAACCTCACTGGAGATTACAGAGCAGAAGAGATCAATCAGCAGAATGCCAGTAAGGTTTTAAAGCAATGATGTTTGCTTTGGGAAAGGCGCTCTAGCAGTTCAACAAACTGCTCACTACATTAAGCAGAAAACACAGTGCATTTCCAAGGAAACTGAGAAACCAGAGGCAAACTCACTTGATAGGCCAAAAAAACCCCAACTGTAAAAAGAGGAATAGCTTTGGTCCCAATAGAAAGTCTTTTGCCAAAATCCTACAACAAGTAAAAGCGACAAGAACGTAAGACAAACTAGCAGACAAAAAACAACCTCCCAAACCAGCTAGATAAATCTGGGCAATCTGGGAGTTCTAAGTAAGTGGCTGGAAGAGACAAACAGTTTTCTGTCCCAGAACTAGAAAGACATACCCCTTTATCTATTCACTCCCTTTTCTAGTCACTCCTCACCCCTCTCCACCAGTATTAGAGCCCACAATGCCCCATGCATTGAAACTGCCTTTAGTTAGCAGCCTAAGTGAGAATTTTTAAAAACAAAACAAAACACAGCAGGGGAGGGGAGTGGGGAGATCCGTACTGCTTCAGCACGCAGATGGCTGCTCATTCCAGCAGGATGCAGAGCAGTGTGCTGGGGTAGCAATATACTGGAGAGAGAGCAGACTTTCGGAAAACATTCACATTTGTTTCTTTCACAGTCATGGAGCTGAGGTTGCCACTGCTGTGTTGCAGACTTTAAAATCAGCTGCAGAATCTAGCACGCCAGCTTTGATTTTAAGAACACGTTCAAGCTATTAGGACAATAATTTCCTACACTATCTTCTTTCCAGCTATAACAATAGATTTGAAGTTCCTAACAAAAACAGACCTTTGAATCTGTTGAATAGGAGATTATCTAGTCTAGGAGAATAATCCCAGCAAAGTGAAAGAGATTTGATGAGGATGATTAAAACGAAAGGAATTATCTGGCTAACACAGAGAGACAGAAGGTGGGAACATAAGACCTTCTGCACCTGAAGCTCTTGTTCAGTTTCTAATGTCAGAGCAAAAAAATCACATGTACTGTCTTCTAATGGAACAGCTGCTTTTATGTTTGCAGATATCAGTCAATCTCTACAAAAATAACCACAATCAAGGCTTAGTCCAAGCTCAGACTGAATACTCCAAATGTGTTCAGACTCTACTGTTATGCCCACAGTCCTATGAGACATCCTATTACAGATAAAGATTGGAAGGAAATCCCAAACCCAAACAATGAATGATACTAGATTTGAAATAGATACTTAGCATCAATTAGAAACTACTAAGTTTTAAAAATAACAACAGACACTACAGATCAAGTTATAGCTGGGACACTGTGGTTCTGTAGAGCAGGGAGAGAGACTTGAAGAGGGCTCTCATTAAAAATCAGTCACAAGGTCTTGAAAAAGTGTGATTATTGTCTGAAATTTCATTATATACATGGTTATGTGAAGAATTTTGCTGCATGCCACAAGTTTTAACAAAAGGTAGATGTACGGTTCCCATGGAATGAAAGAGGCTGAGGCTGGACTGCCTTAAACCTGAGCTGTTGTCTAGGCAGGGGAAAAAAATTCACTGTAACTCAGTCTAGTATGGTTTGCTTTGATTTCTTTTTGTTGGTGAAAAATAGTTCCAAGAGAGAGGGACTGTCTTTCAACATGAGTCTCCAGTTTTCTGGAGGTAATCTGTCAAAGTATTTCAAGTGAAATAAAACCGCATAGTCTTTATCACTATCCAGCTTAATTGTTCTAACAATACATCTGATGCATTAAAAGAAAAAAAAGAGAACCCAAGATAAAAAAGCATCCCTCCTCCTCAAGCTGTGTTTTGTTCAGAGCCCACACAAAAGCACCTATTTTTCTGATGAAGCAGGTGAAATTGGGAGTGAATGCCACATTTGTAAATCCCAATAAGGCCTGTTTTTAGAACACAGGCTATTTCATGCATGGTCTAAAGCATTTCATTGGGTCCTAGGAGAATGAAAGGATTAGGCCACAGCTGTCAGGGAATTTGAAAATACAAAATGTATGTATGCTTAGGGAATCTGGTGATATCTGAGTGCTGGAATCCTGTTGTGAACCCTTTTTACTCTATGTGAGGAGCATGTACATTGCACTGTATTGCAATTTATCTTCCATTATGTGCTACTGTTTTGCTTTCCTTTGTACCTTACATTCAGTATAAATATTTAATGCCCCTCTCTGTCAGCTTTTCTCAAGTCTTATAAACAGAACTCGAAGTATTTATCAGTTTCTCTTCATGTTTCTCCTTGACTCTTGCTGCATTTGGATTGGCAAAACGGAAAAGTGCACATTGCAAAGGAAAAGTGGAAGAAAAGATGAAAAGCTCTGATGAGGAGAAGGAATGCAGATCTTCACATAGCAATAGCTCATAAGAATTCTGCCTAATATAAGTATGACTACAGATACATGTGTTTGTTGAAAGCAGCTCTAGAAACTATGGAAGATGGAACTCCCCCCCCCCCCCCCCCTTTTTTTCATCCCCCCCCCCCCCCCCCAAGTAAAAGCCCTTTACTTGTACATCAAAGTGCTGAGTATAAAAACCTAGGTAGATACCGTGAACTTGTAGACTGATAAGTAAAGATTGTCCATGAGTAGCAATTGTGACACATAGTTTTTACAGAAAAGTTGTTTTGCAGGGAGCATACCCATAACAGCAGGTACCACATAACTGTATTTTTTCCACAGACTATTTGTTTTGTATTCTGTAGACTATTTGCTCCACTTAGGCCATCCACCACCTATTTTACATGCTTTATAAAATAAGGAGCTGACTGAAGAATAAACTTCTTACATTTGCCATCCAAGTCAAAAGCGTAGTTATCCTCTCCCAATCTCTTGATGCTACGCAGAACAACAGGTTCAGACATGATGATTAGTTACTTAAATCAGAAGTCCTGAAGAGAGAGAGCGGGGGGGAGAGAGTATGAACATACACCACCTATTTTACATGCTTTATAAAATAAGGAGCTGACTGAAGAATAAACTTCTTACATTTGCCATCCAAGTCAAAAGCGTAGTTATCCTCTCCCAATCTCTTGATGCTACGCAGAACAACAGGTTCAGACATGATGATTAGTTACTTAAATCAGAAGTCCTGAAGAGAGAGAGCGGGGGGGAGAAAGTATGAACATACGTTTGTCTGTGAACATACGACAATATTACATTAAACTCCTGCTTACCTCAGTTTTGCCCTCATTATCCCAGGACAATGCCACTGATCACAGCACAAATTAGAATAGATGTCCCAGACACAGTGAAACTACAGAGTAGAAAAACACCTCAGAGAAACATGCCCAACTCACCCCAAAGTGCAATGCCTCTGAAAGGCTTCAATGCCTCCTGCCTCAAGTGAGGGCTGCTCCACGGGGCTTTGCAGCCCACTGCAGACAGCCCTGTCCCCATTAATGGCTGTATTAAAATAAACTACTGCTTTTGTGCAGGTGACATCCGTAGGTTATAGACTGAGATATTAATATTACAGATCCTGCCTCAGTTATGAGGGAGCGGCAGGCAGGAGACCAGCCCCTGCCTTGTCCCATCCCGGCTGGCAGCAGCCAGCAGGACCATGACAGGGGGACAATCGGGAGACAAGAGGGGTGGCTGGGAGGGACCCCAGGGCCACACCAACATCTGTGGCATCACCACCACCAGCTGCACTCCCACAGCTCTCAGATGGGACAAGTTACCCGGCAGACCTGCTCCTCTGGACAGGCTTATTCCTAACTAGTCACACTGACATGCCGAGCAGATGTCACACATAGCAGAAATAAGGACACGAAGTTAACACTTTTTTGTTAAAGAAGCACTTTTGTGAGGTAAAATCTGCTGGTAGCACTAGTTTTGGCCAGGCAGGCCTGGCATCCAAGATGGCACCTGGGGAAAAGTGCTGCAGAAGACCTCCCCAAACCATGCCCTTTCATAACCAAAGTAATCTCAGCCACACCTTTGTTTAATGTACGGTATCCCAAAGCATAGTTACAATACTTTATTCCAGTCATTAAACATCAACATTTGTATGTTTATACTTCTGTATAAACCTCTCATAACCTCATTTTAAGCATATTATAACACATTCAGATATCAAAGGTTTAACATCTTATACCCAAATAACACAAGAAGTCTTCTGTGTAGAAGACACAATCCACAGATTATTTGTGTTATACCACCTGACTTCCCAGCCCGCTGAGTTTTTACCTGTTTAGCCCTCTAAAGGAACCACTTCTTTTCTGCTAATAGTATTAAAACTACCAAAACCCTTCATACTGTCAACAGATGTGTGATTAACCACAGCCAGGCAGTTCCTTACAAGTGGGAAGGGCTGAGAAGAAGCTTGGCTCTGAAATTATCTGAGGATGCAGGAAATACACCCATCCCTAGATTGAAATGGAGCAACATGATAGGAGCCAGTCAAGTGGTTCAGGATGCATGTGTGACTTCTAATAATTTCACATCCTATAAAGTGCCAGCCTTTCATTTTTGTTACTTTTCCCTCCAAACTGGCTTTCAAGAACTGCTGACTCCCAACCAAACCCATCTCTTTTTTATCTTTTCCTCCTGAATTTTATGTGTACATCTCTGACACATCACTGAATCATCAGTAAGTCAGGCTGGAAAGATCAAAGTCTCTTGATGAATTTTAAGCATCCAAGGCAAAGTTCAATTATTCTTGTGTCATTTTAACTGATGTTTATCAAAGATGCCTGAAGAACTCCCCAGGCAATTAATGCTTCACTATCCTTATTGCTAAAATATTTTTTCCTAATATCTAGTCTGAGTCTTACCTGTCATAATTTAAACCCCTTACTTCCTGTGCAATCCACCAAGGATATGGAACATAATAATTCCTTTCCACTTTGTAAGTAGGCTGTATTTATTTGAATAATACTAGAAAGTCTCCCTCTTCAGATGAAGAAAGCAATTCATTCAATTTTCCTTGGTAGGGTGTATTTCCCAAACCTCTGATAATTTCCACTGATCTCCTCCGGATTCTAGCACATCCTTCTTGAAGTGATGAGTGCATAACAGCACTACAGCACCAGTCTTACCAACACTGAGCAAAGGAGAAGGATTATTTTACATTTCACGGATTATATTCCTGTTTATGCAACCCAGTATGACATTTGTTTTTTTAACAGAAGTATCCCATTGTTGATTCGCATTCAGTTTGTGATCCACCAAAGCCACTCATTTTTTGCAAACAATTTGCTACAGACCCAGTTGCTTTCCAAACTATATTTTCACAGTTGATTAATCCTGCCTGCTATTGTTTGTATTTAATAGCACCTTAGATTCTTCAGCCCATTTTAAGTGTTTGTTAAGGGCATTTTCATTTCTAGTCCTATTCTTCAGCGTACCTGCAGTCTGTCCTACCTTTATGTCATGATCAAATTTTATAGCGGTATTCTCCATTGTGTTAATCCACATCATTATCAATATTACCGGATTATACCAGAAGCAAGACAGACGTCTGCAGAACTTCATTCAGTACATCCATTCATTTGGACATTGGTTCATTGATTGCTACTCTATGGATGTAGTTTTTCTTGCCTAAAAGTTTCTGATGAGCAGAGATGATTTATTCATCCACTGGACGGTAAATTCTGAACGCCTCACATTCTGTGACCCCCTAAATTGTGACCCAAATTCTCTCCTTAAGTAAATGTGTAAAGCCAAATCACCACTGCAATAGCAAAATATCTAGCCAGAACTAGAATAGTCACTCACAACATAAAATCACATGAGTTTTTACTCACCCCCACATACAGTGGAAAAATTTACAATCTTAATCATAGTTTTTCCATTCTCTCAGACAGATGGCAAATGGGCTGAACAAGCTATGGTACTCCTTAGTTAAAGTCTCTACTGTGTGCACATTTCCAAGTTCTCTTTCTGCTCTTCTATATAACAGAGAAAGCATGTAACACCTGCTTCTGACCGGAAAGGAAGGAAAGCATCATATACGTATCACTGTTTCACATGGGACCTATCTACAAATCATTAAACTTCACTTCAGCTGGATTTGTATCAAGCATATGGAAGAGGATTTAACAAGGGCTTAAATTCCAGCTGACATTATTCAGTTTATGTTGAAATAAATGTAGGTTCCCCAAAAAAGCAAGCATATATTCCTGGCAGCTTTAAGTCCCTTGAGACTATGTTTTCACTGAAGATGAGAGTGAGAATTTTCCCTAAGTGGGAAAAAAAATTTCACTCACTTCTTCAGTGAAAACACAGAGCTTATTCTGCTCCCTCCCTCCTGCCTTTTGCTGTGTCTGATTGATTGAAATAGTCTGAAACAGAAGATCTCCAAAAACTGTTTGTTGAAATTATCCTAAAGTTCCAGAAGTTTCTTAAGAAAAAAAAAGTTTCTCAGCCAGCTCATTTTTGGCAGTTTTGTCAGTGGTCATATTCTCAAGACAATTTTTTTTTACATGTCAATTCAGTTGTGAGGTTGGAGCTAGAGATCTGAAAACACGGACTTTTTGCTCCATTTACAAAGAAGTTTGACAGTGGTAGCACACACTGGGGAGCCTTTCACAGTGACGTGATTCTAAGGAAAATACAACTTAAATATGCAATTGGCCTAAGGCTGGCCAGTTTTTTTACCTTAAGTATATGTTTTTAGGAAGGACATAGTTAAAAAAAAAAAGAATGAATATATTTCAAAGAAAGCCATCAGTGTGAGAAAAATAATCAAATCACAATGTTTGTATCTTTGTTAAAGCTTTTCAGATTTTTGGTTCAAATGGTTAAAGCATCATTGGTTGAATTAATAATACCCAGAAGATACCAACTGCAACCATACACTCACATTTTCTTCTGCAAAAAATAGTTCACCACAATGGGAATTTTACTAGCAATTTGTCCTTTAAACATGAAGCCATCATTTGCTTCTAGATCTAGTACTGACTCCTTTGCACTGTTTAGCACACAAGTAGTGGAACTGTATAAAGAAAGCTGAGCTAATAGACAAACTGTTGATTTTACACTGAAATTAGTGTAATTGGAAATGTGACCTGGATTATGAAAACCTGTTCTGCTGGAGTAAAGAAGCGATGTTCCTACCTGTTCTGTTATCAAAATAGATCTAAACTTTAAGGGTGGCATTTACACACACATTCCAGCAGCTTTAAAATACTTCATGACTTCACAGAAGCATAAACCTATTTAAATTAAGTGATATAAACCATTTGAACCATACTACTGAATGTGGCTCCCAGTGAAAAGCTATGAAGTGGTTAAAAAACCACCCCCACTGCATTTCTGCTTCAGAAAGATAATGGATAATGTCATACTGTAAATTGATGAAGAAGGCAAAAGTAAAGCAAAGCAAAGTCACTCTCTACCTGTCCTCTTTCAGCTATTTATTATTTGACTTTGCAATCATAACATCTATACAAAATTTTGTGATGGAACACTGTAAAAATCAATCTGTCCTTTAAATGCCGGTATAGAATATCATGCTGGGAAGTCTCATTTCAGTGCTTGCTCTGATGCTGTATTTTAACACTATGAAATATATTTTGCGACTGGTTTTTTAAAGCCTGAATGCTGATGCAGTTTTAAATAATAGGAAAAGTGGAAAAAAACCCCAGCGATTGATAGACTTGAATAAGGATTCTAATTATAAACACTTGCTAGAGCTAAACTTTCTGGAATGATGTCACTTTTCCAATAAAATTGTGACTGTCCCACATTTTTGAAAGGAAACACATTTTTCCTATATTTTATAAAGCTCAATACATCAAATACTATCCACATACTGTGGATATGATGGCCAGCAGGCATCATTCATTAGCTGACTTGACTTAAACAGATTAGTATAGCAGATTAGCATGCTGTATTAGAATATTAAAATAAACTTCCTCAGGGTCTGAATGTTTAACTGTGGATCACTTACAACATCTTAAAAAATACTGTTGCTGATGTCTGCATTAAAAATTACTTAGATAATAGAAATAAGAGTTAATAGAAGGCATTAGATCATCCCATCTACCCCTGTGTGTGCAAAATACAAACTAGGAGCAGAGAATACCTCAGTAACTGCACTGAAGTAAAATAGCATTTTACTCTAGTTTACTCTAGCCAGTTAAGGTATGGCTGCTGGATTTCTGATAAAAATCTTTAAGGAACTCAAAATCCAGATTTAAACAAGTAATACTTGGAAAATGCTAACAAAGGAACATATCCTATAGAATGAAGTAACATTAGGACCTGATCCAAAGCCCTTTGAAATCTTTTTCAAATCACGTCTTTATTCAAACCAATGAAAATTGGCCCTGAAAGCACTATCCTTCATTGTTCTTTAAAACTAGGTTCCTCAGATATTAATGATAACATACATGCAGAAAGATATTTTGCTTCAAAATAGAACTTGAATGTCTTGTTCTTCAAACAGTCCCATTCAAAAAAAACCCAAACAAAACAAAACACTAACTGTGCAAAGGAAATTTAGCATTTAGCTTAAGTTGTTCCAAAGAAAAAATACAGGTACCTTTCAGTTCAGGAAGTTTCATCAGTTAACTCTGAAACATTAAACATGATAGATTTGTTACTCACCCGTGGCTGTGAAAAATCATGTATCATAGAACAAATTGCAAGGATCCTGTTCAATTAGTCAGTGAAGCACCCAACCATTTCCCGTCATGTTTTCATTATTCTAACCCATTTGTCAGAATGGAATCTTTAAATTGGGCATTGGCTGTTTGCACCTGGGGAAATAACCATGCGGTCACAATGGTTACAGTTCATTGACATCTAATGGAGGGTTTAAATTTGACTAATGTAATCTCACAACATAAAGTCAGGGCACTTGGAAAGCAATTATACACGAGGAGACCGGACGGTTCTCTGGAAAAAAAAGCCTCACAGTGAATGTACAGGAAGAGATTATTATAGCATTATTTTATCAGCATTAGTATAGAATTACTGTATTAGCCATGTAATAATTCAGTGTACACTACTGTCCCTGCAGTAAATAGCAACATCAGCTGAATAATATGAAAATTGGTTCAGAGATTAAGCTAAATTCAGATTAAATACTTGCTCAGAAGCTTTGTTTTCTGACCCATAGCTTGCCCCTCTCCCCATGGCTTCTAATATTTTACCATTCTTCCTTTAAAAGGAAGATTGTACAACCTGGAAGCTCTTGAGTAGTAGTGAATTCTCGCTGGAAATGAGCCCTCCATGGATTTTTCAATAAAGGACATTGGCGAGGACAATGCTATGACCTCAGCCAATGTCACCACAGAGTTCAGAGGGAAATGGCAAACATGGTTTAATTCCCCTCTGAAATCAGTTCTCACTACAGAGAGCCCTGACTGATAGGGCAAGATAGAAAGGCAGTGCCTTAATCTTAGTGACTGTCAGCTCTCCTCAAGTCTTCCGTGCTCTCAAATTTTCCATGATAAAGCCTCATGCACAAAAGTGCATCATGATTAAATGTAGCTACGATTACATAGCTGGTTAGCTACGATTAAATGTAGCTAACCAGAACTCCATCTTCCTTGTTTAGCATCATTACTGTGTTCACAGTGACAGCATAACCAAACACAAACCTGGTGTCTTCTCCCATTTTCTTAGCAAAAAGAAGTCTACATCTATACTAACGTACACAGCATAGCTTTGAGAATAACACTATCTGAGATAATGTCACAGTGCTAATCATCTTGTCCACCACATCATAGAGCCAGAGGAAAAAAAATAGTTACTTGCAGTGCAGGGCACAGGAGTGGAAAGGCTGGAAGAAAAATTATATGGTGGAGCAGAACTCTGCTTTGCTCCATTCTGCCCTGACAGCTTCTTCAGGAGCAACATGGCCAAAGGTCATGCAATGCCTTTGCTTTTCAAGGTACTCAAGCAGAGCTCACACTTAGCATGCAAGGAAGTCCAGCATCTCCAGACAAGGCTTGGCTTGCCAGATTACTTCAGTCTTTTAACTTAAAGACTTTGCTCACCTAAGCATTTGAAAAATGCGCGCAGAGCCTGTTTCACACTGCTAATGAAGTAGATTAAGGCAGTGATGAATTGGAGCTGAGACCACAGACTACCCCAACCTTTTTGAAGGGCTCTGCTCCCTTCTAAATCTCCTCTCTCTTAACTCATCCTTACAAAAAATCCTGAAGATTAATAAATTCTGACCTGACTTTATGACATGGGCCATAAAAATGAATCTATGCTGAAAAATCATCTGTCTGTGTAGAGCAAAGTGGAGAACGTAACGGACTCAGTTTTGGTCCCACTCTCACAGTCACCTTCCCCTTTTACAGCTGTTGGTGGAAAAACTAGCCAAATCTGCTCCATCTCCTCAAGCCCTCTTGTACTTTGTTTCCTTCTGATATCCTGGAAAGGGAAAACTCAGTTTCTCTTGCTAGAGTCAGCCCTTTAGTGAATGAAGAATTAGCCACTGAACTAAAACAATAGAGAGCAGGACTTCAGTAAATTGAGGAGACTGAGGACAGATGCTCCCATCCCTGAATTCTCGTAGGGGACACATGCAAAATCTCTGAATTTTGGTAGGTTATAGGTAGTATTTAGTTCATGAAAGATGAGCAATACTGTCAGGACAATTCCTCTCAGTTGTGGTCTGAGTTGAAGGGAAACATTTTGCTTACAGCTCATGTCATTTTAATACCTCTTTGCACAGGAAGAAAAAGATCACAATTCATTGAGCCAAATGCAGTAAAAAACCTGCTTCTTCCCTCAGTTTGAGTAGCTGTTTGTTCCAGCATATTACCACTCCAAATGAAGTCATCCTTTCTTCTCTGGTTTTTTTCCAACAGTTCATAAGAGCAAGTGAATAAAAATTAATCTTAGTTATTCCCAGGCAGATAATTTCTCAGTAAGAAATGAAAGTCCATGTGCTCTTTTGGCACAGGACTCCTCAGCTCTAAGCTGTAGTATATAACCTATTGATCTTTATTCCAGTATTGACAACAGCTAGTAGCAGCAATCAAATAAAATGCTTCCAAAGCTTCCTAAAGAGAGCCAGAAATTTAGCACTGAGCACTCACAGCTATGGAGGAGTGGGTGGCCAAGGTTTTCCACCAGGTGAATAGACTCAGTCTGCCACTGCAGGCTGAGACTACAGATGACCAGCTTGTTTCTGTGTTCTGCACTAAAGTCTGTATGCAATTACAGCAGTCTGGACTCTTGCCTGACAGAAGGCATTGAGCAGACAGCTCTTATGCTTCATTAATTTATTTTTTAACCATTCATAGCCAAATTTATTTCTGTAGCTAGCATACAGTGGTTCTGGGGCCAAGAAGCCACTTGAGTATAATCCCCATCTTAATTGTGCCACTTACGGTGATAGCACCTCAGAGTGTCAGAAGTATAAGGAGATCTCAATACTGTAGTTCACTTCTGATTCTGCATGATGCTTTATCTTCCTGTCCTCTGATCCTTTGAAAAACAAAGGAAAACACTTTGTTCGCTTCTTTATTTCTCTCAGGTTTTGAAAGTATTTTTTGTTATTTTGCTCTACATGCTATCACAATTTTTTCACCTAAGTAGTATGAAGGTGAAAGTAAAGTGAACTCTAAATAAAAGCAAGTTACAGCTCTCTTTTGGTACCCTGATTTAAGGTAAGGGACATTTGAAATAAAGTAGATACAGTTTGCAGCTTGAATTATTAGGCAGATGACTTCCACATCTGTTCTTGGAGTGTCACTTGTTAAATACCATTTATGAAATTAATCTAAAAAAAAATTATCATCACAGTTATAAAGGTATCTAGAGGACAAAACCAACAAAATTGGGCTGGAAGAGAACAAGCTCTTCTGCGGGACTCTGATCAGGGCAGAGACTGGAGGAGTGGGAAGCTGCAGGAAAGGTCAGTACACACACACACAGTGGTCAGGTTGGCAAGTACCCACATGCTGTGTCTTCATTCTTTTCTTGGCACCACAGCAGTTATACAAACATGACTTAGTATTCACTTTGTACAAAGCAAAGTGTATTTTACACTGAGCTTATTGATTTGTGATTTATGCTATTAAAAATGGAATTATGTCAATCCCATGAGGTGCCTATGTACATTATTTCCTTCAACACAGCATGGCTTTTGAAAAAGTTACTGTTCTTTCCAAAGATCTTTAGCAAGTGTTCTACACGGAAACCTCTTTTTTGCACCTAAGAGCAAGACTTCCTCTTTTGATGGCTAGGTTTTATCATCTTTGCTGCAAGCAAAAAGCTGTTTCTTGATAAGAAGTCAATTTCCTTTTTTTTTGCAATCAAACTACATTTCTTCATACTGAAATGGG
>NW_008794887.1:784871-785704 GCF_000699145.1 Aptenodytes forsteri | reverse complement strand
GAAGCACAGCTCGGACAGTGCCGCGGCACCGGGGAAGCAGCATGCAAAGAGCGGTGGAAAGAGCGCGCACAGCCCATGCCAGGCACCGCTGACTCAAAATTGCCCTTGCGAGAGAGAGGGGAAAAGAAAAAGAAAGCGGTGCTTGTGGCAAGGAGCTGCGCACGTGCTCCCCGGGGCCAGGACGGCTGGCGGCCCCGAGCATCCCGGGTACCCCAGGGTACCAGAGCCCTCGCAGACCCCGTCCCACCACTCGTGTGCCAAAAGCGGGCGGCCCCCAGGGCTCACGTCTCCTCCGGAGAGAGCGAGACACGGCTGTGCCAAGGGATGGTGGTTCCTGCCACCGATAAAAATTACAGTCACATCAAAGGGCGGCAGCGAGGGGCTGCGCTGCCTCCGAGCCCCTGCCGAGCGCTCACAGGGTGCTGCCTCACCACCCTCGCGCTCTGGGTGCCAAATCCCTCGCTGGCACCAGCACCGGCTCCCGACACACCAGTGAGCCGGGGTGATGGCTGGCCCCGGGGCGAGCAGCCAGGCTGGGTGTTGCACCAGCCTTGAGCTGCTGCAAGGAGCAGGGAGGAAGAAAACAGCCTTTTTCTGGGGTTTTTTTTGCACCTTGCTTGCTCCGACACCACCGGTTCTCTGGCTCCCTGAGCCTCGCGCTGCCGGCAGAGCAGAGAGAGAGAGTTACAGCTCAAACGCTGCCGTGGTGCAAACCACAGAGCTTGGCCGGGGCACGGGAGGGCGGGGGTAAGACCCGAAACCATGCACACCTCGTGTTTATTTTTAAATCCCCTGGCGCTCGAGCTCCCGGGGCTGGCGTTCCGGGACGGCTC
>NW_008794887.1:780783-784439 GCF_000699145.1 Aptenodytes forsteri | reverse complement strand
CTGCCTCCCCCCCTGGCAGCGCACTGGGGGGGGGGGTGTGGGGGGCTGCCGGCTTCCTGAGCCGCCTCCTCTCCCGATGGCAACCCAGCGCGCCCCAGCCCGAGCGGCCGCAAGAACCACGGCCACGTGGGAGATCGGCGCAGCCCCCGCCGCGCTCCACCTGCCCCCCGCCCCCACCGCACGGCTGCATGGCACAGCTGTACAGCGCGGCTGCTTGGCACGGTACGGTGACATGGCACAGCTGCACGGCGCTGCACGGCACGGCGGCATTGCTTGGCACGGTACGGTGACATGGCACAGCTGCACGGCACTGCACGGCACGGTGCTGCATGGCTGCATTGCACAGCTGCATGGTTGCACGGCACGGTGACATGGCATGGCTGCGCGGCCAGCATGGCTGCATGGCGCTGCGTGGCTGCATTGCACAGCTGCACAGCACGGCACAGGTGCATGGGCACACAGCTACATGGCGGCACGGCAGGTACGGTGACATGGCACAGCTGCACGGCACTGCACGGCACGGTGCTGCATGGCTGCATTGCACAGCTGCATGGTTGCACGGCACGGTGACATGGCATGGCTGCGCGGCCAGCATGGCTGCATGGCGCTGCGTGGCTGCATTGCACAGCTGCACAGCACGGCACAGGTGCATGGGCACACAGCTACATGGCGGCACGGCACGGCTGCATGGCACGGCACGGCTACACCACTGCCTCCAACCCCGCAGAGCTGCCAGCTGGGCGCCGGGTCCCCCCAGCCCAGCCTGCATGGGAACAGCAGCTGCCGGCCTGCGCAAACCGTCCCCGAGTCCCCCTGAAAAGGCAAAGCCAGTCCTTGTGTTCCCCCAAATGCGCGGCCACCCCCGGCACCCCTCAAACCAAAGCCAACCCTCGCGTTTGCCAAATGCAAACCCAGTCCTTGTGCCCCCAAAGCTCTCCCCTGCGTCCCCCGCAAAGGCAACGCCAGCCCCTGTGTCCCCCAAGTGCAAAGCCATCCCCGGCATCCTCTCCGAAGGCAACGCCAGCCCTTGTGTCCCCCAATGCAAAGACAGCCCCCGCACCCCCCAAAGGCAGCACCGAGTCCCCCCCAAATGCAAAGCCGGCCCCTGTGTCCCGCCGAAAGGCAAAGCCAGCCCTGGCTTCGCAGCAGAAACCCGTGGCAGGAATTCCCCGGGCCCTTCGCAGCCGGGGTGATGGTGAGTCCTTGGGGGTTTCCGCAGAAATCCTGCCCTGGCTGAGCCCCGAGAGCCACGGGGGGCGGAGGAGGGATGGGGACCCACGTGGGAAACCAGCAGGAAATTATTTTTGCTGGGGACAAGTGGGCGCGGGATGGCGTGGGATGGCACGGGATGGCGTGGGATGGCACGGGACGGTACGTCAGAGCCGGAGCAGAGGGGCAGGGAAGGTGCCACGGGGGTAAATCCCAGCCTTGACCAGGTTCACCCCGGTACCGCCATCTCCCACCCGGCCTCAGCTCCTCTCTGCGGGGACGCGGAGGGCTGCACCCCAGGGACACCGGCATTGAGGGAGCAGCGTAGCCCGGCAAAGATGGGGTGCCCGCACCACCAGCGGGATGGGACGTGTCCCCTGCCCTGCCCCAGAGCCCCCCAGGCTGGTGGGTGCCTGCGTTAGGGCACACATCCCCCTCGAGCCCCCACTTTGGGTTTTTTCCTGTGTCTCAGCAGCGCTGCAGCCCGGCCCTGCACACAGATTTTTTGCAAAAGCAGCTCAGGGTCGGGGGAAACGGATGTCTTGTGGCTCTGAGTTTGACATCTCCCCGGGCTGGGTTTGCCATGAGCCCCCCCCAAGCGCACCGCACATCCCCCCCGGACCCCAGCCCCTCTGCAGAGCTATTGGGGGGGGGGAACGGAGTTGGAAAAAGAGCCCCAAAATGGCCTGGTTTCAGGCTGGGAGCCAGCGGCAGAGCCTAGACATGCAGCGGGGCAGAGGGGACGGGATCTCTGGGGGCACCCCAGTTTCCAGACCCTCAGCATCAGATCCTGAGCCGCCCTGACACAGCGGGGATGGGCACTGCCCCAGCACCCGCCACAACAGCTGGGGAAACAGAGAAGGAAAGCAACGAGGCGAATTCCAGCAGGTTCCTGTAGGACCTGAATGATGGCGGGTGAGAAACAACCATTTGGGGGGCCCAACGTCCCCGCCACCCCCTTGGCCGACGCTGGGAACGCATCCCCCTACCCGCGATGGTGCCGATTTGCTGCCGAGCGGCCCTGAGCCTGGCGGGGGGAGCAGGCCTGGGAACGGCCGTGGCAAACCAAGCGGCCCTAACGTGTTTAGACTTCCAACACATTAAGCAGGTTGGTCTCAGCATCGAAGTGACACTGTCTGTCTCGGCCGAGGGAGGGAAGGGGAGAGGGCGCGGAGCATCGCTGCTGGCAGCCCCCGTGCCCAGCCCCGGCGTTGGGCAGAAAGAGAACCCCTGGGCAGAGGAATGGCGGCGCGGGGGGGTGCTGCAGCAGGAGGAACTGGGGGGGGGTCTCTGCCAGCTGCCCTGTCTCCCCCTTGCCACGGATTTTTGGGAGCCGTGGCATAGCCCCTGAGCCTGATCCGGAGGGGGCTGAGCCCCACGCCTAGCCCCACCATGCTCACACTCCCCTCCTCGCCCCAGCACGATCCCACTGAGACCTCCTCCCAAACTCCAGCCTGGGGCCCGGCTCCCCCCGCCCACATCACCCCGGTGTGGGGCCGAAGGACGGGCTCAGGGTGGGCACCAGCATTTCAGGCTCCCCTTGCCCCAGGTCAGGGTGACTCCACGGCCCCCCAGGGCCTGTATCGCACCCGGCCCCCTCCAGACCCCGCGAGCAGAGGTGTTGGCAGAAGTGGGGTGGACTTTAGCCCCCCGCATATCCCCCAACCCTGCCCCAGTCCCTTGCCCAGCCCCAGGAACCCGCAGCCTGTCAACACCCCAGGTGGAAGGTAGCACGGAGGGGACAGCAGGTGCCCAGCTGCGGTGTCACCAAATGGCTGTTTTGGCACCCAGGATGTTGCCGAAATGCTCTCCCTTCCCCGGGCACCTGGGGGGGCACCCGGCCTCTGCCTGCCCCACAGAGCAGGGTGGGGGATTTCCCAGAGGGAGGACAGCAGTTATGGGGGGGGTGTCACCCACCCACCCACTGTGCTCGTGGGGTGGCTGGGGCCGCTGGCACCCTCCCGGGCCCCGGCAGGCACCGGGCTCTCACTACTTGTTGCAGCGCTGAGCTCTGGATCCGGCCCGTGGGTCGAGGCTGGATAAACGCTGCCTCCAGGCCCCCGGCACCATCACCATCTCTGCGAGCTTGCTGGCACAACAAACCCTGCCCGGACACAGGAGGTCCGGACCCCCCCTCTCCCACCCTGACACCATCCCCCGGACCCGCTTCTCATTCCGACAAGCCTCAACTCCCCTAGAAAATGAGACCTGGGGGGATCTGGTCCACTTCGCTCCCCCACTTTTTTCCTTTGCCCACACAGAAAGACATCACCCCCAGACCCACAGGAACGGGGATCCCCTCTTGCACACCCAGCCCCTCGCACGGGCAGACGGGGACCCCCAGCCCCACAAACACCTCCCACACCTCCAGCCCTTTGGGGAGACGAGGCAGGAACCTCCAGCCCCTCACCGTGCCGGCCACCCCCGGCCCACCCTGCAGCCCCGCC
>NW_008794887.1:778354-779242 GCF_000699145.1 Aptenodytes forsteri | reverse complement strand
ACAGGGGCACTGTGGGGGGGACACAGGGACAGAGCATGGAGCAACCAGGGGGACAGTGCGGGGGTGACACTCCTGCCCGTATTTTGGGGCTCTGGGGTGACACAGGGCACTGGGGGCGGGTTAACACCCTGTCCCCCCTCCTCCCAGGACCCTTAATTAATCCATTAATTAGCCCACTTTGCCCCGGGGTACTGCACGGGCCGTGTGCAGGGGTGCTTCCCCCCTGGGGAGTCTGGGGCAGCCCCCAGACTCTGTGTGGGTCTTGGGTGCCCGATATTTTGGGTCCCCCCTGCACTCCCTGGTGTCACAGCAGACACGGAAAGTGGCTGGGGCTGGCGAGCGCCCGGGCACCGGGGCTGGGGGCTCGTCCCTTTCTTGGCCTCCTTCCCTTTCTGCTGGGTTTGGGGTGGTCCGAGCTCCCCGGGGAGCTTGGACAAGCCGTGCCCACCCTCCGTGCCCGCTCTCGTGCCCACCCCGAGGCCAGGCCTTCCCGGCACCTGCCCTTGACCTCGCTGCGCCGGGGGAAGTCCCCGTGTCCTCTGGAGCCATCAGGAAGGCATTTTGCTCTGGAGGGGCCGCTTCCCTTGGCAGCTCCCCAGCTCACCACCCGTCAATACTTTCCATTCCCAGTGGGGCAGCGCCGCGGGAGGGTGGGGGACGGCTGGGTGCCACCCTGCGCCCGTCGCTCCCACACGGCGTGAAAGGACGAGTGACGCCGCCACCGGCCCGTGTGTCCCCCTCCTGGGGTCCAGGCTCGGCCCCCGGGTGCGGGGATGTGCCCAGCCTTCCCCACGCCTGCGGGACCCCTCTGGGCCTGGGGGCGTGCGGGGAGGTGGGGGGGAGAAAGTGGCACATGTGGGTCTCTACCAAAGCCACATGTAAATTCCC
>NW_008794887.1:775671-777148 GCF_000699145.1 Aptenodytes forsteri | reverse complement strand
CCCGGTAAAGTGACACCAGGGACACTGCCCTCCCTGGAAGACACAGCGGGACTCCTGGGGCAATGGTTGACACAAGTGTCCCTGTGCAGGGAGGACTCGCTTGGGGCCAAGAGGGAGGGGGTAGCTGGGAGCCGTGTCCTGGCCATCACCTTGAACAGCCTCCGACGGCCCCGTCTGCCGGTGACGGGGATGCTCCAGGGCATCCTTAGCCTGGGATTCAGGCTTGATCCCCTCCGATGTGGTGTCCCTTGGGATGGGACGGTCTCTGCGCCAAGGGGCCTGAGGTCAGCCCTCCGTGGCAAGGGAGCGCCAGGATTTTGGGTCCAAACCTCCCTGCAGCCGGGCAGCGGCTCTGCAGCAGCAAAGCCGGCTGGGCATCCTCACCTGCAGGGCCCTTCCCGGAAGGCAGGAGTCCTGGGACCTCCTCAGGGCCAAATTCTCCCACTTCAAGCCCCGTGCCTCAGTTTCCCCTCTGCAGATGGCTGATGCAACACGGCACGTTGCACATCCGAGCATTCCCGAGAACATGGGGCTGGCGGCCGAGGGCGGCAGTGTGTGCCCCCCGTGCCTGGTCCCTCCTGGCCAACCGTCCGGTTTCCGGCGCTCGCTGAAACGCCGGCACCCGCAGAGGGGCCGGGGAGGAAGCGGCTCACGCTGCAGGATACGCCCCACGGGTCGGAGCCGCGCTTGCCGCCTCGCAGGCTCTGCCCCGCAGGCCACATCCCTCCCCAAACTAGCCACAGCGTCGAGCCTGTGCCCGTCCCCGGCAGGATTTCCAGTCTCCCAAGAGCCGAGCCCCAGCTTGAGACAAGCCCCGGCATCGCCCCGTGCCTCGGTTTCTCCTTCCGCAGCTGCAGGATTGAATATCCCCATCCCTGGGGTCTCCAGCGCCGGCACGGGATGGGGGTCAGAGCTTTTGCGGGGGGATTGTCCCAGACACCCCCTGCTCCATGTCACCTCTGCGACACGTCTCCATCCTGCATCTCACTGCTCCTGGGCGTCAGCCCGGCTGACCCCAGGACCAAATCCCCGGCAGAGGCACTGGGCAGGAGCCAGCATCCATCAGGGTGCAAGCCCATGCCCTGCTGTCCCCAAGCCCCCCCTGTCTCCAAGCCCTGCTGTCCCCACGCCACCCTCCAGCCCAGACCCCAGGCAGATGCCGGTGCTGCTGCGGGGATTTGCTTTTCCGGCAGGAATTTGGCTGCTGGGGACTGAGGGGAAACTTGGGGGTTATTTTCTTAGTAAATGGCATTGTTCCTGTTTTCATTATTAAAATGAGCACGAAGGCACCGGGCACCCACGGGGGCTAAATTTGGTCTCAGGGAAAAACAAAAATACTCCCCCCACCGCGGAGGAATTTGCATCTCGCAGCTGCTCGAAGGCAACGCGTTGCTGAGAAGCGCGTTGCTGAGAAGTTCATGGAGGCATGAACGCAAACCGCAGCACGGCTGGGCCGGGGCGGCCACCTGCCAACCCA
>NW_008794887.1:772764-773555 GCF_000699145.1 Aptenodytes forsteri | reverse complement strand
TGCATCTTGCATCTCGCTGCTGCTCAAAGGCAGCGCGTAGCTGAGAAGTTCATGGAGCGCAAACCGCAGCGCGGCAGGGCCGGGCCAGCCACCTGCCACCCCACCTGGGGGACCCCCAGCGCAGCCCGGCCTGGGGCCACATCCTGCACCTAGCTGCATCCAGCCCTGGGTGCTTTGCAGCCCAGGGGCCGAAGGGCGCGGGGTGAGAACGAGCCAGATCCCTGGTCCCTCCCTGCTGTACCCGGGAGCGGAGCGATGCTGCTGAGCCCCCCGATAGCCTGCCGGGGCTCCCACCCTGCAAAGCGCCCTCCTGCACCAGCCGTCCCACAGTCAGGGCACCCCAGACACCCTGTCCTCCCCTGAAAGCGTAGCCAGGTCCCACACCACCAGCAGTGTCCTATGAGTCAGAGGGAGCAGGGGAAACTGAGTCGCGGGCGGTGACAAGTGGGGAACGAGGCAGAGCCAGTGGCCGGTTTGGGGGACTCGGCCCTCACCGTGATGCGTCCCGGCCCCTGTCGTCCCCATGCCACCGCTCCCTGCCCTGTGCCTCGGCACTGTCACCCTCCTCCTTCCTGCCCCAAACCGCACGAGGTGGGGGGGACTCCGGGGGGAAGGAGGGGAGCGGGGGGCTGTGGCGAGCCCGTCCGGCCGTGGGGCTTCCCCCGAGCACCCTCAAACCATCTCCCCCGTCTTGTGGGAGGAATCCTGACCGGTGCTGGGAGGATGCTCAGCACCTCCTGCCGCAGGACCCTGCGAAGCGGAGCGGGGGGCTGTGGCGAGCCGGCCGGGGG
>NW_008794887.1:771599-772661 GCF_000699145.1 Aptenodytes forsteri | reverse complement strand
CCGGAGGGGTCAGCGGCCGGGGGGGGGGGCCGAGCAGACGGCTCCTTAATCTCGGGGAAGGAAGCAGCTCTGGTTACGGAGCTGCCCTCGGTGTAAAAGGAGAGCAACAGGAAGAAAAGTCATTAACATCGTTCCAGCCGCTGCCATCCAAAACCCTCCTGGTGCTCGGCCCCGCTCCGCTAACCCCCGTGCCCCCGCCACCACCGCCACCGCGCTCCCGGGGGTCCCTGGAGTGGGGTGGCACGGGGGGTCGGGCCGAGGGAGCCCCCCGATGCCCTGTCCCTGGGGTGGTCCCGCTCGAAGCCTCAGCGCCCGGAGTCACGGGGCTCAGTGGTGGCGGGTGCGCTGCCTCCCGCCTGCGGGACGGATCCTGCCCACTGGCCCCGGGAGACTGAACCGCAGTTCGGCTCCGGTCCCTCCTCCTCTTCCTCGCCCTGGCCTTGGTAGCCTGGGTGGGAGGTGGCAGTGTGCACAGGGCAGCTTCCCACCGCATCCCCGTCCGGGTGCCACCGTGTTCGGGGTGTCACCTTGTCCGGGGTGCCACCGTCCCCCCATGCACGGTGCAGGATGGCCGGGGAGCGTCGATGAGCGCGGGGCTGTGTGGGTGTGCGAGGGGACCACGGCGTACGTGTGCATGGGTGTGCAAGAGGGCTGGTGTGTGTGCATGGGCGTGCAAGGAAGCCTATGTGTGCATGAGTGTGCACGGGTGTGCAAGGGGCCCGGGGGGGTGTGTGTGCAAAGGGGCATGGGTGTGAGAGGGTGCCAGTGTGTGTGTGTGAGGGGGCTGGTGTGTGCATGGGCGTGCAAGGGAGCCTGTGTGTGCCTGTGTGCAAGGGGGCTGGGGGGTGTGTGCAAGGGGGCCGGCGTGTGCGTGGGCGTGCACACGACTGCTGTGGGTGTGCAAGGGAGCCAGCCGTGTGCGTGCAAGGATGCTGGCGTGAGCGTGCCTGCGTGCGCACAGGAGGCCCCACTGGGCGTGCGTTGCATGCGTGCAGCGTGGGGGGTCCGCCGGGTGTGCGAGGGCCCCCCCCCGCCCGCGCCCGCCGGGCCGGGGGGGGGGCG
>NW_008794887.1:760158-761170 GCF_000699145.1 Aptenodytes forsteri | reverse complement strand
AGCGTAGCGTGACGGGGGCGCGCGGGGGGCTCGGGCCCCTTGCCCTTCCTCTTCATCAGCGGGAGGCAAGCCCGGGACGGGAGGCGAAGGCCAGGGAGTGATGTGCACTGACCGGGTGGGGGGACGGCGGGCGAGACACGGGCTACAGCTTCTGACAACGCGCGGCCCCGGCGGGCACACGCGTGTGCGGGATCGCCCGCCCCGCTGCTGCGGCCCCTGAGAGCCCCCGTTTGGGGATCTGGCCACGGGAGGGGTCCCACGGGCTCGGTGGCACGGGTGACGTGGGGACATGGGGGGGCTGGACCCCTCTGGGATGGGGCTGAGGATGCTCCAGCCCAGCAGAAAGGATGGTGATGTCTGATCCTGCCCCATGGGGACCAATCCTGCCCCTTTAGGTCCCATCCCATCCTGCAGGGTCCTGTCCTGCCACGTAAGGTCTCATCCTGCCCCTTTCGGTCCCATCCTGTCCTGCAGGGTCCCAGCTGGGTCTCCAGGTCCTGCCACATGGGATCTTATCCTGCCCCATAGGGTCCAATCCTGCCCTACAGGGACCAGCGCTGCCCTGCAGGGTCCCATCTTCCCCCACAGGGTCTGATCCTGCCCCACAGAGTCTAGTCCAGCTTTCCAGGGGCCCATCCTGCCCCGTAGGAAACAATCCTGCCCTATAGGGTCCAATCCTGCCCCATAGGTTCCCATCCTGTCCTGCAGGGTCCAATCCTACTCTGTAGGGTCCTACCCTGCCACATAGGCACTGATCCTGACCCCTTGGGTCCCATCCTGTCACATCAGGTCCCATGCAGTCCTGCAGGGTCCGACGCGGCTCTGGAGGGTCCGATCCTGCCCTGGGGGGCGGCGCGGGCTGGGGGAGGCAGCCGGAGGCAGGGCAGCGGTGGGGACGGACACTCGCTGCATGCCAAATGGCAGAGCCGGGAGTTAAAAATACCCATGGGGGCCTTGCCGACGGAAGTGGAGGTGTTGGCACCGGCTGCTCGGGGCCGGGGGGGGGGGGGCG
>NW_008794887.1:754435-755252 GCF_000699145.1 Aptenodytes forsteri | reverse complement strand
CGAGCCCGGGCGGCAGCGGGGGGGAGCCAAAAACGAGGGAGGGGTGCGATGGAGGGGGAAGGGGACGGGATGCACCGTCGGCACCATGTGTCTCTGCCAGGGCAGTGGGACCCCAACCCCAAATCCCACCTACCCGAAACCCAGCTCCTCCAAAGGGCCAGGGCTCGGCATCAGACCAGGATGTTCCCACTGGCACAAGCAGGGCCAGATTTGTCCCCAAAATGCGGCTTTCTCAGCCCTGAGCCGCCCCGCAGGTGCTGGAGGGCTTTAGGGGACCCCAAGCTCTCCCGTCGGCGGGGGGGGTGTGTCAGGGCAGGCTGGCAGCAGGGACCGCTGGGGCTGTGCTCCCCGTAAGGGTGGCCCGGTGCCCAGGGTGGCCTCGCGCTGGCGGTGGCTGCGGCCGCCGTCCCGGCGGGTCACGGGGAGTTCAGGCTGCCGGCGCGGGTGTCAATGGCCCCCAGGTGCCCGCCTGGTGCTGGATTTCGGGCCACCGGCCAGAGCGGGGCCACCAGCGGGTCATGGCCGTCACAGCCTCACGTGTCCCCATGGCCGCAGTGAGAGCCGGGCCCTGCAGCAAGAGCTGAGGAGCACCCCCCCGGGGACACGTCTGCCACGGGGCCACCGCCATGGCTGGCCACCACCGTGCTGTCCCCGAGAGCCACACAGGGACTGGGGGACACGTTTTCTGTCCCTCCCTCCGCTGCATCCCCAGCGCTCTCTGCATCACGGAGCATCACCCCCTGCATCCCACCCCCTGCATCCCACCCCGGCAGCAACTGGTGCCAGGGGGTGCCAGGGTACAGGGGGATTTGAGGGG
>NW_008794887.1:752568-754028 GCF_000699145.1 Aptenodytes forsteri | reverse complement strand
TGGCCCCCCCAGTGGTTGGGAATGGGGGGGTGTGGGGGGGTGTGTCACTGCAGATGGATGCTAAAGAGCCGATCCCATCACGGGGACAAGGAAGGACACTGGGGTAGGCTTGGCCAGGAGGGGACATGCCACATCCTCCCCGGGGCAGCAGGGTCGGCACATCCCGGGCGTGAAGGGCAGGAGGTCCCCGGGGACCATGGGAGCCACCACCGCTCCCGCCGAGGCTGCAGGGAGCCAGGGCCAGGGAGGGCGAGGCACGTGCAAAAACCTTCTGTCTCTCCAGGAAGAGCATCTGCGAAAGGTCAGGCAGCTGCTGGCACACGTGTGCGAAGGGGACCAGCAGCGAGCGGTGCCGCAGCCAGAGCTGGAGCTGGCAGGGCAGCGACAGGCAGCTGCTGCCTGCAGGGCAGGAGAGCTGGGCACCCCGGGGCGATGCTGATACCCCAGGGTGATGCAGGGACCAGACCCCCTGGCTGGATGCGGGCACCCCAGGGTGATGCAGGGACCAGGCACCCCAGCTGGATGCAGGCACCCAAGGGTGATGTGGGCACCCCAGAGTGATGCTGGCACCAGGTACCCAGCCTTGGATGCAGGCACCCAGGGGTGATGCAGGCACCCAGGGGTGATGTGGGCACCAGGCGCCCAGCTGGATGCAGGTACCCAGGGTGATGTGAGCACCCTGGGGTGATGCAGGCACCCAGGGGTGATGCGGGCACCAGGCACCCCCAGGAAGGGGCCGAGCTGAGAAGCTGAAGCGCAGCAGCCCCAAGTCCTTTGCAGAAGACTTTTTTTTGGCCACCCCGGCCCCGCCACTATAACCACTGGTCATGCCGCCTCCGCCCGCGGGGCCGAAGGGCTTCTCCCCAAGGATGTGGGCAAAGCCCCCCGCGCCAGCCGGGGTCCCTTCCCCCGGCCAGGCAGCCCCTCCATTTCTTATAAACGCCTCTGGCGATGCTCCCCCGTGATACAGCAGCTCTGGGGTTGTGGTTAAACCCCAGGGCTCCGGCTTTGACTCACACCGGATCCGCAGCAGAGAGGGGCCTTTCGGCGCCCACGGCTGGAAAGAAACGCTCACCCAGGCAGGAGTGCCGGGCGCTTCCTCGCAGCGCCGTTTCCTATAAACCCCGACGGAGGGGAGCTGGGGTTGAGCCACCGCTGCAGTCCCCAGGCTGAGCTGGGGAGTCCCCTGGAGCCCTCCTGGATCTGCGGGGATCCCTCCAGCCCGGTTTGGGGGGATCGGGCTTGTGCATGCAGGTGATCCCCCTTCGGTGGGCAAAGTCGGAAGGAGCAAGAAACACCCAGGGCAAGACATCAGCACAACACTTACTAGACATCAGAGAATCCCCTTCACGGCACACGCAGCTGGGGACACCAAGTCTGGCTGTCACCGCTGTCCTCCCTGCCTGGAGCTGGCCCTGAACACACAGTGACGGGGCAGAAGCAGGAGCATCCCTGGTCCC
>NW_008794887.1:748949-749250 GCF_000699145.1 Aptenodytes forsteri | reverse complement strand
CCGACCCTTGGCCCCCCCCCCCCGCCCCGTGCCGCAGGACCCAGCTGCAGGAGAAAGCGGGACCCGAGCAGCGAGAATTGCTTCATTTTTCCCCTAAACGATAGAAACGCCGAGAATAGAAAAAAAACCCCGAAAGCCCGCTGGAAAAAGAAACCTTTCAACCGGCCCGAAATAAGAGGGGTTTTTTGCTGGGAAAAAAAAAAAAAAGAAAGTTGCCGCATAGGAAACGGAGAGGTGTGACCCGCTGCGAGGCCGGGCTGGCGCAGGGGACGGGGACGCCGGGGGCTGCGGGCACGGAGGC
>NW_008794887.1:745849-747358 GCF_000699145.1 Aptenodytes forsteri | reverse complement strand
GGGGGGAGAGTGGGTGGCAGGGCAGGAGACAGTGGGGGCCCCCACTGCCTGCCACTGGGCCCCCCCCCCGCCCCGCCCCCATCCCAGCGACATCCCAGTGCATTTCCAGTCCAAACTGGTGGATGGGCGGAGAAGGAGCCCAGCTGCCCTCGACGCTGCTCCGGGTGCAGATCAGGCCTCGTCCCCGGGTGGGTGCAAACCCCATCCCAGTTGGCTCTTTTTGGGACCCTTCCCCGCAGCATCATGTCCCCATGGGGGTCACCGCGTCCCCCTCGGCTCAGCCCCCTCGCTCCCTCACTGCCCGGCGCCCCAGGGCTGCCAGTGCCCAGCCGGGGAGCCGGATCCGGCTCAGCCCTGGGCAGGGGCTGCTCTTCCTCCCCCTTCGCCTGCCAGATGCAGAGATCAGCTCGTGATAATGTCTGCTGCTGCGCTGCCTCACCGGTGGCGCGGAGCCTATCTCCTTCACACCATCGCCCCGCAGCCTGCCGTGCCGCGACGGCTGGGAACTGGCTCAGCGCCCTGCTCAGGGCTGTGCTCGGGGAGCAGGGACAGAGCCCTCTCTGCCTCTTGCAGCCTCTCCCGGGCAGAGAGGCCAGAGAACGGTCACAACTCATCACGTAGATGCTCCCAGCCAGAGCCAGAGCAGGCAGGGGCTGGGATTTCTCAAGGGCAGCCGCGTTTAAGGGTGTTTCAGGCCAAGGTCATGCACCCGCATCCCCCACAGGGCCGCCCCTGACCGTCAGCCCGCAGGCAGGGCGGCTGTAGGCCCTACAATAACATGGAGGAGCGGGGTCTTGGTGGTGCTGCTGGAGTGGCGGTACCCGTGGTGGGAGGGAACGGGGCTTCCCTGTGTGTGGGGCAGACCCTTCCCCCAGGTTAACCAGGAGCACCCTCACCCTGGCCGTCGCCCTCCCTGGACCGCAAGCCCTGCGGGGTCTCCCCCACCTCGGCCGGTTTGGTGGCGCTGTTAAGAGGGAGAAGCAGCGATCGCCAGCAGGCGACGGAAGCCCAGCTGCCCTCCCCGACCTCCACCTGCTGCCGGGGATGCTCCGCGACCATCCCCCTGGTGTCCTGCCCAAGGGCACCCCCTCCCTTTGCAGCCCCGACTCTGGCTTCGGGCTCCCTCCGGCGCTGCCCCGCTCGGCGTTTCGCTTACCCGGCACCTCGCGGGCTGTTTGCTTCCTCTGTGGTCCCAGCCCCGCCACCTTTGGGGCTGCACGCTCTCCCCCACGGCGCGTTGCTCGCCCATCGGCTCCTCCCGGGGTTTGGCGCAGCCCCCGTGCTCCCCTCTCCCAAGTAACGGGGAAGGGCAGGGCTGCTTCGTGCCGGGGTCCCACGTGGGGCTGGGGGTCCCCATGTCCATTTTATCCCCCCTGTTTGTCACCCCGGGGACATTCGGCATCAATAGGGTGAGTGGCTCAGGGCTGTGCCATCATGCCATGAGCGCTGAGGATGAGCCGAGCCCAGCACCCCTGCCGGCATCGTCAGAATCACAATCCCCCCCCCCCC
>NW_008794887.1:743873-744614 GCF_000699145.1 Aptenodytes forsteri | reverse complement strand
TCGAGCATCCAAACCCAGCGCGGATGCAGGGACGGGGTGAGGCGGGAGCGGAGGAGCCCACTTACGGGGGGCCAGGGGCTCCAGGGTGGGGGGTGGCTCAGTCTTTCCGTAGCTACTGAAGACTTGGAGGTATTTCGGGAGCCCTGTCGCTCCTCGTGTGTTTTTCATGCAGCATCCAAAGACCGGGGAGGGGCGGGGGGGAGGCTCAGATCTTGCTGTTCTCCAGGTGCGAGTCGATGTGCTTCACCAGGGCATCGTCCGGGTAGCCGATGGGGAAGGCCAGCTGGCACAGCGGGCAGCTCCGCACCTCCGAATCCACCGTCTCCAGCAGCAGCTGCGGGGGCACAGGGCGGTGCTGAGCCCACCGCCCACTCCCTGTGGGGGCCACGTCCCCCCCGCTCCTTCTTCCCAGCACCCTCCCGCCACCGTGTGCGGGCTAGAATGCCACGCAGCCGGTCAGAGGTGGGGAAACTGAGGCATGCTGTGGGGCAATCGCCCTGCCTGCGTGGTGGTGGGGTTCCCTTGCCTCTTTCCCCCCCCTCAACCCACCACAACACATCCCCGGGGGGTCCCGCTTACGTTGATCGAGGGCCAGGACTGGGCGTGCTCTGCCCGGGCGTAGGCAGCGGCCGTCCGGTGCGCGGCGTCGGCATCGGGGATGGGGAAGCCAGCGCAGAAGGAGGCACAACGGATGGCCCCCCCCCCCGGGCTGGGGGGGGGGGGGGGGGGCCCCACCCCTCT
>NW_008794887.1:741696-742479 GCF_000699145.1 Aptenodytes forsteri | reverse complement strand
CATGTGTTTCAAGTATTACAGCTGAAGAATATATTACTTACAATGTTTAGCCTGCTTTCATTTCTTGATGTTTATCCTGGGCGTGATTCAAAGTAACAGAAGTTAATGAAAGTTATCTGCAAGGCTATTAGTTTTTTTTAAAAAAAAAAAAGAAAAGAAAAAGAAAAAGAAAAAAGAAAAAGAAAAAGAAAAAAAAAAGAAAAAGAAAAAGAAAAAGAAAAAGAAAAAAGAGAGAAAAAAGAAAAAAAAGAAAAAAACAAAGAGAGAAAGAGAGAAAGAAAAAGAAAGAGAAAAAGAGAAAAACAAAAAAATAGAGAAAAAGAAAAGAAAGTGAAAAAGAAAGAGAGAAAGAGAGAGAAAGAGAGAAAGACGTTTCCCCAGCCGGGTCCCCATGTCACATCCCGAGTCACCACGGTCCTGCCAGGGTGGCAGCGAGGACATGAGCACCCAGGGACATCCCCGGACACGGCTGCCCCTGAGACCCCCCCCACCCATGGCCCCACCAGCTCCCACCTCTCCTGCCTCAATTTCCCCTCTGTGGCCCATCGTGGGCACCCGGCTCTGAGCCCAGGACCCTGGTGCAGAAGCTGCGGCCGCTCCCCAAAGGGGGGGGGGGGTGGGGGGTGTGTGTGTCCCCCAGCACCCCCAGCCCCGCTGCTGGATTTTGGCCACTCCCGCAGGGGGCCACCCCAGCCCCCTGCAAAGTCACGTCGAGGTGCAGGGAGGAAGCGCCAAAACCGCAGCGCCGGGGCGGAGGAGCGAGCGGTGCCGGCGGGGGGGGGG
>NW_008794887.1:741114-741490 GCF_000699145.1 Aptenodytes forsteri | reverse complement strand
GGAGGGAAACGCGGAGGGGTCTCGGTGCCCCCCCGCCAAAAGCTCTGTTTCAGGGCAAACTGTGAGGTTTTGATACGCAACTGCAGATAAACTGTGAGAACAAAACAGCCGCCGAAAAACTGGCCGCCCACGCCTGCCCGGCTGCCGAAAGCACCGCGGAGCATCGCTGCTCCGGTGGGAGCAGCCAGATCCTGCAGGACCCGGCATGAGAACAAAACAGCCGCCGAAAAACTGGCCGCCCACGCCTGCCCGGCTGCCGAAAGCACCGCGGAGCATCGCTGCTCCGGTGGGAGGAGGCAGATCCTGCAGGACCCGGCAGGATTGGTCCCCCATGGCCCTGGCAGGACGACTGACACTGTGTCCCCTCCTTGTCCCC
>NW_008794887.1:738112-739131 GCF_000699145.1 Aptenodytes forsteri | reverse complement strand
ATGGGGTATGGGGTGGGGCGGGGGGAACGGACGGGGGGATGGGCACAGGGGTGCGAAGTCCTGCTGCCGCGGCCTCACAAGCACCAGACGCGGTGGTCGCGTGGGAAATGGGTTACGGACGGCTGGTTTTAGGGAAAGTCTCAGCGCCGGCGCAGGGCTCCTTTGCGTACCCCGATGCCAGGGTCGGCCCCGGGGAGGGTTAAGGGGTCCAGCTGTGGGAAGCAGCCCCTGCCCTGGCACAGCCACGCCGCCTCCCCCGGCTCTCCTCAGCCCTCCCCGGACTTGGGGGTGCCTTGACCCAAACCCGGGGTGCTCAGTCCCTGTCCCAGCGCCACACAACGCCCCGGGGGTTGCCCTGATGGAGCCCCCAGAGCTCACGGCTGCAGCAAGGGGGAGGCCAGGAAGAGGCGCAAGGGCCGGAGGAGGGACTCTCGGCACCGGCACCACGATGGCTCCACATCAGTTACACCATTGCAAAAAGAAACGCTGCTGGCAGGTTTTGGTGCAGAGCTGGAGCGAGCTGGAGAAGGGGAAGCCAGCGGCCCCGAGCAGCCCGAACATGCTCCTGGTCCTGCCCGGCACAGCCAGGCTGGCATCCCGCAGCCTGGCATGGCTGCGTGGCACGGCTTGGTGCTGTACGGTGCTGTATGGCGACTGCACGGTGCTGCACAGCAGCCACAAACCATCAGTGCCCTCTGGAGGCAGCGGCACACTCGCCGAGCCGGCACCGCGCAGCCTGTACACGGTGCTGGATGCCGGACTGCGGCCACCCCGCGCCTGGAGCCCAGTTCAACTCCAAACTCCCGGGTGCTTTTCCAGCAGGTGCTTTTGGAGTGCAGGATCCCACCTGCCTGCAGCACTTCAATGGGGGGAAGCCCCCGGGGACCCTCCCCAGAGGGAGGTCCCGTCCCCCCAGGACACCCTAAACGTGAAGCTCCGCAGTGCCCCAGCAGAGCCCCATGTGCCCCCAACCCCTCCCTGCCAGGGTGGGGACCCCCCCCCACCGCAGCCCACCCCCC
>NW_008794887.1:735724-737479 GCF_000699145.1 Aptenodytes forsteri | reverse complement strand
CCGCACCCCCTCCCCGGGGTTCATCCTGCCCCGCCCCGGCAGACCCGGCGCTGGGGGTCCCCGTGGAGCTGGTGGCCGTCGTGGCAGGGCGGCGGGGGGGGATCTGTCCCCAGCACGTGGCCAGCCCAGAAGGTGGCACGGCGCGGGTGGCCCCCCGGGCTGGCAGAACATCATGCTGGATGGGGCGGGGGAAGCCGGGGATGCCCAGCCGACCCACCGCGCCAGGACGGGGACACGCTGGAGCCGGGAGCATCCCTTGGCCGGGTGGGAGCGGGAAGAGACAGGGATAAAGCCGAGCCGTGTGCATCACTACAACCCCCAACGCGGCCATAACGGGGGCGAGCAGCCGCGGCCCCCCCAGCCCCCCCCCAGATTCCCTGCGGTGGACCCAGCGGCCCCGCGGGATGGAGAAGCCATTTGCCCAGCTGCTGCCATGGAGAGGGGAAGGGGACCCCGATGTCCTCAGGCACCGGTCCCTGCCAGCAGCACCCGCCGGCACCCACCATCTCTCCGAGCTCGGTCTCCAGGTCAGCCTTCTCCACGCACAGCTTCTCGTAGGCCTGGATCATCTCCTCCAGCTGCTCCTCCCGCTCTTTGCTCTTCTGCAGCTGCCGGGAAGGCAGGCGGGGGTGGGCGGCCAGCTCGGGGACCCCCCACGTCCCCCGGCGCCACCGGCCCCGCTCACCTCGTGCTGGAACTGGTTGAGCTGCTGCTGCAGCGACGCCTTCTCACTCTTGAGCAGCGACGTCTCCTTGGCCTCGTAGAGGGAGAAGATGTGCTCCTCCCCAAACTCACCGATCAGCGGGTACTGCGGCCACGGGGCAGAGGCATCAGCGGGGACACCCGGCCCTGTGCCCCACTCCCGGCCCCCCGGCCCCTCACCTTGACCTCGTACATCTTGAGCCGGCGCTTGAGCGTGGAGTTCTCCCTCTCCAGCCCTGTCAGACGGTTCTTGATGTCGTCGTAGGCGGTGATGAGGGCGAAGTGGGAGGCCGAGCACATCTCGCCCGAGAGGTCAGTGTTGGGGCTGTCGAGCCAGTCCTCGTCCGGCCCCAGCGCCTCCTGCGTCAGGATGCTGATGTCGTCCTCGAACATGGAGTCCATGTCCTGCCTGGGGGGGGGATACAGACGGACAGACAGACGCCGGTGACCCCGCAGCCTCGGTCCCTGGGCAAAGCGGGGATGAACCCAGCCGGGGGCAGCCTGAAGCCCCCAGAGCAGGCTGGGCTGCGAGGGCACTGGGTGCAGGATCCAGCCCGGGGCAGGGGGAGCTGTGGATCAGCCCCCACCGAGCCTGGGCCGGGTCCTGAGGACAGAGCGGGGTCTGCAGGAGCTCGGCAGTGTCCCAAGGGCAAAGGGTGATGGAGGAAGGACGGTCCCAGGAACCGCCATTGGCAGCGGCTCCAACCCTGCAGCTTTTTTTTTGAAAGGGGGACACCAGCCAAGCGATCGCCTCTGCCTCTGCCAGGGGAAGGGGGGGGACGGGGGTCCTGGCAGCCCCCACAGCAGGGGCCATCACCGCTAGGGACAAGGGTGGGAGCCGGGGTGGCAAAGAGCATCCCCAGCGGAGCGGCCCCAGGGGAACGCAGTGACTTTCCCCATGTCCCCCCCGGGGAGCAAGTGCCAGAAATAGCAGCCGGTGCCGGTGCCGTTGCCTCCTGACCTGCGCCGCACGCGAGCTGTTTCCCGCCCTCCCACGCCTCCGCAGCGGCACGCAGCCCGCGCCATGCCCTATATACCGGCGCTGCCGCTCCC
>NW_008794887.1:734370-735253 GCF_000699145.1 Aptenodytes forsteri | reverse complement strand
GGGCGGGGGTGCTGGGGGCTGCCGCGGCTGCGCGTTTTGCAGCCTCCACTGAGACGAGGAGCACGAAATGCGGACAAACCCCCCAGCACCCCAACCCCTCCTCTGTCCCCCCCATAAAGGCTTTAAATCCACCCCCACGGGGCAGCAATGGAACAGATGGGACACCCAGGATCCACCTCCGCTTAGGCAGGGAGGGCATCGTCATCATCCCTCATGGGGAAACGGAGGCACCCCCGTAAGCCAAGATGAGACTCCCCAAGCCCCTCGCGACCCCCTCAAAGCAAGACCCCAGGAGTCCTGGGTCATGGGGCCGGTGTGCGCCCAGACCCCTGCCTGGACCCTGCCTGGGGGTCCTGGGGGCACCATACAGGCTGGAGGGAGAGCCCCCAGTGCCAAGCAGGGATGGGACCCTCTCCCTCCCCGACACGCAGGGCCTGGCAGCAGCTCTACACCCACAGCCTGGCCCCGAGTCCCCCGGCCCGGCCCTGCTGCTCCCCAAACTGTGCCTCAGTTTCCCCATCTGTATCATACTGTGACACCTGCCTTACAGTGGGCCCCGGGCGCGGGGCGAGGCGGTGCGGGCTGGGCAGGGCTGCGGCGCAGGCACGCGTGTCTCAGGCGTCGGCAGCACGGGCAGCGCAGGCAGGGAGCCGCAGTGGGCAGGCACTCAGGAGATCAGCCACGAGAGGGTCAGCGGGAGATGGCGGCGCTGTCATTAGGCTCCAGGGGCAATGGCGGAGGTCCCCACGACGCCGCACCAGCTACGCTCCCCTCCACGTTCCCAGCGGTCGGCCCCTCCTCGAGGCCTACAAATGCCTTTAAAGAGAGCAAAATCAGGGCTGCAGCTCCCCAGCACCGGGATGCTGCGGGAGGGGTCATCCAA
>NW_008794887.1:727768-732430 GCF_000699145.1 Aptenodytes forsteri | reverse complement strand
CGTCTGCCTCCATCACGCGACGGCTCGTGCCGGGCTGGGGGAAAAGGTGTCAGTACAAAAACCAGGCAAAGATGGTGCTTGGCTTCACCCAGGCCCTGTCCCCACCTCAGAGACCTGAAGGGAGCGAAGCCCCCAGGAGAGGAGCTCCCATCCTAGACCCCCCTTCCCCCCGCAATTTTTATCGCAGCTGCATCAACGCCTGGATGGACCAGGGCTGCTCGCCACCGGAGCGGGAGCGGGGCCGTCGGCGGCGTGGCTGGACCCCCGCCCGCCCCAGGTTGGCATCGGTGGGTTACCGCTCATGGGATGCCGAGATGCCGGGCGATTCCTACGGCTGGAGCAGGAGCCAGGCGCCGCACCGGGGGGGGGGTTTCTGAGCCGAAAACGCAACCTGAGGCCCAGGAGGTTTTGGGAGGCCGATTCCAGGTGGGCACCGGGCTGCTCCAAGGCTTCAGCGAGCAAAGCGCGGCCGTTTCCGTCTGAGTTCCTGCCAGGGAATCAGCACGTTGCCTTCAGTGCACGGCCTGGAGAAATCAACACAGCTCTTGGGGGCTGGAGGGGTCGCAGGGCTGGGCTGAAAGACAGGAGAGCACCAATAACCCCGGGGGAATCAAACGGGTGCAGGCAGGGGCGAGCAGGAGCCACGGGGCTAGGCTCTGCCGCAAACAGGGCCCCGGAAAAATCCCGAGTGCCAGCTCCGGCTTTGCTCACGCTGGCAGATTGCTGCAAAGCACTTTGAAGTGCAAATTAAGGTTTTCCATCAGGTTCGAACTTAATTTTGACGCAAAGAAAACAGCATGGCCTCAGCCCTGCGCGTGTGTGATGGAGGCAGGCGGCATGCCGGGGATGGGCAGCCCGGCAGGGAGAGCAGGAGGGGGGATGGGGTCCAATGCTGCACCGCCGCCCCGGCAAGGGGCTGCACGTGGGGGACAGGGCACAAAAGTTCACCGTGCATTAAAGAAAAGCCTCGCAGCCGCCCCGGGAGCTGTTGCAGGTTTGGCTGCAGAGAGGAGGAAGGCAGAGGGAGACTTTAGAGGCAGGAGGAACGATCCAAGCTCCTGCGATCGTCGCCCGTGTAAGCCAGGCCCCGGGATTTGGGGTCCGCATTGCACATCCACAGCCAACGCACCATCCGGGACCACGGGTACGGGCAGAGCCGGATCCAGCCTGGCTGCCCTGGGGGATGCTCTGCTCTTCCCAGGGCTGCAGCTCTTCCCCTGCGGTTTTCCCCAGCAGCCCACCCACCACCCTGGGTGCCAGCAGCCCATCCGGCAGGGATGCTGGCAGCAGGAGCCAAGAGGAGCACAGGGCATCCCCCCCTGCGGCATTTTCTCCTCCTCCCGATAGTTTCTGCAAAGTTTTAAGCCGAAGGCAGCATCAGGAAAAGGTCCCCCCGACTGGCGGAGGTCCCTCGCCCACCCTCGCTGCTGCCTCTGGGGTGCTGGGGACCGGCCTCATCCTGCGAAGGGAAGATCACCCAAGGGCAAGGGCAGGCTTGCAGCACCCCCGGACATTTGGGCTGTGGTGGTTGAGAGATGCAACGCCCGGAGTGACAGGAACAGCTCTAAAGCTGCTTCTACAGCCAGCTTTCACAGTCATTGTCGCAAAGCCAGGTAAAATCCCCGTGCTGCCTCTGGGGTGCTGGGGACCGGCCTCATCCTGCGAAGGGAAGATCACCCAAGGGCAAGGGCAGGCTTGCAGCACCCCCGGACATTTGGGCTGTGGTGGTTGAGAGATGCAACGCCCGGAGTGACAGGAACAGCTCTAAAGCTGCTTCTACAGCCAGCTTTCACAGTCATCGTCGCAAAGCCAGGTAAAATCCCCACTTCCCAGCAGCGTTCGTGCACGGGAACTCGCCGGGCAGAGCGATGGCAAGTCGTTTGTCGAAAGAGTCGAAGCTCTGCCGCCTTCTCAGCTGCTTCAAAATCCTGCTCAAAACCACGTTTTTCCATCCCCCCCCAATATTACGTGTGCCTCCGCGGCCCACCCAGGCCGGTCCCTCGTGCTCCCTTCTCCGCTGTCCAGCCGTGCTTTCGCCCTGCAGCTGGGAGCTGCCTCCCCGGCATTTCCAAGCATCTCTCACACCTGCCTCTCTCCCAGATCCCCATGTTAACGCCATAACTGAATTACTTAACTCTAATGCATTTCGGGTACGCTCAAGGTCTCGGCTAATCGGTGCACTTCCACAGTGCTCACGGCAGGGAAACGATGGAGAGCAGGGGAAGAGCAGGGGAAGGCAGGCAGGGGAAGAGCAAGCTCTCCTGACCCCCAGCCTGCATCTCCTCCTTGAATAGCCCACGTTACTTGGAGGCTGCAAACTCCCCGGGTTCACACGAGGCCTGAGCTGTGCTAGAAATGTCAATTGAACCCCAAAAACGTCGCCTTCATCATCCTCGGGGACAGTCTCTCATTCGTTACCTCCATTAACCACTCAGAAGGAACGAAGGAGCCCGTCAGATCCCTCAATCAAAGGCTTTACTTGCCTGAGCAAAGTTATTTAGTGCGTTTATGGCGGAGGCAGCGTTGGGCTCCTCGGTTATTACCAACAAAAAAAATTAGCCTGGCTGCCTTTTGGCGGGGGACACTTAAAATCCGCCCCGGTGACGCCCAGCGGCATTAGCCTGCAGCCGGCTGAGGTTTTCCTTTCCACCCCCATCAGCTCCGGCCGCCACCGGGACGAGGCCGAGCAGTAAATTCGTCCATCGGTTCCTGCTCACCAACAGGGTCTAACGCAGGAACACAAAACGCCATTCCCACCGGCAGCTGCAGACACGGTTGTGGAAGCGCTGTTGTGAGCAGAGGGGTTAGAGCGGCGCAGAGGCATCTTTACGGCGAGAACCTCATCACCCGGCCACGCAGAGCGGAAAACCTCCGACCATTTTCCACTTGGCTTATCTGGCCCTGCTGTGGAACCGCACTGGCTTGAAAGAAGAGCCCCGCGTGTTCAAAAAGCCGGCACTGAGCTCGTCTCCCACCCGCGCAAGGCGTCCCTGGGCGGGCTGGAGGCATCCTCGGGCTCCCCAGGGGTGCCCAAGCACCCGCTCCACACCCCGAGCACCCTCACCGAGGTGCTCACCCCTGTGCATTCAGTGCAAAGGCTGCAGTAACGTTCCCAGCCCGGCGCTCGCATCGGCGCCCGGTGGGGGCTACGACCCAGCAACCAGGACCGGCACATCGTGCTCTCAGCTCCCCAAAAGCCGCGGCTCTGAGCATGGAGCGACTTCGCTAAAACACGAGAGGCAGCCGCACGCGCGGACGAATGAAACCGTGACGTTAGCTGGCACCGGAGAGCTGCAGTGGTGGAACTCTGCATCCACGCCATTTCTCACCGTAGGCTCGAGCTCAGCCTGGCAGGATGCAAGTGAAAAGCTGCGAGTCCTCGCACAACCCCTGCTGCTGCCTGATCCCCTGTCCCGGCCCCGGGAGCAACAACTGGAGGAGGATACAAGGGAGCATAAAGCAGGGGAAAGCTGCAGCCGGTGACCAGAGAGCATAAAGCCCTGTAAGTCGCCATGCTGGAGCCCGTCCCTGATCAGCACAGCCCCTCCGTAATCGTGCTGATCCTGGCCTAAGCACCCGCGCGGCACATCCAGCTCCTGGGCGCTCGCAGGGGGGAGGCTGGACATCTCTCATCTGGACGCCCCGGTATTTCGGTCGTGGCAGGAAAGCCCCGTGTCCCTGCCGGGCGAGGGTACACAAGCGATGCCATTGTAGCCACGCAGTGCCCGGGTTTCGCAGGTGGGATGCTCCCCGTCGCAGGAAAGCGTGGTTTCCTCCGGCGCTCCCCGGTAGCCGACACACGGACCGTTCACCGCCGCAACGTGCAAAACCACCCGCTCTGCTCGCAGCCAGCGCCTCAACAACAGGGTTAAGGAGAACAGCCGTAAAATTAAGGTCCCCTCAGCTAGAAAGTTTCATTCCAGAGGGGTGACACCAGCTCAAGGGCCACGCTGACCACCCTGTCCCCCTGTGCTGCCGTCGCGCCACCCCCACGGGTGGGAAACCGCTGCATTCAGCAAGTGCCGGCGGTGCCAGACAGCGACTGCGAACTACAGCAGCCCTTCGCAGGAGGGCGCCGAGGCCACGCTATCACCTCCGAGACTAGAAAAATCAAGTTGCTGGTTGTTTCCGCCCCCTCCCCTGCCCAAGGCTGCAGGGAAATCGGGTTTTCTCTTCTCCCCGTAGGGACGCAGCCGTCCCGGGGGGGAGCTCGGCACATCAGCCCGCTCACCTCGAGCCACCCATTGCTGGAAAGATGCTAAATAAATGAAATCCAGCGTTGGGAGGAGAGACCGAGCTCCTGCTCCCAGAAATAGTTCCGCACGGCCCCGCTATCCTCGGGTGCCGGAGTGGCACATATGGCTGATGACACACTGCTGTCACCTCCGGCTCCCCCAAAGAGGAAACGGGCGATCGTCACTCATTGAGCGCACACCCACACAGTCTCTCCGAGCCACCGCGGCGGGGGAAGATTGCTGGCAGGAGGAGACGCGGCGGGCTCTGGGAAAATGAAGCAGCAAAAAAAAAGTAAGGAAAACAAAAATAAAGCGGGTTTTTTTTTCTTTTTTTTTTTAATTTAGAAGGTAAATAAATCGGTCCTACCGATTTGTTAGTAACTGGGTCCTTTCCAATCGTTATTACCGAGCGGGCGCAGCCGGCGGG
>NW_008794887.1:726612-727746 GCF_000699145.1 Aptenodytes forsteri | reverse complement strand
CGGGGCGGCGTCAGGGGGGGTAAGAGCCTTTGCTATCAGAAGGCAGACGAGCACCGAAGCGCCGGTTCCTTCGCTAGGTACGACTGACAAATTGACAAAAGTAAGTTAATAAAGGAACTTGGTTCGGAGCTAGAATTTCAGGATTGCATTAACGGGCACTTTTAGAGATTAAACTTTTCCCCCACCCGCACTGAGGGATCAGTTTGGAAGGAAAGGGGCGCGACACAAAGCGCCAGAGCGGAGCTACCGCCCGCGGCAGCGCCCGGCGGCGCCTTCGCAGCCCTCGCAGGCGGCCGCACGGCTCCGGCAGCGCCGCGCAAGCGACGCCGGGCTGCCAGCTGAGGCAGGCTCTGCTGAGACAAGGACATTTTGATTCCAGTGCTGAAATGGCACTTGGAAAAGGAGGGAAAAAAAAAACACAAACCAACCCAAACCAAAAAAACAACCACCTCAAGGATTTATTCTATAAATTAAATCTGCCAAGCAGCGAAACCAGCTCTTAAAAAAAAATAAAGTATATAAAATAGGTATTTGGCCCTCCCTCTACAGCCAGCAGTAACGGGATTAAGGGATAACAGGCGCAGGGGAGGCACCGGGCACGGGGGTGCGGACAAGCTCCTGCTCACCACTACATCGCTCACGTAAAGCCTGCGCCGCTGCAATTCCTTTTGAGAACTGGTTCCCTGAAACCAAACCAAACAAAAAAAAAAAACCAACAAACAAACAAACAAACCAAAACCCCAACAAAAAGCCCCAAAACAAACAGGACAGACACAAGGTTTGTTTCCACTACTGTCTCAGTGTACTTTATTCTCCTGCTGTCTACAGCTGAACAGCCACACAGGACAGAAACAGGTAGCACTGAGGAATGATCAGATTTCTTCCCTCCACGCCCCCTCCCCAACTTCAGGAATGGCTTTTTCTTTTTTTATATTTTTTTTTTTTTAGGAAATCCCACCCCGCCTCGAGAAACAAAATAAAAAGAAAAGGCATTACTAGAAACGTGACCCAGGCCTCTCCCTAGTCCGTGCTCCGGAGCTGGCTGGCTCTCCCAGTTCACAGAGCTCCTCCTCTCCTCTAAACACCTGGGATTTTTTTTATTTTATTTTATTTTTTTTTTTTTTTTTTACACTG
>NW_008794887.1:702027-726423 GCF_000699145.1 Aptenodytes forsteri | reverse complement strand
GGGGGGAGAAAAAAAAAGAAAAAAAAATAAAGAAAAAAATACTGGCTAAAGATTTTCTACTCTCCCTCCCACAAGCAGCTTCTAAAAATGCCCATGTTAAACTGCAGGTTCAAATGCTGGTAGTATCAACAGCTGCATTAATAAAAATGAAATGAAAAATAGTCTCAAAACCCTGCACCTCCTCCGTTTTTTCTTGGCTTATTGCTGACAATCTAGGATAAGCAAGGGACTATTCCTCAAAAGCAAAAGTCTCATTTAAGAGGAAACGAGAGATTCTGATCCTTCATGTGAAAATAAAACGTTGCATGATTGGGGAAGCAGTAAACAGCCAATTCATTTCTGAGTTGCCCATCGGACTGTTACTACTCTATTGAAGAAAAAAAAAAAAATGGTTAATGGGTTCCCCTTTTACTGGAAAGACCAAGAATACAAAAAGGAAGTATTGGGGAATGTTTGACACCATTTTATTAATCTTCAACTGCAGTGGAAAAATATAACCTTTTACAAGTGCCGTCTTGTGTAAGCTCAAGTCAGTATATATATATTTTATATAAATTTCTTTTTTCCTTTTTTTGTTTTTGAAGTGCAGCAAGAGACCAATACCACATTAAATTTGATCAAATAAAGAGCACAAAAGGCCAAGCAGTTTCCAAATGGCATTTTATCAGATTTTGTTTGAACATTGAATTTATCCTCATTTTGCAATCCAAAATATTACCTGAAGTTTTATTTTGTTTTTCAACTCTTTGGCACAATTTTTGTGGGTGTTCGGGCTGCTACAGTACAAGTCAGGAGAGATCTTTCCCTTTGCGTTCTCACTGCCAATTCGGAGCACTTAACGTTTGCATTTTTGTGTTGGTTTTTTTTTTTTTTTTTTTTAAGCCTGAAATCTTGTTTGACAATTTGTTTCTATTCCCTCTAACGCAAGAGTTTTGTTTTTCCCCCATTTCTACATTCACAGTTGAACAATATTAAGGAAGGAAAGGCGCTTTGATGAAACGAGATCATGAAAAGCGTCACTCAGAACGGGAGCTCTGAACATTCGTCAGTGTTTCCCTAAAATAAAAAGCCCTAAAGAGCGACTTTCCTTTTTTTTTTTTCTTTTTTTTTTTTTTCCTCTTTTCTTTTTTTACATCTCTTATGCTGCGTCAGTAGACTGAACTTCGGTTAGTTTATGAAATGCAACAGCTAACCCTTTTTTTGGGAAAAGATAAACTGCAATGACTTGAAGTTGAGAATGTGGATACCGCCTCATTCACACACACTCACTCCTAGACTGAAAATCCTTCACCCCCTCCTTTTATCCCATGCACCGACAGCATCGTGCGGCAAAGGTTACAGCAGGCGGCTGGAGACCCAGGCTCCATCTCTCTCCAGCAGCCAAAGCCAGACCTCAGACAAAGAGCACCACAGTTGAACCCAGTTTCCTCTCCTCCAAACCGGCCGTTCCCCTTCTGCGCCGGCCACGACAGAGAAGCTAGTCCTGGTCTGTCGGAAGAAGAGATTTGCTCGTTACTTGGACAGAAATCGGTCGTTCCCTCTTCCCGAAGATGGCCGATGCCAGGTTTTCTACGCAAGTCAGTGCTCAGCTCGCTAACAGCGCTGCTGCTGTTGCTGTGGCGGGATTTTCAATGTGGTGTGTTTCAAGCCTCACTCACTCATCCTCTCATTCCCAAACATTCAGCATCCGTGCACACTCCTCACTTCCGGGTTTTTTCAAAAGATTGGAGATTTCCAGTGGGGGTCTCAGGTGTCATCCCAATGGTAACAGATCTGCAAGCAAAAAGGGTCCATCAAAAAAAAAACCAAAACCAACCAACAAACCCAAACCCAACACCACAAAACCCCATATTTGGGAGATAAAAGTAGCAGTAAGTGGAAAAAAATGACTAAGAGAGAAATAACAGGGATACTACGGAACTTCTCAAGGTGGGGGGACAAAGCTGTACCAGACTTACTCTCCCAAATGCAGATACACCATCATGCCCCTCTCGACAATCTGCTCCTTTTAAAAGGTGCTTCGGTAGAATCAGACTCACAGAGTATCTCAAGTTGGAAGGGACCCATAAGATCAATCGAGTCCCACTCCCTGCTCCTCACAGGACTGCCTAAAACTAAACCGTACGGCTAAGAGCGTCGTCCAGACGCTCCTTGAACTCCGAGTAGGACTGAGGGGTCAACGGGCTTCAATTATACCGCATTTGGAGGAGCGCGGGATCGTCCCCGACTAGCAAGGGTGACTCATTTCACAGTGCAAGAAGCCCTCCAGTCTGCATCTGGTCTTGTGAAAGCCAAGCAGTTCACCGTGTTTCTCGGTTTGTATTTGTTCTGATATACAAGACCACAGATGGGGCTTGTTTACAGAAAAATAAATGAGAAAACCTTCTAGAGAACAAGGCTTTTGTGAAGCGTCTCTTTCAGACTCAGGAGTTTAGCCAATTTCATAATTATGCAACATGAAAAGGAGGTGGGTGTAATCCCTTACCAAGCTTGATTCTTCAGTTTTCTCAGTTCTTTAGTCGCCCAGGTAGCGAGGGTTTTTGTTTTGTTCGTCTTGGATCTTCTTCCTTCAGTTAGCAGTTCATGTATCATGGGTCTAGCTTCTACTAATTTCAGTACATCTTTTCCAAATGCTGTACACAAATCCCTGAAGAAGTAAGAGAGGCTTTGAGGCTGAGTGCCACAAACAGATGTGCCAGTACCACTCTGATCAGCTCTTGCTAGCAAAAAGAAATCTGACTCACAGCTAATGTCCTTTTTAAAATGCTGCATATGGTCACTAATTCCAGCAGGAGGAGAGCTGAACAGTTTTCTGAAATCGTGACTAACCGGAGACATTCAATCTCCTGTCCAAAGCCTGATCTCCCTGATGTTCCCATCAGCTCTCCCTAAATGCAACAGAAAAGATTAAAACACCCTGACCCGAGCTCCTCCGTACCCAGGAAACTGAGGGTGAGGTGTTTTGTTTTTAAGCCCAGGTCATCCTTGAAAAATCCTAGATCTGGAATTTCTGTAACACACATCCAACTTTCACTTCTACCTACTGGTTTTCACCCTGTCAGCTAAAGGACCTCGCCTGCGTAACCGCTTCACACCTTGGGTTAAACATCCAACACTAGACTGTAAAAACCCAGAACTGATGTTAAATACTTCAGACGGTCATAAAAACGCAGCTTCAAATATTAAGGCTGTTGTACAAAGACTTCTATGTATCTAATGAGCGTGCTGTCAGGTGAAATGGGATTGGGATGCTTACCCTATCAGTCCAGCAGCACACGCCACTACTCCATCGGTGTGATCCTCGTCTCCAGCAATGTGGTCAATGTAAGACAGAATAAATTCTACTCTGGGCTGCACCAGCATCACATCCGCTGAAAGAAAACAGCGTTATTACAGCAGGGTGAAACACAGTTCACGTTTAACAGTCTGTCCTTTAAAAGGGATTCCAGCGTGCCCCCCCAGACAGCCAGAATTCGACCCCAGAAGAGCTCTCTGAGATAGGGAGGGGGAAAAACTGCCGGAGGAAGAGGAACCATAGTGAAGGGCTCTAAACCCATTCCCTGCTCATGGCAGCAGAGCGTTCACTGCCACGCAGACGGGAGCGAACAAGGATATGCCCGTGGACGTGACAACAACCGCGAAACAGCTTGTCCAGGCAGAGTTCTTCCTATCTCCCTTTGTCATTTCAGGCACAGAAACACCGCAGTAGGACAGAGTACTCACGGTGCACGTTTTCTTGGTCTCCCTTCAATCCTTGGATGATGCCAGTGTAAGCTTCCAGGCAGCCCTCCCTCAACTCGTTCAGGTAATCCACCATGTCATAGTCAGACTGGAAAGGCAACAGGAAAGCACGCTTCAGCAACATCCCTGATGACGTGCGCACAGCCCTTACTCGTTTGTGATTTTAATGAAGGAACTGGAGCACGCACCCTTGGCTTACCTTATCAACCTGTGCTTGGGAAGCCTGCTGGAGGGTATTCAGTACGACATCTAGGTACTTCTTAAATTCTCCTCCAATGGCAAGGGCAATATCGCCAAACACTGAGAGAATCTGAGGCTTCACAGACCTATGAACGTTTTCATTCTGGAAGAGATTTCAGTGCCATTACATTCAGTTGCACTTCTTTTTAAGGGGGGAGGAGCTAATAAATTAAGACATTTACTTGAAATGTAAATCTTTACCCCCAATAAATTTGGATTCCATTCAAATAGTAAGCAAGATAGTTGTCAAACACGAGATCTTCAGAGCATGCCTAACACTTCTGCTTCTCCCACCTCCCACTTTCTTCTCAGTGTGCAAGCCAACTGTTACTAACTGGCTAATGAGAAGGTAAACACTCACCCCCAAGTTCTCCAAGAGCAGCTGCATAACCTCATCACAAAAAGGCAAGATGTTGGATTGCAGGGCTCTGCATAAGTCACCAACCAGGCCCACCGCAGCCAGACAAACCTGCAAATAGAACGGCAAGTGAGACACCCACCCAGTGAGTCAGTCTTCCACACTCTTCCCTTACAGCTTCAGCTTATTAAAGCACTAAGGTAGTGGTGAGAGTCTGCAGCCATTAAACCACCGAGAATAACGACCCTCACACAGCAGCCGATGAGTCCCTGCTTCGTTAACCATTTGTATCACAAAGCTGCAAAGAGCTGAGCTTGCTTCGCCAAGGGGGAAGGCAAGAGATCCAGATGCCAACAAAGTGGCAGGTACTTGGTCTGAACAAACACTACCAAATTCAGCAGCCGGGTGGTCTAAACATCCACCCCACGGTGAGTACCGCGACTTGACCTTCTAATGGAAATTCACGGCCAGTAGCAACCTCTTTCCTCACCAAGGCCAACTAATATGCAGCCACTGTGAAAACACAGGTGTCAAGTCAACGAAGGCCTTCTGCTGAACTAAACAGAAGAGAGTCTAAATTTGTGCATGCAGCCAGTAATTAGAGAAAAGTCTATGGGGCTCCAATTTTGGTTTCATCACCAGAAGCTGTGGTATTTTACAGGTGCACACCTGCTGAACTCAGCATCTGTGAGCAGATGAGAATTTAGAGATTGTGAACACAGGGCTGCCTGGTTTGACCTCTACCTGGTACTCAGCATAGTTCTTCAGTCCAATGCCAAGGAACGGTTTGAAGGCATCCATGTACTTCAGAAACTCTCCACCTAAGACTGTGCACGGAAAATATTCGAGTTAGAAAAAAAAAAATCCCAACCTACGATGTATTTGCTGGAGTTCAACAAAAGAGAAACCCGCCATTATATTCCACCCAAAACCAGTACCTGTACGTTCCAGAGAAGCACGACAAACCGATTCTCACACAAAAACTGAGCGTCAGTGAAATATGTCCACCTGGACTACACTGAGATTCGAAAAAGCTCAATTCTTTGCAGGCCTTTGAAGACAAGACAACCCCCTCCTGTGCTCAGAAAGGATGTTGAGATCTTCTGACTGAGCAGACCCATCAGAGGGAGAGGGCGGCACGCTTTCAGACAGGGTTCGGCACTGTTACGTTGCTTTGCATCAGTTGAAAACTCTACGCCTTTTCACATCGCTTTACTGCCATAACAGTTGTAACGTCTTCCTTTTGGAAACAGCTGCTCAACCTCTTCAGAGCCATGCGGTTCAAGCAGCACACCCTTCAGTATGTTTATATTTAAGCAATATTTGAAGTAAAATATTTCTGCTCTTCTCCGCTAACTCCTACCTTCCCCAAGTCACTTGCATTACTAAGACCGTGCATGCAGATTTACCTATCCAAAAGCGAAAAGGCCTTTGTCCCAAGAGGATACACACTTTCATTTTTACTTGCCCGTTAGCTTGCAATGATCCCACTCAACCTTCTCACTCACTTCCCAGCTTCCTCAGGCAATTCCACTAAACATTCCCAAGAGCAGTCAGAGGGGTACCCGCCAAAGACCCGCTCTCCAAAACACGCTAGTGTCGGAAGGGGCTACTCCAAAAAGCCAAAACTAACTCTGCTGCACTTACAAGGTGTCCTGTGTTCTCAGAGCACTCAGGCATGTACTTCTACTAGAAGTAGGTCCTGTCACCTGCTCCGACCCTCAACAGGCTAGCCAGGATAACAGCCTCAGGAAAAAGGGAAGACTCAAACGAGCCTCCTTACAAACTGATCTCCCCGAAGACCCATTTCCAAATCACGCGTGGCTTTTACTGGAGATAAGGCAGGGGTGTTAGGCCATGAGGTTACACGTAGACTTTCAACAGCACCTCAACTTTCACACTCATACGTAGCGTTTGACAACAGAGCGTGTTCCTAGGGCTCCACATGATGCCACAGCCACCACCTTCTAAACCTGAACCACGAGGCTCAAAACTGCCTGGAATACCACAACCCAAATTTTATTTTACGTCACCCATTCTGACCCACTCTGACACTGATCTTTGCCACCGTGATTTCTTTTAAACAAAAAGAGTGACTGTAAATCCACCCACTGACAAAACTCCACAAAACCACCACAGGTCACGGGCAGTGGCAAGTATGAATCATTAAGATAACGTTAAATCTGTCCTGCAGCAGCACGGAGAGAGCAGGTTCCCATTGTGCTGGACACTGTACACAGTAGCACTAGTTATTTATTTTTTTTTCTGGCAGAATTTGCATTGCAGCTACGTTATTAACGGAAAACAAACCGTTCATTCACGAAACACAGCCTAGCGTAACCGGCCAGTCTCAGAGCTTCACAGATAGATGTGGTGAGACGTGCGGTCAAAACCATACCTCAAGCAAAACCAGGAACTAACAATGTTTTCTGCCATATAGTCAAAGAGAAGGAAGCAAACCAGTGCTGTCCCAGCTCTGCCTCCCCCCGAACACAAGCCTGCTCTGCAGCCCAAGACTGACCTTCTACCAGGGTGCTGACTGCCATCAAGGCATCCTCCTGCACGCCCCCCGAGCCCGCCGTGCTCTGGAACATTCTCAGCAGAGATGCCATCACCACATCGGAGATCTGCAAAGCATCCTGGTGCTGGACCTTCCGGAGGACGTTCTGGGTGGGAACGGAGAAAGAGATTGTAACTGCTTCCATCCATGCAAGGCTGAATCGCACCTTTACATCTCCTGCGCGAGCTCCGAACACTCGTGACCACATTGGGCTGCTAAAAAGGAAGCTGCTGTTTGAACTCTGTTGCTGCAAAAACATGCTTTGTCAGTGCAAGGGCAAAGTCCCATTCATTTTAGCTGCATTCAATTTGCCAGCTACAGAACAAGCTGAATTTACCTTTCCTGCTGCATAGGCTATTCTCCGGGCTTTCCATTTGTAAGCTGGCATTAAATGTGACCAGCCTAAATCTGGCCCTATAAAAAGAGCCCTTTTCCATTACAGCAATGTGACTGCAATCTCTTACTGCCAAGTATGGGTTGCACGTAAGCTTTGCTTCTAAACCACAGAATTAAACTTCAGAAATATGACATAAGAATGTCCTTACTGCTAACTGCAGTCAAACCTCTCCCACCAAGGATGAACAGAGAATAAATTAACATACAACCAATGCAAAAGAGATTTATGGGAACATGTTTAGCACTGAGGTGTTTGAAAAGCAAAACTGGTTTCTGGAGAGGGCAGAGGCAGCCTTACATACAAGCAGAGCAGGCTGGCGAGCACACGTGTGCTCTGTGTTACCCAGCATGCTACAGTGAGCAGAAGGGCCAAGGAAACACCCCAGGGAAATACCTGAGCTTAACCTATGCTCTGCTCCTACTGTATAGTTCTGACCATCCCTTTCGGCATGTGAACTACAGAACACAGCCTTGATGCAAATTTATTTTAAATAAAGGTACATTTCCTACGAAAAGAGAAAGACTGATTCCTTAACCTGCAGAGGAAAATAATTATTTCAAGTCTGATTCTTCAAACTGAGTCAATCCAAGGAGATTGACTTTGACTGTTTCAATAATTGGTCTTGATTGTCTCATTCCATTTAAATATCAACAAATGTTTTTCCTCTGCTGGATGTTCATAATTGTATTTCCAGCAGAAGAGAAAAAGTATGTAACAAAGTAGTATCGTTGACTACGTAACACTGAAAATAATCTCCCTGCTGATTTTTACTTAGTGGTTTTTAAGTATCTGCTGCAACTACTGTAAATACTTAGGTTCAGATTTTGAGATAATGAAGCAACACACGTTTACAAATTAAAACCCACAGTTTAATTCCACCTGTACTACACTTCCCATGGGCAGAGGCGTCCTGAAAGAGATCAGTGATCACACTGTGCCAAAAGGAGAGATTCTAGATACTGAAGTCTCCCCATTAAAGCCCACTGTAAGGACAGATTATTCCCACCCACCCATTATTTGAAAAATTACCCTAAAAATTGGAGAGTGAAAGTAACAGCTGATGCTATGGGCTTTTGAACAAGAAGGATGAAATTAATGATTTCTCAAAACAACCTGGAAAGAACAGCCAGGAGACCTCCTAACCTCCCTTAAGGGAACGGGAAGCTAAAACCGATAGAAACAGGCTGTTACCTGCGGGCGAGGAAAAGGCTCCCCTTCCTGGGCTAATAGGAATGGAAGAAAACTGCAGAGAACAGGTAACCCCACCCAACAAAGGAATAAATCTGAGTAGGGATAGATACCCTGCTCTGCTTTTATTTCAGCTTACATAGTACTGTGTTACACTTCCAGAAGAAAATGCTCCTTTCTTCTCTGAGCTGCACAGAGCTGCGTTGATGCTGAATCTACGTCTGTTATAGAGCTTTAAAGCAGCACCTTGTACCTGTTAATAAGCTAGGCAGGACAGGACAGTACCATCCTTCCTGCAGTGCAAACAGGAAAGCTTCAATATCAAATACAACGTATTTCAGAGGATGGTCTGATCAATCTCCCGAGCGGTTTGGGGGGGAGGTGGGGGGTGGAAAAAGTGGCTTTTTCAGCAGACTTTGTAGGAGTAAGCAAGGAACTGAAATGTGCTAGTACTCCAAGTCACACGGGCTGTTCATTACCAGATGTTTAATTTCAAGGACACTCAGTGCATTTTAATTAGTGCCATTTTAAATAAGAACACCAACCACAAGAGGCAGATGAACGAATTAAAGCCGTTATGGAGTTTTTCCGTCTGTGCCAACCAAAGCGATTGTTCAGCCTGTAGCCAACATAAAAGCCAATCTGAAAAGCACATACAATCTTTAACATGCCGCGTACAGTGTTCTTTATCCATATTGCCCTAAATTTTGTAAGTTGTACTCTACTGAAGCCTTCTGAACCTTGTATCACCTCCCACATGTCAGCTGGGACACAAGATCCCATTTCCTCATTCAGATCTCATCAGCAAGACCAAGTCTGCATCCTCAGGGGCACAGAAACGTCTCCAAAACCACCTCCTTCCCATAACCACAAACACAGGAGACAGGAACTTACCTGTAGAGTAGCACAAAGAAGAGACTGAAGATCATTGAACTGGATTCTGTCGGAAGTGCTCTGGATATGAGACTGAAAAAGAACAAAACCCCACATGTGAAAAGCCTGCATTGCAGTCCATGCAAACCCAGAGGATTTTGACAGCGCTATGAGTTCCAGAGATTCAATTTTACGTATTTGTTTCTTCAAATTTAAGACAAGAGATACTGTTCAGAAGCTTAACATATCTACCATCTATATGGTATAATGTGTGTTTATTTATTTTTTTTTTAATATATGCAGTCAGCAACAAAACTGATTTTTCTACACCAGCACAACGGCAACACCACACCTACTTAGCTTCCTTAAACCCCTCCCTGTCACCGGGGTTTAAAGCTCGGGTTTACCTACCTCCATCTGCAGCACTTGCTGGAGTCGTTCCATGATGACCAGAGTTGTCTTTTGGACAGCAGGGTAACAGTCCTTGGCACTGTTTTTCACTATTTCCATCAGAGATTCATATGCAGAACTCCTCAAGTTATTCTGGTGTCCATCAGGCCTGTAACAGAAGGAATATATTTGCAGCTCCCAGTGCTCAGGCTTGCTTAGAAACAGACTTTTTTTTAGTAAATTGGTAACAGCTAAATTTTAGTGTTGTGACAAGCAGAAGCACTTGCATTCCTGTATTCCAAGACTTGAAAGTAAATGAAATTTGTGAAGCCACTTTTGGAACATTTTTTCATTCGCTATTAATAATGACTTCCAATATCTTCAGTCACTGGCAGCAAGCACAGGAGCAGAAAAAGCCTCAAACCCACATCTTCCAGTGTGTCGTTACCCTGCCTGGGAAGAGACGGTCTCAAGGGGTGAGCAGCATACGTTACCAGCTCTCTAACATCCTTCCGAGATGTTGGTGAGGGCGTTAAATTTGAAATAAAGACAGCTGAGATCTATGCTAAGATGACTGATGGACTTCAGAGCCTTGAGCTAGACACTACACTTCTGGCTGGATGTAAATTAGACAGGAAGAGTTTAGACTTTGAACTGTTCAGACAGGGACACCATTTAAGAAGAAGCAGTCCTGCAGCAAAAGGCTTCAACCGATGACTGAACTGATCCAAGGATTGAACTCTGAGCTGTCAAGATTTATGCGACCTTCAAGGCAGAATACGACTTCAGCATTACCCTTATTTTTGCATCTGCAGAACTGAGAAAATATTTTGCCTCGTCTATTTCTATTTCAGCTTAGTTGGGAAAAGGACAGTATCTAGCCTAACTAGGTCCTCAGCTCTTCGGGGAGTACCTGGTGCTAATGTAAATGGATGTAACACTACAGCAACAACCACGGCATAAAACAATCACAGTAAAACAAACTGTACGAAACACACAGATTTCCAATTATCTCTTGCTGCAATCTTGATTATTCAGTGGCCTTGTAGCCAACCTTGAAGAGTCTTATCACTACCGTACAAAAGATGTGCACAGTCTTAACCTGTGCTCGGGAACTCCAAAATAAAACATGGAAGAGGCACTCTTGGAGGTAACCCCAGATTTACTACAAGCAGATATGGACAAAATACTGAGAAATTATTCTGCGTGAATAGCTTTCTTCCTGGGGATTAGCATTCTATATTCCATGTGATACCAAAAAAGCCCGGTTCTGATAAAACACTATCCAGATCTAAGCTGCAAGAGAAAGAGGACCAACAGTCTGAATTAAAAAAAAAACCAAAAAAAACATCTTTGCAGAGCTTAAGCCAGGCAGTTTAGCATTACCTATCTGCAGTCTCCAGAAGTTTCTGAACTATTAGCTCAAATGAAGAGGATAAGCAGTAGGTTGCTGGTTCTTCCTGATCATCAGCTACATCTGCAGCTTCATAGGCAGCTTCAGCAAGACTAGAGAAGGCCTGAAACACAGAACAACCATTGCTATTACTCAAACGGGTTTACCCTCACAAGTCCAGAAACATATATCCCAACAGTTTTCACCCTAAGAAACCCCCGCCCCTGAAATGTGCAGGATTAACAGCTCCCCTCGTGAACAGCTAATTGTTTACTGCACCAAACTTCGGTACAACAGGGGTGAAAATTTCAAAGGCTTAAAACGTAACATTAACACGCAAGGCAGTCACGCTGTCTGCAGTCAAATGTCCACACAACGTCACTGGTCTCAACAACTGGTAGCTGTCAAGAATCAAACTGAATAAAGGCAGATTGCTCGAACCTCGCAGGGTATTAACAGATTCTACCCACTACCCGGCATCATCATCGCAAGTTAAAATCCTGGTTTAGACGAGGCTGCGGACTGCTCAGATTCCCAGCTGCACAGCAGTTGTAACTGCTCTGAGAGACAGGTGGATTAGGAGAGTTGAAAGCCTCCTCATTTTCCTTTCAACCTAAAACCATATAGTAGTCGTCATATTCAGGAGACAAAAGCCACAGTTACACGGACTTTTGCCAGGATCAACGTATCGGGGAAAAGCTTCCGTCCTGACCAGAAGTCTTCAAACCTCTGGAATACCAAAAGAACAAATTCTGTAATTTCTAAAACTTGTTTTGACATGCAAACACTCATCTCTAGCTCAATTCTTACTGAGCAGCTCTCTCAAAAGGCAGTAAGGGACACATTCTCTTTATAGTGAAAGATCAGATATGCTACTTGGTAGCAGACATGCATCAAGACGGTAATACAACTGAAGTTAGCAAGCCAACCCAAGGGATTGCAGCTCTGTAAGTGAACAAAAAAGAAATCTCACGCTCCTCAATTTAGTTCTGGAACCACCGCAGAAGCAGGCTTAGGTAATGGGAAACAAGGTACCTTGTCTCTCCCTTCAGATTAAGGCGGCAATCCAGTTGCCCCCAAGAAAAAAGCTAAATCCCAGCATGCCTTTTCTAAACAGCTATCGCACCTGTTCTCAAGGACAGTTTCCATAGCATTTTCAAACCGAAGGCAACTTCTACACTCAGCGATCATTAGCATTTTTCTCCTTAAAATCCATTTGTTCCTTTATTCCTTCCTACCAGAGCCACAAAACAGATTTGAGATAACTTACAGTTAGCAACAGTTGTGTGTGCTGGATGACCAAGCCATGAGTCATCTCTGAAATCCATTTAAGTGTGTGAGTATATATACGTGTGCGTGTATTCATATATATGACTATGAGCTGCATTCCCCTTGTTGATAGAACCTTGTCATACGTCCAACAGCAAAGGGACTGCCTTACCCAGCACACATTGGAGGCCACTCTGGGCTCAGCGCTCAGGCCCTCCATCAGACACTGCAGCAGTGGAGCGAGGTAAATGTCATTGATGGCAGCTTCGGGAAGCATCTCGCAGATCCTGCCCACGGTCCAAGCAGTTGTGTCTCGAACCACAACACTGGGGTCCTTCATTAGTTCTATTAAAGTTGGCATTGCCTAGAACATAATTGCAGTCAGGAGAAAGATGTCATCATATGCAATATACGGAAATATGAATTTGCCACTGTTTCTGATTTTAACGTATTCTCTACGAGCTAGCAATAGATCGGAGAGGGGAGGACAGTCTAGACCCCGTTAGGCCATTTTTCCCACATTTTAAGATTCATGAAGTTGTTTCCCAGGGGGTAAGACTCGAGAACTGAGGCATCTGGAGTCAGGTATTCTGAAGTTCTGCATATCCCTGTGAATCAGAGCTGTGTAACCCAACCACCTGCCCTGGGCCTACCAAATCTCTCTAAAACATGATTAAAAGGTGGCATCCTTTTGCTTTTCCGCAGGTTAAGAACAACATGCAAAGCAGACATCCTCCTCCAAATAAACGAGAAACTTTTTACTCCAAGAAAACACAATGAGTCTTACCTGTATGACTAGTGGTTTGAGCTGGTTAGGCTCTGGTCCTTCCAAAATGCACCCAAAAGCCATCACAGCTGCATCCCTGTATCGCCAATCTGGGTTTTTAATGTGTTCTTTAATAAAGGGCAGCACATGAGGAACAATGTCATCTTCACAGCAGGTCGCCAGAAGCATGAGGCAGACTCCTGCTGCTTTGCAGGGGTTCCAGTCGTCGTCATCATCATTTTCATCCTAGGAGGAGAACAGCACTCCTGGTCAGTCTGGAGGAGAATATCCCTAACCACTCACGGGCAGTGGCGTCCTGTTGGATCTACCGCAATTAACACTGCCTTATTACCAGGTGTTATATTTAGAAATTAATTCAGGTCTGGAAGTACTAGCTACATCTCTGACAGAGAGGCAACCCGAGTTACTTGCATCATCTGTACCTTTCCATCCTGGTGTAAGGCTGCCAGCTCTTTACTGACGCGCCTACAGTAGCCTCGTACATCTTCCAAACTGCTTCTCTCTCAGCTAGGTTGAGATTTTGTTCCTTTGATCCATGCCATCGCCTCGCAGAGCGGCCTGCTGTACCAGTTAAATAGCTTCTTCCCCCTCCCCCCCGTTAGCTACCTGGGATTCTCTTATCCGTTTTATCTTTCCCGTTTTAACAAGCACTTTAGAACCTCCTGCAATTTATCTCTCCGCAACCAGACAGACAGCGATACAAAACAAACAGGGAAACAATTCCCTGGATTCCCTAAGAGCGCCAAGCATTTTCCCAGTTCATCGCAGTAAGACAAATGAACTCCATCTTGTATGGCTTAATTAACAGTTTTATTTTATAATTAGACCTGCTGTAGCAAGTGATTCCATTAATTTTGATTAGACTGTGAAACACAGACCAAACAAGTCTCTGTGAAGTGTTTAATAGGTACTAAATAAACATGGACTTCACAGTTCAAAAAGTAAAGCTCAAGAATTCCAGAAATCGGATCTCTAATGACACAGAGACTGTATATTGGTTTTAATTTCACAAACATTTCGTTAGGAATACAGATAACTATCAAACCTCTTCAGAAACCATAAATACAAGCGCGTACTAACAGAATTCAGCATAAAAATGACACTGCACACAGTCTCACAGTCTCAGCCCTAAAAAAACGATGCATCATTCAGTCAGAGTGGTGCATGACATCTCATCACAGACCAAGGACTGCCACTGCAGGTGCTCTCAACAAGCGCACCGTTAAAAACTACCCGAGGGGACCTAAAGCATCTTTGGGACCAAGCATATCAAGAAGTCACCTATGCAAGGGAGCCATGACCACGACGGACAATTTGCTCCTCCATGCAACAGTAGCATCACTGTCCCAGAACTTGAAAGTAGACACGGCACGTATTTTTTAACACGCAGCAGGGGTTTTGCAACTCACCTGTTTTGTTAATGTTTGTGTTAGAATTGGGACCAAATACTGTAGTGCTCCTTTTGCATAAAATTTGCTAGTGTGCTCTGGAGGCCTTCCTTGCTCTGCTGCCTAGAAAAAAAGGTTACAAAATGATTCTCAGTGGCTATATAGGCATGAGATCTGAATTACGAGCTCCAGTAGATACAAACTGTCTTTTGCATGCTTTCCTCTCCTGCCCAACACAAACTTTAAGTTACCATAACACACAGGAACCTCAAGGACACCCTGCACCAACCCCAGTTAAATACTCAATAAGCGAGTTCAATTTGCCATTCCATACAAACATAGAGCCCCTCCTCACATGGTACAAATAGAAATATTTTCAGTTTGCAGTTACGTATAATTAACAAGTGACCCCAAGTAGAAGCAGCAAAAGGTCTTCAGCATATAAACTAAACCTACGTGCTGCTGACTGTCCTTTTATCCTTGCTATCAACGCTTTTTTGGGCATTCAACATAAATATACATTTAGCTACTTTTAAAGATGGGTATGATTCATCTAGAGCCCTTCAAAGTTTAAGCTATTATTGATCTCTACAGCTAATTTATGCAAACAGCATCTGCATGCAGAACAATACCCCAAATTCATCTCCAGCCCGATCCATTGTAAGAGATGATTGCTTTTACTTCGTCCCATAATTTTATACTTAACTCATGAATAATGTATTACATAGAATGTGATCAATCTCTCTGCACACTGGGGTAGGACTAAGTCGCTCACGCCTGTAACGGACCCCAAAATCTTACACGTCAGCCTAACAGAGTCCACCAGGCCTCCAAGACAGCAAGTAATTCAAGAAACGCTCTCCCTTCGATGTGGTACATATAGCTCAACAATTCAAGATGCTGTCTTAACGAAGCAACAGCTCAAAGATCTTCATGATACCGAGAATCTTCTGGGATTATACTGTGCCTAGTATACACGCTTAACGCACGTTTAGGTTAACCTTACAGGAGTAGCTTGAGTTGACTTGGAATGCTAAAAAGAAACCAGGTAGCTGTCACGTACCATTTGCAGAAAACTAGCACTTGTATGTCACAGTGTGTCCTCGCCAAACCTGCCAGAGAACCTTTAACTCGAGCAGTTTCAATTCCCAGCCAGGCTGGCATTAAAACCACTTGGCTCACTTAAAAAGGCAGTTCAGCCTAATCTAATCTAGTAAGCAAAAGGGGTTACATTCAAGCTACACCAAGAACTTTACATTAGGCTACAGAGCCTAGAAAATAACCCAAAGACTTATTAAAGGGAATTCCGAACGGCAGCCCCTGCGCAACCTTAGCTACGAGCTTCGCATCTACCTTGAACGGCAGAATAAACTAACCATAGCTGAGCCCTGGCTAAGACAGCTGCTAGTACCCAAGCTAGCAGCTAAAAACTAAGCTGGGTACCACAACACTGCGCTGATGTCTGCAGCGCACCTAACACCTGCGGAGTCAACCAGCCTCGCAGGCTTCGTGCAGCCTCAGGTCTCAGCTTCTGTCACAGACACGCATCACGTCGCATCAGAGCGGTGCACGATGTCTCATCAGGGACCCACGACCGCCGCACGAGGGGCTCAGACGGGCTCTCCTACACTGTTCCACTTGGGAGAACAGGAGGACTTTCAGATGCGGTTCAAAGACACGAGTTCAGCATTCCCAAACGTGATCACAGGCATCCGCCGCTTTTCAGCGGTCATCTGCGAGCTCACCTCAGACGCCTCTATAGCCAGGTCCATCTCCTCATCGCAGACATTCGACCAGAACTCTATCCCCTGTAGAGCCACCTCATCTATGTCACTTTTCATTGCTTCAATAGTTATCTTTAGAAACATGAAAGAAAGGAGGGGAGAGAAGGACGTTTTAGCAAGTTACTTCTCCTGAAATACGTGCCCCAACTTTTGGCCAACTGGTACGAGATTCGAGATTGTCTGAAATCAGACGCCACATTAGAGTTACTGTTCTTGAAGACAATCTCCTCATTTAGAAATTTATCGGCTATCAGCAGCTTGGGAGGACTGCAGAGCAAGTCAAGCAATCTGCGTTGTCCTGACTTTTGGAGTCTCAGGTCTGAAACACCTGATGCTGGTTTTACGGATTTTGCTAGGAGAGAGGGATTCACAGCATGCAGTCACGGCCAAAGAAAAGAAAAACAAATCGGGAACGTAGGAAAACTTTTCCTCTTGGATTAGGACAAAGGAGTACAGGAAGATCAGACAACTATATAGGAGAAACCTGAGCACTCACAGCAAAAAGCGCAGGACCCATGTATGTCTCCATATACTGATAATAAAGGGACATTATCTTCACCAAATTCTGTAAGGCAGCCACTCGTACCTGTCAGAGTAGAAAACGGATCAAAGATGTGACCTTTCCGAGTGCTTTGAAAACCAAGCACAGTTGTAGCCTACCACAGATTAATAACCCAGCCTTTCTGCTGATTTAAGTTTACTCCATACCTAATAAGGCCTTTCACAACAAACAATGTAAATCCTTCTAGTAGTTTACTACTTCTAACTTTAAGTATAAAACTAATTTTGTTTGAGTACTTACACGCGCACCAATCATTTAACAGAATATTGTTTATTTCATGTAACACTTTTCAACTGTGTGTTGATGCCAGATGTTCTAGCCAGCTTCCCCAGAAAGGTGCAGTGACAAATCAAGCATTTAATTTCACTCACCCTTGTATCTGGACACTGCGTTGCTTCACAGACTACTTGCATAATAAAGTGCCTTTCAGACTAGAAGGAGAAATAAAAGAACATTAGAACTGCCTTACAAAAGCATTAAAGTCTTCACAAGCCTTCCTACGGAGGCTGTATTTTGAGTCTGGAACTAGTACCATCATTCACGCGGCACTTCTGAAGATCAGGAACAGTACAGGTTACTATTCACTGCAGTATTTTAAATCATTTCTTCCCCAAAACGGGATGCCCAAGCTTCCATTTTAAAAAGTGCTTAACAGGCTGTCCAAAGTAGAAAGATACAGCAGAACTAAAGACACTAGCTTTTCGGGGGGGGGGAAGGAAAAAATCCTGCTGTTTCCTGAACTACGTCAGCAATTGCTTCAAGAAACCTCAAAACTCAGTCAGGACATAAATTTCTTGAGGGGCAGTACCTGGATACTTGCATTTTAGTAGGAAGGAACAGACTCATGCCCAGGCTATTTACAGTACCAAAGCCCAACAGAAATAGGGTCTGAATGGATCATGCACCTCCCATCTCAAATTCTGAAAGACTCTAGTTGATCCCCATCAACGTCCACTGAATAGTTGAAATGGGGAAGTTTTCATTAAGAGACCTTCTAAGCTCAAGGTTCAATATTAATTCCATCTTCCCCGCGCTCTCCCTGGTAGAGACCTAGAGGATAGACTTAATCCGAGCAGGAAAAGAAAAATCAATATATTTGTTCTGAAAAGACTCTCATTCTGAGGCCCCTATTCTGAAGGCTCTTACAGGCCTTCCTCCCCCAACAATTTTCAGAGGCAAAGTTAAATCTGGATTGCTGCCACACCACTTGAAAGAAAGTGCTGATCCAAGCTTGCGCTCTTGCAGCAGCATTATAGAGCAGAGTTTGATTAGGAAGCAGAGCATCTAATAGGCTGAGCATCTAATAGGCTAAACTCTAAGGTCAGTTCAAATTTATCCAAAAAAAGTCAACGATGCTTCCTTTCCATTGATGAATCTCTGAAGATTTCCACATTATTTCTGCATTACAACAAGAACATACCGGATTTACAGAAATGAATCCAAGTCTCAGCTGCAACAGAATTATGCATCAAAATTCAGCGTGGTGCATGATTTCTCATCATAGACCGTGGATTCAGCCCTTGCATTTTAGGCCAAGAATTGGCACCCCCTCACCTCTTTGTCAAAGTTTGCTTTGGTGAATTCCAAAGAGTTCAGGAGTGCATTAGTAGCTGCTAGCTTCACATTGTTGCTGGGCTCTTCCTTTCTCATTCCCTGGATGATGGCTGTCAGGATCTCATTGGATTTGTCCTGAAGCTGCTCTGGATCCTAAAAGAAGTGTTGATAAAGTTATCTGCCAGCTGAACAGCCTTCGCCATATTTTAAAGTAACCTCAAGGTTTGATCCTGAAATCTCCAAGCAGAAGTTTTAAGGCATTAAGGCCAAGAAGCCCTTTGTTCAATGGGAGGACCGGAACGCAGGTACAAGGAATTCATACACCATTATGTCTTTACAGCTTCAGGGACAGGAAAGAGAAGTCTGAACTGAGCGCAAATACTCCAGATATTCAAGTCATAAATGCCAAATGAACTCGGCTGTTTCAAATAATAGGCCAACAAGTTTCAGAGTACTTGACTTCATTCAATTAGCACGTTAAAAAACACTGTTTTCCAATTCCTTTATATACTGGGCAGAGGTCTACACCAGCAGTTGCAGTTGATACTTTTATTGGTAAAGATGCCAATCTTTTTCAGACGTAGGGCAAAAATACATTGCCTGGACCAGTAGCAAGGACAGGTAACTGTTAAGCACTCAAGGCTTAAAGAATAAAGCTGTGAACACAGACTAAAGATTAATTTTTCTTCACGGTAAATTTAAAGACTGCAAGATGCCCAAATAACTGTATTAATTGTTACATCAGAATTTATCCAGCAGTAGATTCCCTAACTACAAACAGTAGTTTGTAGTCACAAACTGTGTCACAATGCGACTGACAAACCACAAAACTCTAAGAGGGATCTTGGTTACAAATACCCAACCAGCAAGCCAGGGCATCCAAAAATCCAGAGGCCAACGGTACATACCACCCAAAAAAACCAACGAACACGCACCCAAGCCTTGCACGGACTTGTAACAGACAACGCTCGACCTGGAGCACTCCCCCCATCCAGCCGTACATTTCCTCCTTTATTTCATTGACCCGCCGTGAAGCAACCGACCTCCCCAGTGAAACCAATCCCCTGCGGCCTGATGAAATCACCAAACAGAAGATTTCTCTTTTTACCTCACTATACCGAGGTTCAACCAGCAATACGCCGCACGTACATTCTCGAAGGCGTTCAGCTGCACCGAAAAACCAGCAGCTAATTTTGTTTTTCAGTGGTAGGTCAGACAGCGCACAGGGTTTTTGCAAGCCAATTCACATCAGATACTTGATGCAACGCTTCGCGATACTACGCTGATAAAACCATGAGACCTTTTGTAGAAGGTGCCTCAAAGAGCTAAATATTCTTGCCTGTGCATCAAAAATTCCTAAATTAAGAATAAAGGGATTCCTCACGCGAGATGAAGGTAGTTGTCAGGTTTCCCCAACACAGAAAGGAATCAAAACGCTTATCTCCCAAAAATTCCTAAATTAAGAATAAAGGGACTCCTCACGCGAGGTGAAGGTAGTTGTCAGGTTTCCCCAACACAGAAAGGAATCAAAACGCTTATCTCCCATCTGTAACGTTCTACACAACTGGACGTTCAGCTGAAGTTTTGTCACAGCACCCCTCACCACCGTATGACCGCAGCGACATATAGACTTAAATCTGCACCTTACGAAAGATGACCTGGATTTGCGCTGCGAAAGCAGGTCAGTCCTTTCAGACACCATCCTTGCGCGTTTTACTGCCCATCGTTCTGTCAGCACAGAGACATCCTCCGGACAAGCATTAAAAGACAGCCACAAGGAAGCATTACAGCCTACTAGATACAGGGGTGTGAGAAAGGAAAGGCTGGGAGAGAAAAGGTGCTGGGGAGAGGCTGGGCCAGCCCTTAAAATAAACTCACAATAATACTTAAAATATACTCACGATATCCTGACAGATGTATCCAATGGCCTCCAACGTCGACTCTTTCATGTGCTCCGTACTGTGCTGATTTGTAACGTTCGCTACCAACTGGGGAATGAGCTCGGGCCACTGGTTCATGGGGATCTCCGCACACGCGATGCCGGCCACGCACTGAGAGGCCGAGCTGGGCCTGTATGTTTCTGTACCCAACGTCTGCAAAACCTGCGGGAGAGATTAGCAGGCGATGGTTTGATGTCAGCGACCGAAGAGATGGGCGCTGGCTTGCCACTCAAGTCTCCGCTCGACGCTATTCCAAAACACACCCCTTCCTCAAGAAAGCAGTTTGCTCGTTCCGCTTTCTCCCGCTTCAAACGAGGCCGTGACCGCGGACAAATAATGTTTGAAATGAACTTGGCCATGGCTGCCCCTTTCAGGAAGTGAGCTACAGCTGTGTGATTACGCGTACTTGTACCACATCCTTTAAATCCCATACACAATGCTACGCGCCGCAACGCGCAACAATGACTCACTGAACAATTCCTCCCGGCTTGCACTATAAAGCAAAATTGCGAAAGCTGAACAAGTTGTGGTTTAAAAATCCCCCCCCCCCAATACCGGACTGTTTATGCCAGGATAATCAGAAAAGGACTAAGTAATTTTCTTTCGTTTTAATTGCAATCAATCAGGAGAATGATTTTTTTGTACACTTCAATAACCGTTTCTTAAAAAAATGAAGGGGTGTGCATTTGTTTCAGCATTTCCAGTTATACGTCTTCATTTTCCATACATCCACTTAACAAATACTGTATTTCTAATGGCACTTGACAGAAAACAGTAATAAACTGGTTTTGTAAGCTTCAGCACACAACAATACGACAGCTCCTGTTAACCGTGTAAGTTCCCCTTTAGCTATCATCAATGTAAATAAAAGACTAAAGTTGTATCATCGTCATGTGCCCAACCTTATTCTGCCATATACGGATTCCATTAACACAAAAACATCACATAAAGCGTACGGCCAACTCGTACCAATTACAAAATGCTGCGCACACCCAAGTACACCTTCGTTCCCATTAGCCAAAAAAACACTAAGCCACCAGTTCTGCCTTTGCAAGTCCTGAACTTTAACTATCAAAGAACAAAGGAGTCCTCGGGCAAATTCACCAACTGTGTGAAAATTCAAGAATATAATTTCCTATTTGGAGCTTGCAAGTATCTGACCATATTCTACTCTCAAAATTTGCCAGGCCTCGTGTAAACACGTGTGTTCAGACACAGAGTTTGCTTCAAAGATGTTAATGTGGATCGTAAAACAGTTGAGGAAGCCGTTCGAGTATAAGAAAAAGGAAACACCAACCCAGCTGCAATCACCCAGCGGGGAAGCCATGCCCATTAGCTCCCGCAATCACACGAGACTATTCGGAGGCTCCTTGTAAAAGTATATACAGGTGTGAATTTAAAGGCCGCAGCCTCATACCTGTTTGGGCTTTTTTTACCCTAATAGTTCTACAGATTAAATACGCTACAAGCAACAAAGCACCCCAGCAAGTGCAGATGACATTGCTCGTCTCGTGAAAGGGAGCAGCCAGCCGACGGAAGACTCCTCAGGTGGAAAAGGACGGACAAGACGTTCATCGCTCACCCCCCGGCCGCGAGAAAACAACAGGTGGAGAACCAAAAGTCACAAAACTTACGTAGTTCTTGACTTCCCTGCGGGCGTTGGCGTCGATCGCGAGCCATCTCTGTTGGTACTGGGCCTTGATGTCGGGGTCCTTGGACGTCAGGGAGTTCTTGATCTGCAAGCCGGCTGCCACGCGGGCAACTTGGCTGTTGCCGGGGTTTGCCAGCACTCTGGACAGTTCCACCAGGAAGGTCGGCTGGGGAGAGAGGAGGGCTCAGCACCCGCCCCTGCCTGCGCCTGCCTGCGCCCGCCCCTGCCTGCACCTCCCCACCAACGAGGGGGGAAGAAAAAAAAAAGAAAAAACCCCCATTCGCCCAGCAAAACGAGACTACGACCCATTGAAGCTCCTTCTCTACCAGGCCAACAGCAAACCGCCACCACCGCGCAACGACGGCGGCTCTATCCCGAGATTACGGGCGTTAAGCTCCTAATTAGAACCGCTGGAAAGTGACGTAAGCGGGCATTGACTTTGCCGGGTTTTTTTTCAGCTTACTTGAGAAACTGTTACCTTCCGTGCTCCTGCCTGCTTTAAGTGTTCTTTTAAATAAACTACTCAGGTCGTATGCCAAGATACGTATTTTCTGGATGGATATCAAACATGGCGAAGAGTAACTCTCTGCTACTTATCTCCTTGCTTCAAGGCAAACACCCGAACTCTAATCTAACACAGGAATTGTTAAAACGGGGAATCGGATGCTCCTCTGGTGCATTACAAATAGGTTTGTAAGATCATGAACTTGCTTCTCTGTAATCAAAGGTGCATAGACGTACATGAAGATTACCCCCCCACAAAAAGCGCGTACGTGTGGATAAAAATACCTGACATTCGTGCCACTTGCTTTGGGTGAGAGCTAGCGAGAAATGCCTCCGCATTTAAACCCTTTCCCGATTTGACAGCTTTGCATTTCGGAGACTTCCGCCGCGTACAAGAGACAGCTAAAGTTTCAGCAGCGAAGCTTTTTCATTTCGCTGGCCCTATGAAGCATTTCGCCTACTAAGAAAACCTTTCTAGGAAACAGTGGAAACAGCTGCGCCATTTTCAAAACCGTTTCACACCAAGCAGGAACATGGTTTTCCTGAAAGCGTTTAACATACAGTTACACGTAACCCGCTTCTATAATCTGTATAACAGAACTTAAGATACATACAAAGACTTTTAAGGGCACCAAAAATAGCCATTTTTAAAACTAACTTAACTTTCAAAAGTTCAAGAGAAACATAGATTAAGTCCAGCATCTCGGACTCCACATTTTCAATGACGAAGCGCAGCTCTTAAAAAATAAAAATTTAGTTGGGCTATTCAGCGCTCTTCAACATTCAAACTGCAGAATTTGGAAACAAAAACGTGGGACAACTTAAACTGATGAGTGTAAGCCATTAGAGAGAGACTGAAATTTTAATGCGGTAGACAAACCCCCTACAAATATACCACATTAAACCACCTCCCAGTCGTCAAAATTGCTCACTTTTTATACGCTGATTTTATTAAAAGTGGGGAACCGTTCAAAAAAAGTTCACAGGACAAAACAGAAGTGTTGCTGCCACCTTTGAGAAGAAAACCGTACTAAAATTCAAAGGTGAAGAAGCGCCCTTGGATTTCTCACTCATAAATCAGCAAAAAAAATTTGGCTTTTCATGGAGCTTTAGGAATAATTCTAGCTAAAAATGAGATGCATTACATTAAGCGTTCCAGACTTGAGACTCAAAGCAAATGCAGATGCATACGACCTCAGCTCTCACACCTACAGAAGTGTCAATGAAAATCTCAGAAGAGGGTTCAAATTAACTACGGGGAGGAGGAGGAGGGGACGAGGAAGAACAAGCCGCTCTGCGGGTGCATCTCCGTTAGGTAACCGGGAGATCACTTCCAGCTCTGGGTACCGGGCTGCGGCCCCGGGCGCAGAACCTCTCGCTCGACCCCGTATCTCCTACCCCTTCCCATCTCGACCCCTTCCCTCTCCCCAGGGCCAGCCGGAGCTCTTCCCACCCACCACGTACCGCGGTGGGAACAGCCCTCAGCCCCACATCCTCACCCTCCCGCCAAGCCACTAACTGCCCTCGCAGCCCACCTGGAGCTCCCTCAGCCCCTGCCCTTTCCGCGGCTGGGCCGTTCCGCGTCCCCATCCCACACCAGGGCACACATTTTAGCCCCAGCATAAGCTCCGTTTCCTCCGCTCGCTGCCTTGACCTGGCTCTCGCAAGGCAGCGAGTACAAACAGAACCGTGAAAAACCGGCGTATCCCTCAGCCGTTTTAAAAGCCCGAAACCCAGGATCGCGAGCAGCTCAAGTACATCGCCCTGAAATACCTCACGTAACACAGCCCGGGGAGCTTCAGTCTAACGGGGGGGGG
>NW_008794887.1:701778-702003 GCF_000699145.1 Aptenodytes forsteri | reverse complement strand
AGGCTTAACAACCAGCAGTTCAGCGAATTTTGACTCAAAACCGACGTTCAGCGCAAAGGCGACGTCAATTCTGATCTGAGGGATGCCTCGCACACCTTCACACGGAGCAACGTAAATACTCTGCGACTTTCCCAGTTTACGCCAGTGGAGACCAGCGCACGGAACCGCTTAAAAACTGAAGGATGCCGGTTTCGCTTGCCACGATAACGTGCCTGTGACAACCAC
>NW_008794887.1:653228-699638 GCF_000699145.1 Aptenodytes forsteri | reverse complement strand
CGGCCGCTCCCCAGGGAGGGAACGCCGCCAGGCAACCCCCGACCCGGCGCGGCGTCCCTCGTCTGTCCTCCCCACGGGAGTCCGGGGGGGGGGGGGGAGGGGGTTCCCCCCCGGCCTGGCCTGAGCAAAGGGGTGACGCAGCCGAGGGCAGGGACGCGGGATATTCGAGGAAAGGGGGGGGCGGGGTTCCCTCTGCGCCCCGGCCTGGCCTGAGCAAAGGGGTGACGCAGCCGAGGGCAGGGACGCGGGATATTCGAGGGGAAAGGGGGGGAAAAACCCAACAAAAAAGGGAAGAATGAATCCCTGAAAAAAAAAAGGGCAGAACAAAGGTGTAGCTGAATAATTAAAGCCAGGTGAAGGCAGTCCCTGTGACTTGCAGGGCTCTAGCTTGCTCACCGGGAGAGAGCAATTAGTAACACAATCAGGCTGCATTGTGGGACTAAATACGAAGGCCACAGGGAGAGGGGACAATTACCTGGTGACCCAGCCCCGTCCTCTCCCGCGGGCAGGAGCCTGAGGACGCAGGGAAGAGCGCTGCTGCCATGGGAGAGGCAAGCTCTGCTCCAGGCAGGCGTGCGTTGGCCTCTGCTCCTCCCTGGCCGTCATCCTTTGATTAATCGTTCTTTGCTCTGAATATATTTTGGGTTCCCGGGAAAGGGACGCACTCCAGAAACGGGATCTGGTCAAACGCAGCCGTCTCTGAGCGGGTAAATGAGGGGAAAAGGGGAAGTTTAGCTGACCGCAGGCCGGGGAAGACTCTTGAGTTACGAGTACTTGGGAATAGTCGACATCATCAGCGTGACGGACTGTCCTGACAGTGACATTCCTGCACTGTACACAGAGTCAGTCCTGCGGCTAAAGGCACACCTTCATTTCGGTTGCAAACAACTGCATTTATCAACCAGCTGCAAGAAAGTCACATCACGCGTGAGCACGACAGCACCTTCCGGGCTTCAGGTGCTCCACGACCTTCTCAAGCCCAGGACAGGCGGAGGTGGAACGGCTTCCAGAGGCCAGCATCCCCACCGCTGCTCCCTCCCGTGGGCTGAAGTCCCAGGCAGGCTTCTCTCCCCTCTCCAGCTGAAAGTGGAAGATGGGGAAAAGCAGCCTAACCCATCCTCCATGGCTCCGGGCCTTCCTGTCCCACACTAGTACTGCTCTCCCCACCACCACCATACAAGCTGTTGACTAAGGGAAGTCTTACGCTGTAGAGCAAAGCAAGTGCCGGCCCCCGAGGACTGGTCTTACCGATTGCTGAGGAAGCGGACTTACACCCACAGCCGTGCAACACAAAAGAGATTCATCGTTCCCCTAAAGACATTCAGGTTCCAGGGACAGACCGGCACTCTGGGGCTCAGGAGACCGAGATACTGTCCCTACCTCTGCCAGCGGCCTGCAGGAGAACCTCGGAAAACGTCTTTTGTCTACCTATGCCTTGAGTCTCAGGTTTTAAAATGGGGACAAATCGGGGTCAGCTTCTTTTGTAAAGTGCTTTGAGATCTCTGGATGAGGAGTACTAAGTATCACGCCGGCAGGTTTAATGCAGTCTAAAAAAACGTCCGTACATCGGGATTTGAATTCTCTTTGCCCTGCTGCCATTATCTTGTTGCATGTTCTTACGGTCTCTCGCCTGCATCTGTCTCAGCCACTCCAGCTGGAAAAACAAAGCTGAGACTAACCTCCGGAAGGTGGACGGGGACTGCGTTTGCTGGCGGCTGCAGGGCTTTGAGATCTCCAAGATAGGACAGCGAGGGAGCGCAGGATGCGGAGGCACGGACAGCGTGACCACGGCACGCGGTGCTAGCAGGAGGAGAGAGGGGTGCTGCTCCGTGGTAAATCTGCACCAGCAGTGGAGTCTGGACGGGCAGAGTTGTAAACAGCTCACATCATTGACTCGTTTAAGGCCAATTACTATTTACAGCTTGACTCACGGAACAGAACGGACACGTTATTCAGCCTGAAGGAATGGAGTTCACTTCGCATGCAGCCCTCTTCGCCGCTCTGTAGTATGCCTCTGCTAGCGGATCAAAGTCAACTCTCTGAGCAGCATTTGGGTTGAAATCAGGTGAAATTCACTCTTGCTGCTATTCCCCAGAGGGGAGGAGGGACGAGACAGGAACAGAGGAGCCCCACACAGCCGCAGTTTGCTGCTGGGGTCAGCCGAACGCTGTCCTGCTCCAACATGCTCCTCTATTCCCCTCCCCACCCCTAAGCTCTAGGACACAACCCAGAACCCCACAGTGCTTCACCAAGTGCAGTTTCACTGACCGCTACAAACCTTCCGTGTTGCTGACCAGGATGACTTTCCCCAGGGGACTGCTCCCGTAGGAAAGCCAGGGAGAGAGAGAAGGATTAAAGAATTTTGTACAAATCTGGCCTCGGTAGCAATGAAAGCCCGAAAACCCAGTGTAAAATCAGGATTAGTGAGACTGCGGAGTCAGCTCCCCCCGGTAGTGCTTGGGCTGGAGCTGTAAACTTGAGCTAGATGCACTGTTTTTCTCCTCGTTGCCATAAATGGCATACTCAGCATTCACATTACAGAGGCTTATATCATCTCCTGCTTTCATAAACTGACTACAGAAACTGGGCGAGAAATGCTGAAAAGCTGCTGACCTTTGGAACAACTCTAGAGACAGTCAGGGTACTTGGGGTTATTTCGCTAGGGAAATGGTTAGAACAAGAACGAGGTGACCAGGTTCCCCTTCCCAAGCCCATTGAGGCTGCTCAGTACCTTCAGGTTTCTCAGAAAATCCCACATAAATTCCATGGGACAGGAACTATCTGTGATTTTGTATATATCCGGAGCTTGGAGTTCAGTGGAAACCTCTAAGAAACCACCGTAAATCAAGCGGAGTTTAGATGACGCCGGGTTTAAGAAGTTAACGCAGGAATCCAGAATAAGATTATTTACACGAACGAGGACGTGCACTGAAAGGACAACGCGTGCACCAGGTGCGGCCCTTCCTCCGTAGGAAGCAAAACGTTAAAGGCTGCTTAACACTCAACATTTCCCTAACACCAAATTGCAGCAACGTGGTGAATTTCTGTGCGCTCTGTCTCACCTTGCTGGAGCAGCCCGAAGGCTGACTTACGTGCTTGCACGGAGAAGATGCAGTTTTCCTAACAGTCAGGTGATGAAATCCAGTCTTGAAAAAAAAAAACCCTGGATGAAATCCAGCTGGCACAGATGACTAAGTTACACAAGGCTGAGCGGAGACACTCACCTGGTCTTCCTCCCTTAGACAGAATGATTTCCAAGCACTTTGGTTATGTTCAGCCTTAAAATAACCTCACTTTTCTTTCCTGGTTTGAGTCCCTGTAAGAGAAAAGTTAATGAGTCCACAATAACAACCCAGCGAAAAAGATTACAGCGGAGCACAGCACACTAACCTCTTTGGCTCCGAGTTTTGGCACGTGTGTGTATTTTCCCCACACGTTTTTCACTTGAACATGAATAATTTTAACCTTATACCACAACCTTAGCACAGCAAATTGAGCTCTCCTGTAATAAAAAGAAAGCCTGAAAGAGTCCAAGTAGAGGTCACTGAGCCAGCCACTGCTCAGCCTGTTTTTGATCACTTGTTACTGCTTGGTCCGTCCTTCACTGGGGTGGAAGGATGCTCATCTTGACATCGTCACTGAAGGACAAGCCACACATCATCCTCCTTCACTAACCAGAATCCGCTCGGCAATAGAAGAGGGCTTCGCTCAAGCTGGTATCAATCCTACGGCTGCCGTCAGCCTTGTTCTGATCCCGGTGGCCAAGACTCGTTCATCCATCGCCTGTCACAGGGCATCTTCACTCGTACAGGTATTTTGCACGGGTTAAGGTACTTTAACAGAAGGTGGGTGTAAAGTCTGTGAAACACAGCGATATAACGGCTAATCGCAGGGACGGTCAATGGTGGGTAACACCGAGACCTCACTGCGTCTCACGACCCTGTACAGAAACAAGTAGGTACACGTTAGAGAAGGATTTGGGAAGTCAAGTTTAGGGTTTTGCTGTTTCTTCGATTGTTTTTCAGAGGGTTCACAACCTTATTTTTTTGCTGTACACCATTTAATTTTACTATCATTTAAAATATGGAGCATATTCTTAACGTGAGTATGTTTGGGAAAAGAGCCTGGCATTTGGGGAAGCAAATAATATGTCTTTCCAGATGCTGCAGTTCCACTTACGCTAGAGAAAATTTTGGTCCGAAATCTGGGTATTTTTGGAGAGTAAACCAGATTCCGAAATTTTCTTTCCCAGCTAATTCCACATCCGCCTGGCAAGCTTGTGCCTTTTTCCCTGACAGATTAAATATTACTCTATCCCACGTGTAACTGTCTTGCAAATATCAAAGCAATGACTATATATAGGAATGTGTATTTTTGTTATTACAAAACTCGCCTTTTCCAAATTGCCGTGGAGAGTTCACAGGTGCGATTATTTTTTAAAATGGAAGGGACACTTTCCGAGCAAACCTGGCTGTGTCAGCGGCAGGACTGGATCTGCATCAGCAACAGCAGGGCAGGAGGCCACCAGTCCTCCGCCCACCGTAAGCGTTCCCAAAAAACAATTTAAAAAAACCTCATTTCCAGCTTATTTGAGGCTCAGCGTTTCGGTGTCATGGGGCCAACTGCAGTGCAGGTGCCTGACCATTCCATACTGGCTCAGTATCAAACTGGCTTCGTATCAGCTTCCAGTCGCAACCAACACCGACTAGATTTCAACTGCTTTCATTATTTTTACTGCCCCTGCTAAGAAAAGCGAACAAATGAACACATTGAGATTTCCTTAAAACTCAAGATTCCATTACCTAAAGCTGATGGGGTAGAAAAAAAGAATGTATCTCAAACTGAAGATCCACCTCGCCAAGGCTGCTACATCTAATCACGACCAACGCAAGATGATTAGGGAGACCATTTAAATAAAGGACAGGTAAAAAAAGAACTATCCCCCAACCATGCCCCCCTTCCTCGGAGCCCCCAACAATCTGCAGCATGGAGGTGTTTCAGAAATGATTTTAAAATATGAATTAACCCTTTAATCTCAAGGCTAAGAGAACATTGCACAAGTCACTCATGCACCCTCTGCTCAAGGCCAAGTAATTTACATTGCTTTGATGCGTTCTTCTTCGTAAACCGCTGCCTCAGTTCACAGGTGAGCAGGAGGCAGCCCCTGCGGCAAGGGCAGCAGCCGTCCCAAGCCTGATCACCTGAAATTCAAGCGAGCAGCTTTGGTCCGGCGGTAAGACAGCTCGCTGGGCAAAAGCCTGAGTTGCAACCTGGCCGTATCAATCCACGTTCCATCAGACCAACCTTCCACCTTGGCAGGAATCGAGCCCCTCCTTCTTTAAAGGGGCATCTTTATGGCAAGGCAGTACCTCGGACGCAGCACGGCCAACCTGTCTGCGACAGAAACCGAAAGTGAGGTCTGCCAGAAGTACTGTTTCCATAAGTTTACCTGAAACTGTGAAGAACAAGAGAAGGGCAAGGTAACGGCAACACACGCCGTTTATTTTGGAACAACTCTGCAGCCTCCTAGGCAGGGGGACGCTCGCTAGAGAAAGCTTTTTGTGGTTTTGTTGGAGGGGGGATAGGGAGGCAAACAGAAGGCAAAAGGACAAGGTTACTTACTTGTAAATGCAGAGATTAAAGCCAGGTGCTAGCGCTGTATCAGAAAAGTAAGTTAAAGGAGCAACAAATCATAGAATCATAGAGTATCTCAAGTTGGAAGGGACCCATAAGGATCATCGAGTCCCACTCCCTGCTCCTCGCAGGACTGCCTAAAACTAAACCGTACGGCTAAGAGCGTCGTCCAGACGCTCCTTGAACTCTGACAGGCTTGGTGCCCCGACCACTTCCCTGGGGAGCCTGTTCCAGTGACCGACCACGCTCCCAGGGAAGAAGTGGGTGCACGCAGGAAGTTCAATCATTAAGAAAACCTTTCTGTTCCAGACGTTGAAGGAGATTTTCACCCCAATGTTTTTGTGAACAAGAATCGATGCAGATTTTTGTCATCACTCAATCACCAGGACTCACCCAGGCAGGACTATCTCATTACGCCTGACAGCGATAGAAGAAACATGGAGCCAAACTCCTCCTCCTGCTGCTGGGAAAACTTGTATTGCTTTTATTTCCCTTATAAGCCTGTACTAGGAATAAAGGACCCCACTATTACCTACATAGTTTAGGTCTTTATCTAAGATTTGACACAGAAACCAGTGAAACTGCCCAAGAGGGAAGAAAGAATATATCAAGGTTCCTTCAAACGTGTTTAACTTGAATAGATACAGTGGAGTCCTTGTTAAAAGCTAGCTTCTGTATCACTTAGGCATCCCTGACGTGTGCTGGGACACCGCACCCTCAACAGCCCTAGTGAATACACTCAATTCTTATGGGCAATATCCTCGCTAATCATCACGTGAGCCCCATTTCATCTCTTTCCTCATCCACAATAACTCTTGCTGTTCTTGTCCTGACCCTCTCCAGAGCATCAGTTTGTCTCCAATGAAAAAAAAAAAAAGATTTCAGATTAAGTGGACAAATCCCAAACTTACTTTCATGAAGAATTAAAATCTACTTTCTTTGCATGCAGAAGAGACTAGGACTAGTCAGTCTGCTGAGACTATTCAGTTTGCTCACTGACCACAAGCTTGTTATTTTTGTCACTCTCCTTCAACTGCTTGCATGTCATTTGCATTGTTTAAAGTCAAAACAAGATCACCTCAACTTGCAGCTACAGTACTTCTCATTTCATACATCACCAGTCATGCTGGAATCACAACTTTGCATGTTATTTTGTCAATGTGCAAGAAGCAGAAGAGAAACCAGCTTACTCTTCTGAAATTACATTGGCTCTGCAGTGCTGACAGCAGGAAAAAACATCAGTCAAGTTAACAGATATGACTCAGGGCAAACAGAATTCCTGTTTCAGTCTCATTTCTGACCATGTAGCCACACTAGCCCTAGGGATACCAACCAGCGCGACACTGTTCGAGAGCACTGCACCTCCACTATCAACTTGCCCATTTCTGGTGTGTATCCCTGCCCTGGCTCACCGTGGTTGGCATCAGCAGCATTGGCACAATGCTGTTCCCTCTTGCAGAGTCCCTCAAATTTTCAGGTGTTTGTTTGGTAGAAATTTGCTTATTCTCAATTATTTTCCCTTTCCTTTACCTCCCAAATTCTGTCCTGGTTAGTTCTTTAGTGCTTGACTACAATCTTTATTCATATTACACAAGACCTACTTACGATCAGTACGGTACGTGCTGATTTAGCTGCCCTACGACCTAGCACTGATAGCAGAAGAGGAGAAGGCTGAGAACAAGGGTTTCCTTGGGGCCGTTAAAGACACCATCGACGTGACCTCCGCTGTTCCCTCAGAGGTTTAGGTCCTTTGAAAGCAGCAACGCTTTTAGGCTTCAAACAGAACACAAGATCAGGACATGAATTTCACATTGACATTTTTATTAACGCCAACTGTTTTAATTTTTTTTTTTTTTTTTTTTAAACAATAGCAAGAAAATATTTCAGGGAAGCAGTCTGACAGTTAGTCTGATGACCTTCTGAAATACAGTTAAGCCACACCAAATACGAATTCCTGTTAAAGAAAAAAAAAAATATATGGAACTCCAACCTTTGTATTAGAGGGTGTTGTGTCTGGTTAGTAGACCACGCTGCTTTGTGAAGTAAATGATGGCACACAGCTTAGACTTCATCATCACGCCAGTCATCACTAATTTAAGGCTTCTGAATCAAATTACCATCAACATCACAGAAAGGAACGAAAAGCTAGTGTTGCTACGGTCATGAGGAGATTGAACAAGCTGGATCTTTTAGACAAGTAACGGTGTCTTGAGTAGAAGAGACCTGCCCTAACAGCAGCCAGGAGAACCAGTCACACAGTAGTTATCTCCTCATTTGCATGCATTTTGAGGGTGCAATTTAGTAAGAAAAAAAAATAAATTGCATGAATCTTTCTCTTATTTAATGTGGCTATGAAAGATGTTTCCTTACAATTCCATTATCTCTAAGAAGGACATCAGCAAGTGGAACCAAGGAGAAAAACCGAAGAGCAACAGAACATTTTTCTTTTTGCTGAGAGGTAACACAAAAGGGAGGGAACCTACTATCCTTGGATTGGGGGGGGTTGCAGGAACATCTCCCCAAAACCTTGCACTTAGAACGATGCACAGACTCTATGTTATACCAGCTACCTGCCTTTCCGAGTGACCTGTTCCACACAACGCTCAGAGGCATTAACCCATTCTTGCCCCAGACGCTCCACAAAATTCCACTGACCTAGAAACCACTGGTTTCCTTTTTTTGGGGAGGGTGTAAAAAACAGAACATCTGTCAATAAGAGTGTCAGGAGGGGGGTGTTAAATATTTTAACCACTGACAAGGCTTGAGGAAGTTTCACAGTTTTGTTATGCTCTATTTTATTACTATCATATTTACAGATTTTTCTCTCTTTTTTTTTTTTTGCTGAATTGCTGATAATTTTAATAGAATTTAAATCTGGAGTGTGAGCAGGAACCAGTTAACTACATTCATTGTCCAATCCCCATTGGTTTGAGAAAAAGACTCCAAATTCTTGGCATATGAATCGGCTGTTGGGTAGCTCCTCCCTCTCCCCATGAGGCGGCAGCAGGACTGCAGCAGTGGCATGCACAGATTCACACCATGGCTGGTGGGGCCTTGCGCTGCAGAAAATATTGGTGGATGTTCTCGGCGTCCCGCTTCAGCCAAGCTGCATTCAGCAGAATATTTTCACAGCACTGCTGGACAGTGCGTTCTGCCGATGGAGCTGGGTGACTCTCAAAGAAGGCCTGTTCAAAAAGCAGACAACCATCCATAAGGGTATAAACAGGCATAGACAAGATTATATTTTTAAGTTGCCAAATTCCCTAGGTTATATAGAAATGCTTTTGTGAATTACGTTCCTTGTCTGACTACAGTTCACGCTCTCTGCTCCCACCAACATCACAGACTCTGAAAAATTTGCAGGGTGCTTGCCGAGTTTGCAAGACGTGTAATGCCAAGTACAGAGTGGGAACAGCAAAATGCCTCCATTTCTCTGCTAAAGGAAAGCCGCGATAGCATTTCTACAAACTAGCCCCCAAACGCTGCCTCCTGCCCTGCCTTGTCCTTGCTGCCAGGGACAGCAAGTGGCAGCTGAAGAGATGAATTCAGTCTCTCACTGGGAGGCAACAAATGAGCAGCAAATCAAGTGTGTACTTCTGGATACATGGAAGAAGACACTAACGGAAGCCTAAGGCCATTTTGCAAAAGCATTTGTCTAGGTATCAGATTTCTTAGCACTCTACCTAGGCCTCTTTCCAAGCTGCACAATGACCTCCAAGCACCAGCAGCACTCAAGAGTTTTGCTGAATATTCTTACATCTCTTCCTCCAGAATCAACAATATTGATCCCCTGCAAATAGCTGAAGCTGAAGAAACTGCAGCAGAGGCTGCTGTGACTTGCACTTTACAATTGGTTAAAAGGTAGAATAAGCTGGCATAGCCGGGAGTCATCCCCCATCTTCCCACAAGCAGGCTTTTCCCAGTATTTGGCAGATCACCTCACACTAATGTATGCTACAAGGTGACATCGAGACTCAGGCACATTAAGTTCTCCAGCTAAAAGCTAGGTATACTGTCTCAGGAAGTTCTCTTGGAAAGTAGTTATGATTTAGTTATGGATGATTGTTCTGGTAAATGTTTTGGAAAGCATTCTTTAAGAAAAATATGAACTATAGTGCAAGATTTCTCTGTAAAATCACTTATGCTACTAAATCTTTCCTAAGAGGAGATCACTAGATGATAAAAAAAAAAAAAAAGACAGAGCTCATGGCTCAGCATATCTTTGAAATAAGAATTCCTCCTGAGCATTAAAGTGGTAATTAAGGGCCATGTTTTTAAGTTTCTTCTTCCGAGAAGGAGTCCCTGTAAAAAGAGTAAATAATAAAACCTGCACGCATTTTTAAAATGCTACCGGGACCAGCGCCTACAGTCCCAAGTCAGAGGGGATACTTGAGTCCAGTAATGAAATCACGTCACCTTGAGCCACCAACTTCAAGACAGACTCTGCAAACACATTAGTCTGCCTTGTGTCAAAGCCTGGCTCTTAGTACACAGCACAAATTGACCACATAAAACTGGGACCTATAGTATGGAATTTAGCCAATTTCTGCCATGTTAATTCCCCCGGGAGTCCCTGCGTGCTAACGCAGTCAGCCCCAAATGTGCCATATCAGTCTGGGGAGGAACAAAGTGGTGGTGTAAGCCTCAGCTTACTATGGAAGTTGTAACAACTACGAGTTTTGCTACAATTATCTTTAAAGGTTATCTTCTGGGGAGTCTCAAAACCACTGCTGCAAACTGTGCTGGATTTCATAAAAGTTTAAATGAGTGAAACTAATGAAATAGAAATGACTAGAAGTTGGACATTACTTTGTGAAAATGCTAATTTAAGACATTTCAATAAAATAACTCAACCTAAAGCAGTGCAATTCGGGGACTAGGCAACAGTCAAAATAGTTAGAGGCAGAGCTACAGTTCAAAAACGAAAACCGCACAGAAACTCCTGGCTCTTCCATCAGGTGCTTACAGTCTAGAGCAAGCAATGTTTGTCACAGATGATGTTAATCACTTCTTTAATTAAAACTGCTTACCTTAACTTCTGCGGCCATTTTATCATTTGCAAATCCGTCCACTGTTAGCTGAAGGAAAGAAATATTAACCGAGGGTAAGCATTTAGCATCTCAAATACAACAGTTTAGTTTTGGTCATGTGTGTGAACGGGACTTTTCCTCCCAGCTGCACATACCTTTATTAGTCTGGATATTAAGAATCCACCTTGGTATCGATTATAAAGTTCCTCCCAATTGTCCCTTACAAATTTCCAAGCAGCTTTCCTCCCCTGCTTGCTGCCTCCAGCTACTCCACCAATAACAGATACCGTGTCCTGGGGACGTACCTCTTCCTGAAGATGAAAATGTAGACAAGTATTCAAGACTGTTTCAACAAATGCAGTATGTTGGCTTTATGCATTTCTACGCTGAATCTGTCAAGTACAAATCCTTTCCCCCCCCCCCCCCCCAAACTTTAAGATACAACTCAAAAGATTTAATCGTTAAGACTATTCCTCCTATTCTAGCGCGTTATATGCGCGCAGTGCTCTATCACCAAGTGCTCTGAATGCACTTGTCATTCTCACGAGGTAAGGAAGCGGCAGCTTTTCCAATAACTTACTGAAAGTGCAAAGGTGAGAACTTTTTGAATCAGTTCTGGTTGAGAGATGGCTCCAAGAACTCGTTCAATTCGGTTCTTCTCCTCCTGCATGTCTGCTTGCTTGTGAAGCTTCGAAGCCAAAGTGAATAATATTAGCGCATGGTGTTAAATGCTGACTTCTTACCTAGCACTACCGAACTCGCTGTATACGCTAGAGCTGCTAGATCAGTCTTCAGGCCTAACATGTGACAAATTGAACTTGTTCATGAGTCATCCTGCAGCTATCCACATTAGGGACCTCATTACATGTACATCAGCAGAAAGTACCATTACTAATAAACTGATCCTCACCACTGTTTATATAAGGTCAAGTAGGACCGTGCCTCCAAGCAATGAAAAATGACCCTAAAATGAGAGAGGCAACAATCCACTAGGTGGCAATTTCACACTACACATGGACCAAGGAACACCACAATGAAGCCCTAGCGTTCACATCATCTGTAAAACATCGGATTGAGCCTGTGCGCAGATAAACTACATCTTAGAGGAACTTGTAGGGTGGAATATTTAGCTTTTCATTGCATAAGCTGGCAGTGTTAACAACCGACTGTGCACTCACCTTCAGCATAGTGTCTAAAGTAGTACTATCTCCATGCTTCAAAACAGTTACATATACCTAAGATAGAGCATAAACAAGGAAGGTCCTTCAAAAACCACACTTTTAGAAATGCAACAATCAATTTCTACATATTTGGGTTAGACTTCAGACAAGTGAACGGATCTGGAAGATACCAGCACTGATCCCTTCTATGTTTTAAGACTGGATTTTAAAGATGCATCAACTCCTTCACCTCCTCCTCCATTTCAGCATAATTTTGGTAATTTCAACCACAGCAAAACACCAGAACAAGAAATCTTTGTACCATGCAACACCTAGCTAGTAAGTACTTCACGTACACTCAATCCATATCCACCATAGTTAGACTTTGTGCTCTGCAGGGACAAGCTGACACCTGCAGAGCTCTTCCACGGTCCCTGCAATTTACCACAGTGCTTTTAAACCTGGAGGATGTAGGCTGGTTACGGATGGATGTAAACGAGTAGAAGTCAGCTCAGGTTCAGCACTGCACTTGAGTAGTCTTCAAAATCCAAAAAGCAACACAGTCTAAAGACCAGAGCTGTTCTGTGGCAGTCAATGTGGGTACAGCTGAGCTTATTAGTTATGACTAAGTATTGGCCATGACAGATGAGGCTTACTTGATTCAAGAAACACAGGGATGTTTGTACCATGCTCCCCAGTATCATTTTCTTCATAACTGGATTTATCCAAGCTCCCACCACCTCTGCCAAAACCAGTTGGTCTCATACCTTGACACTGGTTTCCTCTAGCTTCCCTATTCTTGGAAATACAAGAGTTCAGTGCACACAGTGCTAAGTGAGAGGGGACAGTCTTTTGGGAACCAAAATTTACAAGAACCTACAGGACTCCTCAGATCAGCTGACAGCATATGTTTTCCTTCCACGTGGTCCTTAAATCGGCGTCGGGCTTCTTCTAATGTTGCCTTGTGCCCAGCTTTTCCTAGTTTGCCCAAGACCAGACCTCTCAGAAGGGCATCTAGATGACCTAATGAGTGAGTAGGAGGAGGGGAAAAAAAAGTTATTTGGAGACACAATTCAGCAATTAAGTGTTCTTCCACCTAGAGTGATCTGGGCAGAGCTGTATAACAATCCTTCCACATGCTTGAGGATATCTAAAGAAACTAGGCCTTTTCTCACTATCCTTGGTGCCAACTGGAGAACACATTGATTTTTTTATGGCAAGAGGGTCAGGAAAAGATGATTCGGCCCAAGTACAACAGGCTAGGCCTGTAACCTGAGCTAAGTCAGTAATATTAACCATTTGCATCTACAACAGGACTGACTAGGACAAGTAAACATGCACGTACGTGGCTTTCCATCCTTGTAGTCTAATAAGTTTCATGCACTCCAAAATTTGCAAAGCTAGAGCAGAGAATTTTTATCAGTCAGTGACCAGGTACGGAGAAGTTTTACCATTTTAACTTGCGCCTCTTAACAGAGGGTTGTTTTGGGGTTTTTTGTTTGGCTGTTAGAAGTATAAAAATACCCCTGAATGCCTACTTCAGACTCCTCTTCCTCCCTTCTCTCCCCTTTCCCAAAATCTTGATGGCTTATTTACACAAGTTTTCCAAAACCACTACTGGATTTCACAGCATAAGTTTCCTACCCTCTCCAGGTTTGGGGTCCCATCCCAGTCTCTCCCCTATTGGTGAAAAGACATCTTTCACGAACACCTGGATTTCCTCATAGAAGTCTGTGTGGGACAAGAGAGTTGAGAGGATCCCCAGGTTACAGCTGAGGTCGCTCCACACAGTATAATTGGGCTCATTCACAAAAGCTTCCATGACTTTTAGAACCTCTACAGTGCTAATGATTCCAGCTCGGGCCTGGGAGAGGAAAAGACACAGATTAATCTTACTTCCAAACAGAATTAAGACATTTAATAGCTCATCACATTATTTTTACAGTTGTCCCTGTTCAGTTTGCACAGCCTGCACATAAACTCTATTTTCTCTGTTGTGGGGTTCTGCCAAGGTGAGTTAACGCTAGTCAAAGCACCTTAGCTGTCTGCTCACGGCACACAATGCTTTTTATACACAGGTAAGCACTTTACAAGGAGACAGCTGTATAATTATAAGCACATTTTGCAAACAAGAGACAGACAAGGAGATTAAGTGACTTAACAAAATTGCAGCAATGCTGGCAAGAAAAAGCAAACCCCCAGAGTTATTCCCAGCCAGATACTACACCCACCAAAATCTTATTTTAACTAAAAACTGTAAAGATTTAGAGATTTAATTTTTGCTCTTCATTAAATTGAGAGTGTAAAACTGCAGAAGTCATTTTTGCTTCCTGCTTCCCGTGAATTAGTACAAGAAGTACTGCCTTTCCACCTCTGCCAGGAAAATTTTATATTAACTGCTTTACGGCATCATGAAAACACTTCTATGCTTAGTGCAACTGATAATACCTACAGTAGGTATCTCCAACCAGATTGCTCAGATTTTTGTTCATCTGGAACCAGACCAGTAATTTATGGTACCAGAAAAGAGGTGAAGATCAATTTTTATTATCTAAGCTATATTCACCTATGATAAAAACATAATTAAAACTGGAACCAAAATAGGAGTCTAACACAATGTTCCTACGTGTATTATTTGCTCAATTTTTTTGTCCCACTAGTCTTGCAGTATTTGGGAAATGACTCAGGCTACAGTGTCAAACCCCTTCAACTAAGCCATGACAAGAGTTACAAGCTTTGAAGCTGGAAAGGCAGGGTATCAAACCCACATTTTTAAAAGTTTCCATATACTTGCTGACTAGCAAGAGTAAGAAGGTGCAATGTGAAATACAGAGTACAGCAACTAATTGTTCAGAGCTAGCAACACCTGCTTTGGGGGCAATCCCTTGCTTTTAAACAGCAAGAATCCCCAACAGTCACGTCCTCCAGTGGAGGACATTTTTAACAAGCCCAACTCAATAAAGCACATGGTGCTGATAGTATTTGATAAAGTCACTGAGGGGATCATTAAAATATCCTTATTTTGACGAGTTAAAAGAAAGCAAGGTCTCAAAACACTTAATTTTATAAAAAAAAAAACCCTATAGTATAATACACCCCTACAGAGAACGGGGCAACAGGAGTAATAGACAAGTCTGCTTCCATAGGGTCTAAGTCTTATAATACAAGTTAGAACTTGTCAAGCTAATTAATAGCTAGATGTATGCAGTAATCCCAAAGGCACTTTGCCTCCAGAAATGGAGACTGACTCTTCAGACACCGATTTCTGCAGTTACTGTAGCTCTCATTATTAGACAGAATAGCAAAGGGTTACTTACCAGAGAGAAAAGATCATTCTGCAGGCCAAGCCTGTCCACAGGGGGTAGGGAGAGGTCTTTGATCGCTGGTATTAAACTCTCCAGCATGTCAGGGCTATACTGAGTACGGTAAAACCCTACTGTTCCAAGGTTTAACTGAAATGTACCAAAAGAGTAAAAAATTAAAAGTAAGGAACAAATAAGGAAATGCTTTTTTGTTTTTGAACCACTAGAAATTTCTCAAAGCATCACACCTCAGAGAAGTCAGTCACTATCATTTAAATAAAAAGAAAAAACAAATCATAAGTAAGGGAGAAAGACTTAAGACTTCAAAGAAGAAATGCTCACTAAGAGGTATAGAAGACGAGAGAGAGCTGACATAAAGAAACAGAGGCTAGAGCTAAAACTAGGAGCAAGGAGAAAAGAGAAACTTCTCTTCTAGGGGCAACTCCTAACTCATGTAAGGGTAGTCATGCACTGAGAAGATAGAATGCAGCAGACTGCAGGTGCTAGAATCTTAACTTTTGTAACCTCTCTCCCACAACCTGCTCCATTCACTTTTGATAGAGAGAAGCATTTCCTTAAGAAATGAGAGCAACCACCTCTGCCCAGCGTAAAAGCAAGTCATGGTCAGAAAGCTTGATGAACTACACTGGCTACACGCTGCTACCTACTAGCATTTTAGCGGAGGTGGTCAGACATTGTGGTTGGTTGAACAACAGTACCCGGCATAAACCAAAAACATTGCTGAGCTCATCAGGAAGTCACCCCCTTTGCTACTGCTATGATTTTGGTCAGTCCAATTGCCAGTCCTCAGGACTATGGCACTAACTAAAAACCTCAAAGACTGACAACTTTTGCAGCCAGCAGTCCCACAAATTCACCTTGGACTGAGCTGGATTGTTGCCTTCTCAGGCAGAAACATCAAACTTTACCCTCATTTAGACAGGGCACTTTCAGAGCTGTTCATTCATTTCATGCCCCTCTCTATTACCAGGGAGGACCCAGATAGATATGGTGATTCAAGAGAATACACAGGCCTGGCAGCTGGAATGCTCACGTGAGTTAAAGAGGAAGATTTAATTAATATTAAAAAAAGAGACTAACCCTTAATGTTATTTCACGGAGTCACCTCTCAGAGTACAGCTCCAGCTTAGAAACAATCACTCTTCAACCTCAGTAGTTCATACAGCAATAGTCCCAGCCAGTTGCTGTCTTTCAATTTTTAAATTCAGTTTGACTGGTGTCTGCAGGAGACCGCAACAGTGAATTTTTTCACTTGCAGATTTGTACTTGTCTGGCAATAGCCACTAGAAAACCTTCACACTAATGAAAGATAAACAGGACTATTTTTTTTTGCTCAGGATGGACTTTAACTAAACTGCGGTTGCCATGGGATACCAAAAAAGCCACCACATTTCAACTCAAAAGCTGCCTCTAATTGCACACTGTTTTTCCGGGCTCAGACTCCTAAAAGGTTCAAGTTTACATTGTCTAGACTACTCTTGGAAGGCAAAGGACTACACTAAGCAAGCATTACAGAGAGGAGCCAATATTCAATAGCAGCACAGAGAGGGCCCTGCATAAGAAATACAAGATTGCAAGGAGGAAAAAAAAAAAAAGAAAGAGAAGAGGAAAATGAAATGCAAGGGAACATTACAGTGACAATCAAACGTATTCCCAGTAATATGTTCTCCTTTGTGACAACTCACCTTCACCCACTGGTCTGGTTTGATGTCTTTCAAAACCAAGGTGAGCTCTGGTTTGTCCATCAATATTTGCATTTTGGCACAGGTGGGGTCATCACTTGTACAAATACTTATGGGGACCATCCACATGGGGAAATCCTCCCCTAAAAGAAGAAACAATAAAAAGGAAGGCCTAAGGAAAAAAAAGTATGCACACAACACTGAGAAACTCTGCCTGATGTTCAAACAAGTTACAGCAGCAGTTTAAGCAAGGCTACTTAAATTTAAATCTAAAAAGGCACAAATCTGAAGGAAAACGGCAGTTCTAGAGTTAAAAACCAAGAATCTCTAAATCACCTTTCAAGCCAAACATTTTAATTTCCATAAGCATGGAGGAGAGGTGGAATCTGTGTCTTAAGATAGAGCTGGCTTCCATATGAGGCGTTTTTATTTCAGCACTACCATAAGACCAGCAGTTTACAGAGCTCCTCAGATGGCAGCACTGGCCTTAAACTGGACATCAGAAGAGAAGCACCTCAAGATGAAAATTGAACCAAAGACTGCAGATGAATGCCATTCTCCATGCAAGGAGGACACGGAAACCACAGGTGTGAGAGCATTCAACCTTAGATTTTCTGAAGTTTTAACAAATACTTAAACACCTGAATCCAAGCAGAGCACCTGCCTGCTCTGCAGTGCAGCTGTTTCATCTCTCAAAATTGCTGCCATTGCATGAAAAGCAACGAACACTCCATTCCTGCTCTTAGCACTCATCTTACCGGTATAAGGTCCACTGGCACAGAATTTCTTCTGGACTAACTTCAACACTTTGTCATCTTCTTGCTGAGGAAAAAAAAAAGAAGAAAAAGAAAGAGAGAGACAGGAATTATCAGAACAGCTCAGCTCAGCTTCTGTATATCACAATACATTCTTGTGCCCTCTGTTAAACGGAGTAACTTGTATTCTCCTCCAGAAAAAGGAGCTACCTCAAGAATCATACCAGTGCATTAATCACTGTTACTGTTAAAACACACATGCCCTATTTCTCATTTGAATTTGTTGTCCGACTTCAGCTGCCAGCCAGTAATCCTCACTCACCCTGCAATCTTGTAGAATAAGCATAATTGAACCAGAGGGAGAAGCAAAACGTGTGGCAAGGGGAGCTAAGTCAGATATTCCCTCCCCCCAACGCACATTTCACACACAAAGAGCAAACGGACTATGTCAGCAAACTCCAAGCACATGATCTAGAGCGCTTGTGGAACAACTCCACATCGCTTTGCACTAGGTTCCTCAAGTGAGCCGCACTTCCCCTCCCTTCAGAAACAGAACTGTCACTAAACAAAGCAACCCACTGTACAGCCTCCTGATCAAAGAGAATTTTTAAAATAATTGGATACCACTAAATTTGATCCTAAAACACAGCTAAAGGCAGAACTTTTGATCTGAAGTGCTGAAAAACACAGTTATATTTACCTGTTCAGCTTCCACATAAATGAGCGGAAATCCCATTTGTTTGGTCCATGTATTCATCACAGCAGCAATAGGTTTGCCACTAGCTTTTTCCAGGCTTTCCCAGAGGTCCTCTGCAGAAGAAAAGTCTGACTAAGGACAGAGCCTTGACATGTCAGACACTATTAAGGACACTATAGGGGCACTGGGGGGTAGGAGGCTGTACCATTACTCCGGTTTGCCCTTCATGTTTTGGGTTGTGTTTTTGTCGAATTGTAACAGATGATAGGCAAGAAAAAGGAAATACTTTAAACCACCCGGGGGGAGAGAGGGGAGAAGAAAGCTTCTTTACTACTAAAAAAATGCAATCAATACACATTGCGATAAAGTATAATAAAAATGAGTATTAAATATTCAAAACGGTAAATAGAAGAATCTTTTCCTTAAGTTTTTCATATATCATGCCAAAAGAGCTGACCGAACATGGACTGGTTTTGGCTGATAGATGATGCTGTTCCACTTCCACATTTATGCCTGATACACAAAAAAGGTTTAAGTAAAGAAAGCGCTGTGAGATATTAGACAAGACTTTGAACTGTGTAATCACACATGCAATCAATACTGCAAAAGGAAGCTTGCAAAAGGCTTACATGGCAAATCAACGTACTCTTTCTAAATTAGATTACTACGCAGATGTGGTTATCAACGGTAAATGCAGCCCTTTCAGATTACCTCAACCGCATACTCCTGAGATAGAGAACCCCTAGAGGATCCCGAATTCCGGCTGTGCAGAGGATACATAGTATGAAACTGGAAACAAGCCAATTATTTCCTCGCATTTCAGTTCTCAGGTGGAAAAAACAGCTGTTTAAGAATCCATCACTTTAGCACTAAAAATTTTGTCTCCAGAAATCACTTTTCTTAAGCATATAATAACCACCAGTTACCTGTAGCGGCATTCTTCTGCTGGAACTTCGTTAAATATAAATTCATTCCTTTCCGAAAGTCCTGGAAACATAAAATTGAACATGTAATGGCACCAGAACGGAGGTCCTTTCTATCCTCCCTCCGCACTGCATTTATATTCAAGAATCGGCCAAGGAACCTTAGGATCAAGTATCTACATCTGTAACTCCTTCCATATTTTCCCACTATCTTATTTCTCCTAGGTTAGTTCAAATAGATCCCAAATACAAATTGGAGAAAAGCTTTCAAAATATAGAATACACAGATTTAATTTTTTTTTTTTAAATGGTATTTTTAACTGTAAAAAGATTTGACAATCTACGTTTGGCTTTTTAACAACAATCTTTTTACCTCATCACCAATGTAGTCATGTAGCATTCGGATTACAGATGCTCCCTTGCTGTAAGAAATAGCATCGAATATTTCATCTACTTCAGATGGATGGCCAACACTAACCTGTGGTAAACAGGACAATTAACAGTGAGAACAATTTTAACTGCACTGAAAGATTTTGATTTTGCTTGTTTCTAGTGTTTAAGGAGCTGACTTTTCTCACTGAAGAAAGCGCATGTATATCCATCACTAAATTGTCTTAGTGGAATCTCTGCACCCAGTCAATTAAACTTATTCACATATGACTAGGTTAGGATTGGTTTATAGGTTAAACACACTTTAACTTAGGTTTTGGTATTTAATCAAATAGACTAGAGGATCTTGCTTCAATCCTTCGGTTCAACACCTACCCAAAAGGAAAAAAAAACAGTGAAAGTTGTTTAATTCTGGGACAGAGAACAACACATACTCAGGAAATGCACTCAGTAAGTCACTCGAAGATGACCTGTTGTACAAAGCAAGGTCATCTCCCAACATCTATTACATCAAACATTTCCTAGCTATCTGAAAACTTGTCCATGGTGATCTCTAGGAATTACAAGGGAGTTTTCTTTTAGCACAGCTCCCAGTTTGGCAGTAATTGAGCTCACTGCTGCTGCCTTCTCTTCATCACTGACCTACTGCCCTGTTTCCAAAGCAGCAAGCCCAGCTAGATCCTTCAAGGCTGTCTGCATCACACTCACAGTTCTGGGAGTACAACACAGAAACACCTAAGGCGGCCTCAGACAGAAACCAGTACAAGCCCAGCAAAGTTTGGTAGCTTGAGCTCTGGGCTACGCTGCACTTTGGTTTATGTTGTTGAGCACTGGAGTAAGTCAGTAGCTACTTCACTGTGCTCAAGGGCCAGAAAACTACCCACTTTGATCAGAAACCAAAACAAAACACAAACAATGATGAGTTCTGATCACAACTTCGCCATTTCAAGTCGGTAGAGCAGAAAAATTCCAGAAGAAGCCACCTTCAGACCCTCAAACCTCACTTCTAAAGTACTAATTCAAGTAGAGGAAAATCCACAAAGTGTAAATGCAACCCTAGATTTTCCTTTGCACCTTTGCAAAGTTGCCTTTTTTCGTAACAGGAAAAAAGCTTACACCCAGCTGACAAGAAAAAAAGGGAGACAATCCATAGCAAAGACAAAACTTACTTCAATAGGATGACTGTTCTCTAAGGCATCAAGCTCTTGAGCTCGCGTGTAATCAGCAGAAACAAACTGAGTCCAGATATCGTACTCTGGGAAACAATGATCTACACATAGGTATTCAATCCAGGAGGCAAATCCTTCATTCAGCCAGAGGTGGGTCCACCATTCCTGGAAAGATGAGAAGGCAGAATAAAGAACAAAATTCCAGGAGCTTCATTTAATCAACAAGAAGTTTCCAGCAAAGATAAGCTGTTAATGGCCTAGTTTAGTACCAATCAGAGAAACAGGTTAAGCACAAATTCCTCTCTATAAAGTCATCAGCCCAAGAAGAGTAATCAGCACCCAATAACTGTCTTCCCCTCTGTCTTAAGTTTTAGAAACTCTGCATGGAGGAGAACTGCATCAGCTACAAGTGAAATTCCCGGAGACTAGACTAGAGGTCAGCGCAGAGCCACTGAGGGAACAGCTAAGAACGTTAGCTAGACTAAGGAGAAGAGTCAGTGACATGCAAAGCCACGGTTCAGTAAAGCAGAAGAATTGTGGGCAACACGGCAGTCTTCCAAATGGAATAGCAACAGCTGCAGAAGACTGATTTTGTTTGGATTTGTGTTTGGTTTTTTGCTAAAGAGTATGCTGACATAAAGGAGAATCTGAAAAAAGTGTTCTAGACTCCGGAAACCTGAAATCTAGTAAACAGTTAAAAGTTGTTTCTCACCAGCCAAAGGAGGGCTTTGTTTTTTTAAGATAAGACCGTTACACTGATGTTTTAAAATTCTTCCCTTCATTTCTAATATTTAACTGAAGTAGGCGAGATAAGGAAACAAGTTACAGATACTGAGGAAGAAAACATCCTTTTCCATAACCGCACTTACCAACCATTCTTTAAATGTAAATGGGGTGGTTAACTCAGATGAGCATGGCTGTGATGATATGGGCCCTTAAGTAAAAGAAACTGAACAGGATGTAGAATCAGTCCAGTAAGCTGTTCCACGAAGAACTACTGCTTCTACTATGAACGAAACATTTACCCCAGGGAGGGTGGAATTTCAATAAGGAAAGCTGTTACTGAAACTCTACACAGATAAGCCCCGTTTTATTTTTAGAGTGGAGACTATCCAATTTTCTTTTACACTTCTGATCACAACTGTTTCCAAGACAAGGTTCTAATACACACAGATTGGTGCCAAACGATTAATGCAACTGCAAAATAGGTTCTTGGGCAATTAGGTTGGACTGCTAAATCTTTTCACCTCCCTGTTTTTCTCTCTTATCCCACTGGCAACCTAACTGCTCACGAACCTGTTTCTTCCCCTGAAAGTAGTCTGATTTCATTTACTTTGCTACAGAAGAACTGGCATATTGTGCTGTCCAATAAGATCTGGTACTGGCAAACTAAACCAGTGATGCTACTGAGGCTTTCTGCTGTGCTGTACGCACCTCAGATTATAGAAGGGAAAAAGCTGACTTTCTGGAAATTGAGAAGTAACATTGGAATGTCTTTTCCTATTTCACAGTTTCATCACAGAACATAAAATAATGAAAGAAAAAATGCCTCAAGAAAATTTTTGGAAGACCTGGAATTTCCAAAGGAAAACAAAAAGCTAATTCAATATAAATTTTAGAGATTCTTGTAAATGATACTTTCTCAAGCTTACTGCCACAGTTCTCAATGGTCAGAAGGACCACGAACGGTTCATGGGTCACTAATGGTTCCCAAGGCACTTGCTGGCATCCTACAGTGTTGTTTAGCCACATGATGCTGGCTTGCCCTGCTTCCAGCTGCTCAACTGGACTAAAAGCTAAAAATATATTACTTTAATATTACTTTTCCATTTAAATATTGTGTTGCTCTCACATGGAAGCTACCTGTGCTACCACAAACAGGAATGGACACAGCTGACTAGATTTTAAGAGGCACGGCACTGTAGAAAATTTTGACAAACTTTGCTTAGCGTTACAATTAATATTTACACTGGGTTTTTCCCTCCATCCACTCACGCTTCATTTAAGCGGCCTGAAAGCCAGAACGATGCAGATTTGGGGCTGCAGAAACCATGCTTTTTTACCAAACACACTGGTTTCTTACAAGAAACTTCCCAACCTGTCAAATATTTGGATTCAAACATCTGTTTGCAGGGTTTTGGGAAAAGGAATGTCAGATCTAATTAAGAGTAAGCTGAAGCCATTTGTTAACAGCAGAAGCTCTGACAGATACAGGTTTCAGTTTTTAGCACTAAATAGAATTTATTTACAGATTTCAGTCTTGCTGCCTCAGATATACTTTTATTCCCATCAAAATGACTTAAACATCAAACCATTCAGACAGCTGGCTCCCCGTATATCCAAAGTAATTCATATGAAGAGTTACTACCGAGCATCTTTTCAGCTACTGGACTAGAACCATTTGCAATGCTGAGCTGGTACCGATATACCTGCTTGGTATGAAAGCCTGATGAGTGAATCATGCCTACCTGAAAGGAACACAGTGGATTACTGCTTCTAAGTCATCTGACTAGCCAAAATCATCTCCATGGAACACCTGCTCAACTCCAACAATGACTATATTCAAACAACTGAACGTTGCTTCACACAGAAAAGATCTAGGAATACTTCTAAAGAACACACTAGTAAAGAAGGAAGTTGTAACAAAGCACTATTTAAATATTTAATTTTTTTAATTTAAAGATAGCACGCCTGCTATTAAGGGGCACTTGAACACACACATGATACGAAGTACATGTCAAAGAAAACTGGAAGAACTTGTAACTGTTAGATACCATGGTCACAAGGTTTCCAAACCATTGATGAGCAAGTTCATGTCCTACAACCAGAGCAACCCACTGGCGAGATGAAGAACAGGAATTTTTGGGGTCAATGAGCAATGCAGTCTCCCTGTATTTAAGAGAGAAAGATAACTGAACAGAGTGGTACATGCCTAGGGAAAAAACACAATCAAAAGTAGGTTAAATTACCTAAGCAAGCTAAAAAGCGATCAGTACAACTGAAAAAAACCAAAAGCTATTTCAGTTTAGACATTAAATTATTTTGGTAAGTTCCACAGCTGTTGGAATGCTTTGGAGCAATAATTCCTTATGGCATGCAAGAAGACAAGTGCAAAAACCCAGGCAGGAACAAGAAAGTTTATCCTTTATTTATAAAATAGCTCACCTACATAATCTAGGAACCTTAACTGCAACTCCCTTTGCACTGCATGATGTATGCATAGCAAGACTTCTCTGCCTCCCTCATCCCCAAAGGAATTCCAACTCTTCCAAGTGCACAACCAGCCGTGTTACACTCGCCACTGCAGATGCACAAGATTCTCCACACAGGGCACACGCGCACACACGCATACACACGCAAGTGCTCCCCGGGTCAGGCACACAACCTTCCGCTATGAACACCCCTGTCATGATCAGGACTTAGTGGGTCAGTCAGAAAGGACTTCTGGACTGCTGCAACTCAAAGGGGGAAAACGTGCATCTCAAAACATAGGTGGTGCCTGCAGATTATGCCAGCCTTCTGTCCCCAAAGGGATAAAGCAAGCGTGCCAAACTGAGCAAAAGGGGGGGGAAAAAAATTAACAGCACAATTAAGAAAGGCTTCCAAAAATTCTACTCATCCAGGACAAATATTTTTTTTCCACAGGGAGTAAAATATCAGATTTCATCAGAATTGCGATAAGCAGACAAGTAGATTTTAAACCTGGGCTCAAATTTCCATTTCAATTTTTTAAGGCCAAATTAAAAGTTTAGCAGAAGAAATTCAAACTATTTCAGGATTTAAAGTCCGAAGCTTACAAGACCAGTGTTGTACAAAATGAAGGAAAATCATTCTAACAATGAGCACAGATAATGTAATAATATCAAGCAAATTACAAAAGCTTGATCAGATGAACAAAAAAAAAAAACTGAAAAGGAAGGCAAGTTAATATTTTTGATTTACTCATATCCACATGGTTACACTGTGGTTGCTAAATTTACCAACTTGCCTACAACATAAAATCAGAAACTCTTCCAGCTGTGTCAGTAAGTACGTAACTTTTACGGGGAAAAAAGCGGCCAAGAAAGTTCTCTTGTAGAACAGGCAGTGCTGCCAGACGCTTAAAAATCTCACACCCTTGGACAGTAGTTGTAATAGCTCATTCTTGCCTTCCTAAGATTTGTACAACAATGCACGCTGCTGCAGAAGTTAAACTTATCCAAACCGAAGCAAGAGTTGAAGGTATTTACTCAGTCTTATTTGGGACGATACCCAATAATTACAGCTCCCTAAAACTAATCCAATTACTTCCAAGTATTAGTGAACAAAGAGGGGGAAAGACAGTATTTTAACAGCATACCTATAAGTAACAAGGCCCCAGTTCTCCATGGCACCTTTATAAAATAAATACAAAGGTTTATTGATATTGATACACACCTCTTCCTAAATGTTTAAAATTCAAATAAAATACAGTTCATCAATAAAGTGAGTTACTTTACCAGCAGCAAAGTCTGCAATAGCTATGAGATCAATTTTAGGAAGAGGGTAAGGAACATTGAAGTAGTCCTTATAAAAAGGCAGAGTTTTAGCAGCAACCTGTAAGAAACAAGAGGAGAAATGTTAACTTGGAACAATTAGTAAAACTTGAAAATTTATGACTGAAACTAGCCTAAGAAAGCAGCGCACACAAGATTTCTTCCAGAAGCCCCATTTCCAGCTTCTAGAGCACAATGGTTTGGAAGACTCCCATCCCCTTTTTCTCCCAGGCTGTAGCCTACCCTTCAGTACTTCGCATCATCTTTGGACCAAAGTCTACATCACCAAACTGAAATTCTGTTTAATATCAAGCCCAGCCTCTCCGAGCCATTAAAGCAAAAAACACCCTCATGAGCTTTGCATGGATTTAGGTGACCGAACAGAGGAGAGCGCTATGTCCAGCCTGTCGGAGATCGCCACAGCAATAACGAAGTCACCCTGAGTGCATTTACCTCTAATGCAAACTTTCCTTGTTCCGCTTTGCCAACAGGAGTGTAAACACGCACTAAGACACCGTCAAGGGACCTGGCCTCTACGAAGTCATATTCTCCCACCACAAACGCTACAAGATACGTCGACATTATAGGGGTGCGAGCAAACTTCACTTCCACCAGATTTTCATCATCTGGGTACGGCTTCCGGTCAATGACATTCTTTCAACATGAAAGGGAATCAGTTAATTTCATGGAAGTGAAACTGTATTACACAATACATCTGACTAACTATTCCATCGTTATGAGTCACGCGTTTAAATGAAAGGACTTCTTTTACGATTTTAAAATACAGACCACAATGTAGTTCCCCTCCTAACTAAAAATGCCCCATCACATATGGAGGTGCACTTTTATAATACGTATGTTATATTCCATTACTGCAAAGGCAGCTGAACACATCAGCTATCAGCTGCTGCCCTTCAAAGAGACTGCTACCCACATCCCAATAAGGCACCAGGCTTTCACTTTAAATTCAGAAACAGAAACCATAACTATGTGGTCAGTGGGCAAGGCTAGACTTTACAGGTAACTATGAAAGTTAGCTACTGGAATAAAAAAGTCTATTTTTAAACTGACTTGCTCTTCTCCAGCAACATCTTCTAGAAATATTTGCACCATATTTAGAGTAACAACCTGAAAATACCCACTTGTAATTGTGACAGAGATACTTCTACTTGCACATTGTACCCCAGTTCTGGTCAAAAATTCTCTAGGGCAGAAAACACGCTTATTTATCTCAAGTGCTATGTCTGCTTATGTAGCTATAACAGCTATATAAACACACAAAGGCACTTTTTTTTTCCCCAGTCACTCTTAATCAAGCAGCACGTGGCATGACATATGCTAAGACTTTTTTTTTTTTTTTTTTTAAACAAACACCACTGTGGTTTGTACAACCTGTTTAGGTTTTGTGCTAGCATCTGACATCACAATATAATCTTTTAAAAAGTTCTCTCAATTTAGAGCTGCTTAGTAATAGCTAGCAAGACAGCCTATATTCCTAATTCTGTCTGTTACCAAGACACACTATTAACTATCAAATAATCAGCTGGCATTATTACAGTTTTATTTAAAACACTGTTTACTTGCCCATCAAGAACTTACCATATTTGACAAAGCTACTCTGTCTTTAGGAACCACCAAAGAAATATCAAATGTTGCCTTAATAGCAGGCTCATCCCAGCAAGGGAAAGCTCTGCGAGCATCAGTAGCCTGAAGGAAATAAGAGCATTAAACAAATAAATCACAAGATATTGTGGCAATAAAACACACACAAAAATTCAGCACATTTTACAGACAAGAAGTAGGGTGAATGATGGTTCGTCATTGGTATAGAGTCTCCTCACTGACACTCCTGACCTCTGCATTAGAGCATTTTATTCTTACTGTGGTAACTAATTTCACTCCTGGTTTAAAAAAAAAAAAGCAGCTGAAAAGCACTCCGTGCTCTGATGGAATTCTACAGTCTGAGCAAAATTTAGCAGAGTCGTGACAGGAGCAAAGCTCAGTCATGTGAAAGCAGAGAGGGCACCCAGGCGTTCACAGACCGTACACACAAGACCACCTATTTATATTTTGTCAGTAGGCTGCACCCAAGAAATGTTCTATTTGTACAAGGAAGTACACTATGTTTTTATGTAACCAGGCAGATAACTATGAAATTACAATATGGTAAAAAATTCTGTCATTATGTCCAGGGTTTACATAATACTTGAGACAGTATCTGGCTCACATTTTGGATGCCATTAAGATACTGAGATAAAGGCAGAGTGCCCTATTAAAAAAAATAATATACTTCATAAAGGAAAGTAATACAGAGGTATTTGACCACATCTAAATAAACATCTGCTGTTAAACATTGCAGCAATTGTACATATATGATGCATCACACATCAGCATGATCCTTGGCTGGGGAATTTGCCAGATCCAGAATTTACTGACCTTGAAGTCTCAATGTAAAGGCTGCTTTTAGTATTACCCATCCACACTAAAAGCAAGCAGCAAATAAATACGGATTTTTTTAAATTTACCCAGAGGGTATAGTTAAAGCTAGGAAATCGGGTCTTTGCTTCTTCTAAGCATAAATCCCATATTAAGAATGACATTCCCTGAAAACAGAAATATAGCCCATACCTCAAACTGAGTGACAGCAGCATAGCGTGTGTCTCCAGTAGGGGTGGTATATTTACTTCGGTAAAAACCTTTCATTTTATCATTCAGCTCCCCTACAAAGTCTATCTTGAGCATCCCTGTCCCTGTAACAGAAACAGATGGGGTATTGTTATTTGCATGTGCCAAACAGAACATTTATTTGGTCTGGACCTTCAGGCCAGGATACTCAGCTGGCCCACTGCCCTTCTGAAATAAGATGTCCCTTCAGCTCATCTCCACCCATCACTTTTTTGCCAGCCTCCTTCAAACCCTTCACTCTCCTTACACAAAATAAGCTCCAGCAGAGCAATGCAGGCAAAGCCAGACTCACCACCGCATTTTAGCACTTGATCGGCAAAGGCCGCTGCAGTATTCGTTCTCATCTTCTAAACACAATGCAATAACCAGGAGAGACCTACCTTAAGCCATTTGAGAAGTCTGATCCTACAATCCTTACCTCTGAGTAAAGTTTGCAAAAGTATAGGATGGCTACTAAGTAATAATAGCATCCTATGAAATCTACTACAAAAGCCAAGATGGAGCACTGGCTGCGTTCAAGCTTTTAAGTCAATTAGTGTCAGGATTTATTCTGCCCTCGATGTCTCAGTGCAAAAGGGGAAACCTGATCTTGAGCAGAGAGGCAGCATGCCAATATCCCACAGAAAGAAACACTGAAGTTTTATCATCCTAGAATCTTTATATTTGTATTTGTCAAGATGAAATAAAACTGCTTTATTCAAACTGAGGAGCTGAGTTGCAATCGACAAACTCGCTCAGAGCAAAAAAACTGTAGCAGTTTCAAAAGAATTAGTACATTCATGCCTAGGAAAATACTGCAGTAATTCAGATTAGCTCATTCTTGGTAAAAGGCAAACAGATCATCAGTAGCTAACATAAATAGCTTCTGAGCCTAACTCCCAATAACAGGTAAATAATTAGAGTCACCTCAGGTGTTGGAAGCAAACGTCACCATTAATGAAACAACATTTTCAATTCCAGAGGCTCACAAAGTGACTTATAGTGGACAGACTCCCTAGGGAGCACTACATTCGCAGTCAGAAACTTCAGGGAAGACAGAGCCGTCCTACTCCAGCTTTTTCAAGTGCAAATGTCTCAAACACATGGTTGAAGCAAGCAGAAAGCATGAAAACAGCTCTTACCTTTCTGAAGAGTACTGGGAAAGGAGAGAGTAACCTTTTCATCCTCATTTTGATAGTTGAACCCTGTGGCATGTACCTCTGAAACAGAAAAACAGACTACTTTGTTCGAAATAAGTCCCAGAGATGTTTTTGTAACTCATGAACATTTAGAATTAACTGAATCAGCTGAATCCAACAGCATGCTGTAGTTACTGAACAAATCAATGAAGATTTTGAATAATCCAGAATGATATAAATGCAAGCAAACAATGAAACACCACCCACTGTCAGAGTTCCGTGTTTATTATCTTACTTCAGACAAATAAATCTACCACATTTACATCACACTGTACAGCCACAGACTCAAAGCACCACCTCTGTGCTCCTTCCACCTCTGCCATACATCCCATCCATCAGAATGCTGCGCTCATACATGGCAGGGAAGTCGTCTGCTGTGCCAAGTAATGAAAGCTGGACTGCTAAATTGTAAACTTGCAGTAAGAACGGTATCCTGTACAACACCAAGAATGCTGGTAACAACTACTACAATCCTGACAAATGGCAAATATTGCACAAAACTTCCCCTCAATATCAAATGCTTACATCAGTGCAGCAGGATTCTTACTAATTATTCCAAACAGGATGCTTATGATTAATTTAACTAATTTGTGGATCTCGCTTTGAAAAGCACACTGATATCCACAGCAAGGTGTTTTTGTTTGGTTTTAACCACAAAGAAAAACACAATGTTGATTTTATTTAAAAATTGTCTTCAGAACCACCTACCTTGGAGTTTATATACCATTCAGCAAGGGCATCCAAAATCAACCAGAATATTAAGCAGTATGGCATTTACACAGCATTGGATCTATCTGTAGATGCAAACATCCGAACTATGAGGCTGAGCTGGATAGATGGGAGGAGGGAATCGGTACACAGGAATTTAACTGCCCTGCAACTTAGAGTTCGCAGAGCCCAGACAGAACACCGGGTGTTGCTTCTTCCTTCCTAATTCATCAAGTCCCACGCGCTGCATCCAAGGTGATGTACATCTATGCTCCGTCAAGCAAAAAAATCTAAAATAGCTACGTAGGACCTCACTTTGCAAGTTCTGCTACCTATGTCACTCTATACTCAACCACCGCAATAACCAGCTATCTTTAAGAAATGCAAATCTGCACCAAAACAAACAAGCAATGCTTCCTACCACACATCAGCACCTTGAACTACCAAACTTGGTAAGCCTGGACACAACAATACATCTTTCTATGCAGACATACTGATGTATAATTCTAGATTTATAAATACAATAAACATTTGGCAGTTCAGTATAGTTTTGAAAGATAAGGGAAATGCACAGGCCAGTTTAAAGTAACAGCATTCCTAGTGCAAGCTGCCTGTCCCATCCCACTTACACCACTCAAATCGAAGTGAAAACACATGTAGGATATCGAAATGCGAGCAAGGGTCTAACAACCTTTTCAGGTACTTTCAAAATCGACCTAGGAAGAAAGATTCAGTAAATAGCTTCAGTTATCTACTGAAGTAGATACTAGTTTGAATGGGCACAGAGAAAAAGGACAAAAAAGAATACTGGGAAGTGCTGTGATACATAGAGGTAAACATCCTAAAAGAAAAACGTACCACTATATCAACTTCTTCATTAAATGGAATTCTGAATGACAAAGCTAGTTGGAAACAACAATTTAATTTACAGAATGACCTGTATTCCACACTCAAGTTATCACTACAAGAATCCAGGTATTCGGTTTCAGAGGCAGCCTAACCACACTCGCAAGATGTTCAGCTAAGTTGTTCCATATGTGACGAAAGTAACTGGAAACATGTTTTTATTTTTATAAAATTAAAGTGCTATTTATTCTGGAATAGTATGATTTCAGCCTTAAGTCAGAGTTAATACCAACCTCTGCTCACAGAGAACATAAATGCAGAGACTGCATGAATGCATTAGTCTTAACTACTGGTTTCACAGTGCTCTGCTCAGCGTTTAATCAGAATTAACCACCATGCTAGGGTACATAATACATAAACGCTTAAAATAAAAAAATTCTAGCTGTAAAAAAATACAGTACAGAAACAAATTCAAGAAAAAAAAAATCTTTACAGGATCAAGTAGAACTTTAGCCTACTAGTCTGTACTGAGGAGTTCCAAGATTTTTAAAATCAACTGTAAGAGGGTTGAGATAGACCATTTAAACAGAATACATGCCAAGGACATCACAATGCCAGCAAGCGTTGGGCAATGAGCAACGAAAAGTGAAGGTTTAGCTTTTCTTCTTATAACTCTGCGGAACACTGTGGCAGAAAAGGAGACGTTGTAAGAGAGTTGGAGAGAAGATATTCAGGGGAACAACGCTAACGTACAACACACAAAGTCTGAAAGCGGACTTCCAAGCAACAGAGAGCGGAGCTGATTGCTGACTACATCGTTTAGACCCAATGAATTTTGACCCCGGCTATCTTTAGAGTCCAACAGACAACAAACCTGTTGTTCTGCAATAGCATGTCAGTGACCTCGGTCAGAGGGAAGGACGGGCTGAATACCTGTCAGATATTTATGTTAGCCTGCCTGGGAGGAAACCCGCTGCTGGACAACCTGCAGATGCTGAGCTGTCAGCCTGTGGTCAGAGGCTAAATGAAAACCTGAGAAATGCCTGATAAAGATCAGTAAAAGAATGCAGAAACACTCCCCCCCCCCATGTATTTTAAAATGACCACAGCAAACCAAAAACATTTGTATCTTTTTACAACTTCTAATGGAAACAATCTGATACCAAAGACAAACAACACCATGACTTCAGGATCACAGTTCTAACCTACTGAAACCAAGAAATACAGAAGAATGCATGTTATGCAGATCTTCTGCCAAAAGTTGACAATGGATATTAAATTTCCCCCTCCTCCTCTCCCAAATGTGAAGTCCTCCTAAGCATATTTGAATTTGTAGCTCTACTACTTTATAACCTTTTTAACCTGTACTAGGAAAGCCACAGGAAAGACACAGGTAAACATTACCAGTGCTAGAAGAAGGTGAAGACCTTCAGGGTTTTTTTCCCCCTGCAACAGCCTGGGAAACCTACTAACACATTGCGGAAAGCAACCTTGTTTCAAAGAGCTTCTCAACTTAATTTTAGATGGCAATTACCCTAAGGTTAGAAACAATGTTTAAACAAGTTATAGTTTAAATGGGCTGGGAGCAGCCATCTCATGAGCGATGCTGTGCACTCCCAGCACATACTGATCACAATCTCCACCAAAGGAGGCCGAGAGTCTTGCGATACCCCAGGACTGCCCCACTTGCCGTGACAACCAGCCTCTGATGAGCACCTAAAAGCAATGGCAGGAACACATCTCCAACAAAAGGCAACCCTCATTTACAGTTTCGCAAGACCTGTACTCAGCGAGGAGTTGGTGTCTAGAAGAGTGTCTTTCCATGCTCAACTCCAGCAATTTTTTGTAATTCTCAAAGCAGCTGCTTATATATCAATTTCCGAAACAGCAGAATATAAATGAAAGATTCAAAGTTAGATTTTTTTTAAACTAACTATTCAGTGTCAATAATTTAATCCAGAGCAAAAGAACCATGGAAAACCATCAACAATACTTTTTGTTAAGAGTTTAAGAGAACTGCTTATAACAAAGATGTAATTGCAGTAAAAGGCAGTCTGAATTCCTAACAGTGTTGAATACAAAAGCTCCTGAAGAGAACAACACAATTTTGGCAGCCTACTAACTTTGGAGAGTTTGGCACTGCAAGGTTGCAAGTTAATCACTAGCACATTAGTACACAGTCTGGACCAAGTTGCATGAGAAAATAAAAACCCGCTAGTGCTCCATGTCTTTGGAAAAAATGCATAAAAATCACATCTAGCAACCCTCCCAAACTCAGAGCACTACATATCAAATTTTACAATAGCATTTTAAATAAATTACAGTTCTCTACAGAGTACTTCCTGAAACTGCACAGTAGCCAGATGGATACATCAATTAATGATCCCAATTTCTGTATTACATGCTTATAAACGTGGATCCTAGCCAAAGGTTTTAAGCAATGTCAAATGTGCATGTATTTCAAAGTGAAGACAAAGCCAAGTGCAAGAGATGGAATTTTTTCAAGTAGCCCTCATTCCACGGCATGGAGAAGTCACAGGCAATTAAGGTATGGTGGCTTAATGAACCTGCATTCATCAACTGAGCTGCAGTGACTGTGTGCACTCTGCCTACTCTATCTGCAAATTAAACACGTTGGCTTAAAACATCTACATGTTGACATAGCATACACTGTCCTCCTTCAGCATTAGCCACTGAACTATGCCGACGCAATTCCCGAGAATGCTAATGCTTTCAAGCCCTTTCACATCTTTTCACGTGTTTCAAACCAGTGGTTGCAAAATCCTTTAAAGGAGTCAGAAGTATTCTCACGTATCAGATATTCCCAAACTGTCCATGTCAACGCAGCCCAGGCCTCCTTAAAAAACCTACCATTAAAAATTCTGTCACATCAAGTCCTCTCCAGAAGAAAGGATGAAGATGCTTTTCTACAACAAAGAAAGGTTTCACAACTGGCTTAAACGAATCTAGTCTGCTACAGGCGGAGACAGTAGTCTCATTTTTCCCACCTGGCCCCAGCTGCACGTTCCCATTCCCTTCCTTCCACTGGCATTCGCATACAATCATCAGGATCAGGAAGATGATCTGTCTCCAAGCTGCCCTTTTTTTCCCCCCTTGTAGAGGCAGTTTTCAGCCAGTGCAGTTTCCTGATCCACATGGCTGCCCAACAGTACAAACGTGAACGCCAACAGAAGGAAGGGAGTGAGGACAAGCGTCATTGCCCCTTTCCACAGCAGCAGGATTTCAGACTGCCTTACGATCGTCGTGAAACAGTCGTGCTCCCAGGCCAAGGGAAAGCACTCCTTAGATACACTTGGGTCACACTGCTTAGCTTTCCATAAGCGCTAGTGATCTTTTGTCATCGTTTTTAAACATCAGCCGAGGCTCTGGTGTAACCAGCATCTAGCACTAGCATCCAAGCACGTCCCTACCATACTAGGAAGGAAAAGACCAAAATAATGCGTTCTGGCCTTAAAACCTTTTAAAGGTTGAAGTACAAATCAAAGTTCACTCGATTATTTCTGCTAAACAAACACCACTATGGTTGCTTGTAATTTTCTGTGCAAAATTGCCAACTACTACCTTCCAAGCATCTCCAAATTTAAGAAGCTGCTTTAGATCCCCCAGTATCTGAAAAGCTTCCCAAGCTAAAGACAATGTAATTCACTGATTATGACTCCATCACAATTTCACGGCTCCTTAAAAGAGAGATTCACAGGAAGCTCAAACTACTTAGCATTCAGTAAGTATGAAACTCAATCCCCTGAAATTTAACTGAAGAACCAACTTGCTCAGGAATGCCTTTTCAGTTCTTCATTTAGCTGAGCAAAGTCAACCATCTGGATAAAGGTAGTACAGCACGTGCGCACCTAAACACTAAGGCTGCACTATAAATGTTTGACTACAAATGCTAAAAGCTAGCTTCTGGAAAAAACAAAACCAGTTGCTCGTTATGATTAGTGGGAGGAGCCAGTCATAACTTCAGCAACGGAAAACTCAGTCTTTTGAATAGCTTTGTTCCACTATATCATACCTGGCACAAACGGCAAATCCACAACCTCTGGTTACAATTACTACACTAGTTTTATGATGAAACAGAGAATTTTTCTACTCCAAAGCACTGCGTAATCAATCTCTCCTGGTTTATTATTCACTATCACTCAATTGTGGATTACGCAGCAAAATTTTTTACTTTGACTTTAAAGCTTCAGAGATCCTCCCTCAGCTTTCTGTCAAATATTGGGCAATAATCTGATTTCCCTGCAAATCTGCATTAAAATTCCAAAGACCAAGTTCTATCCTCTGCTGTATCCATCTTTAGAAGAGTGAATAGGAGGGGAGGGAAAACACAGCCCACAGTTCTAGCTAAGATTTCTGTTGTTGTACAAGCCACATTGCAGTAGGCACTCAAGACTAACACGAATTATTAGGAAAAGAATAAACTATTCTGCACAAAAGTCAACAGATCACTTCCATAAACAAGGGAAAGGTATCTGTTGAACAAGAAGGTCTCTTTTTCACACAGCTACTTTTCGGAACAGAACCACACTTGAAAGAAGATAAGTGACCAATTATCTTTTGTCTCACATTTACAGACAAGCGTGAGACAAATTCTTCCCCACTGAGGTACAGAACTAAAAGAGGTAACAATTCTTCACTAGAGCCTTTAAAGGAGAAAACATCGCTAACTTCTCACTCGTTTTCAAACATACTATATACGCGATTGGTACAAGGCTCACCTAAGTAACTAAATCCAAATGATCTGGCTGATATTTCTGTCGGTTCATTGGACGATATTCCATACTCTGTTTTTGAGACCAGTTACACAATTACCATCCAAAAGCTGTGCACAATAGAAGCATTAGTAAGACTGACTTGATCTGTATCAACAGGTGCCAGCAAATAGTCTGCCAATTTCATGCAATTTTACTTCCAAAGCCATTATACCAGTTGGCAGTTTACCAAACTGAAAGATATGTTTTAACCCCCTGAAGCCTGAGCATAATTATGGCAAACATGCAACAAAGCTGCAGCTCAAATATTTATGATACAACAGTTTGAGAGGTGAGTGCCTATACTATCGCCAGGGTGCTGTACCCATATTCCTGTGTGTCCAGAGGGCCACATTCAAGGCTATCTGAAAAATCAGAATGAAGGAATTTAAGCCACAGAAACTCCCTTCCAGTATACTTGGTTTTAAGTCTCCGTTAAGCTCTACTATTAATACTTCAAAGTTACAGGGAGAGTATATCGCTGTTAAAGGACAGAAAAATAAACCCCTATGAGAGGGGAAATCAGCTCTGAAAACAACAAAGACAACACATTAAAACAGAGATCCTCTCTCTTTTATGTATTTTCCCTGATTTGACTGGAAAGAGACTTTATTCCTAGGTACCTTTTCCGTTTATTTTCATTTTCTCAATGACGAAATAAAAAATTAATAGGTGGTTTGGGCCTACGGCACAGTGGTGGGTGCAACAGACTCCATACACACTCTGCGATTACTACCACTCTCGTTATCGCCTCATTACTCAGCGTAAGAAATAGCTCCAGGAGCGCTTAGCAACACAGTGCATCCAATCAACTAAAGATCACTAATGGCAGCGTGTGAAAGGCACAGAGGAATGGAGCGCCAGGGTACAAGCCGGGAGCCCAGATCAAGCACGTAGGAAACAGCGCTCTATTCTTTCACTATCGGAACTCGGTGGCCAGACTCCAAGCTCTTTGGTAATACTCTTCTCTGCCGCCCTCTCTCGCTGCGACTGCACTTCCTGCAGTGAGCTCTACTTTTCCACAACACACCCACCGAGTGCCACTTCCTTAGGACAGAGTTCCCCATCCACCTAAGCACCGCTCGGCTGCTCACAACTGTACTTAAGCCCTCTGGTTTCATTAATACTGTATGAAAGATAAAAAAAGTCAAACCAATTTAAATGCAAAGACTCATTGCAGACATTCCACTTGCCGCATACAAATCTATTAGCCATAGGATAACGTCACTACAACAAGAACTGAAACTGTCCCTACCAAATCCAGTCCAGAAAATTAAGATTTCTTTTCTTAAGATTTGTTTTCAGGCAAACGCAGCCCTTCTCTCCAACTTTATTCAGCTGTTGCATAAGCATACTAGAGAAGTTTAAACCTAATCAAAGGAACACCTTTCTCCTATCCATCATCAAGATCGTTCCTTTAATTCACAATCATGGTTTTAACAGTGCTTCATGACATCATTGTGGCATTTTCCTTATAGAAAGGGAAGCTCCGCAGAGCCTTTTGTCGTCTGAAGGACTTAAAGTCGTACGCAGTGGACCAAATAGCTACTGTGCTTGAAATAGCAAAGGCTCCATAAGAAAACCAGAAAGGCTTTGCACACTATTAGACCACCACTCTGTTTCAAGGAGCTTATTCTCCACACCTCAATCATTTCATGCTAAAACTTTCCTTTTGTCTGCTAAATCTCCTCAAAATATAATTGGGGAAGATGTCAACTATTCTAACTGTGTCTTACAAACAGGTACTGCTTCTTTGATTTCTCAAGTAACTTCCAGCCTTTCACTGAACTGGATCCCAGCCATTGTCTCCTCCACACAATCACCTTTTGCCATGTTGCCCTACCCTCGGAACATCCTGCTAAATCTCAATTAAGTGTCTTCTGTACTTTTTCAGATCCTTCCCAATGAGTATTTCCTACTGCAGGCCATTATTGATGATTCCTTATCTAAGCCCTTGTCACAGATTTTGTCAATATTGCCAAGTCCATAGGTACAGATCAAGTTCTTACACAGTTATCCAGTATAAAGATAAATAGCAATGTAAAACCAGTCAAACATCCTTTTGCCTACAACACTCAGGCATGATGAAGTAGAACGTAGATTGCATGGAAGCTGGAGGTAACTTTTTTTAAACAATGCAAATGGTAGTGATAAGAAGAGAATGAAGGTTAGATAATTAAATTTTGTGCTTCCAGGGGTAGGTTAGCTTATCAAACTATTATGTAATTTTGCAGAGTTGTTAACTGTTGGCAACAGCACCTCACGTCAGAAATGAAATGGATTAACAGGTAAAAACTCCAGCAAAAGCGCAATCCTACCTTCGTCTCCTTCTGGCGCGTAGGAAGCTGTAATAATGTCAATGTCAGCACAGTTCATCACAATTTGGTTGGTTGCCTGTTTCACCTGGAAGAGAAATTTTATGAGCATCAGGAAGAAATGGCGTTCCCTACTCCCTTGAGCTCCCTTAGGTAGGCATTCCCACTTCCCTTTAATCTAAAAAACCCTCCATCATCAAGTGTTTGAAATAGAATTTAGTGCTTAAGAGTGGTAAAAAAGAAAAAGATATTCCACTGACTGCTTTCATTTGTTCCGGAACATGCGCACTTGAACCATGTTCAAGCCATCTCGGCCTACTTATCAAGACTGTAAATTATTTAAGGGAATGGACTGCCTGTTAAAAATTGGTATGTAAGCTTGACAATAGGGCCCCTGTACATGCCTGGGAATCCAAGACCAATAAAAATAGGTAGAGAGCCTGTAAGCTTCCTTTTAGAGATGACCTCCAGGAGACTACAGTCGAAGCCTTTGAACACAAACTTACATCTTTCAGAGATGATCAGAAATACAACCTACGGTACTGTGTTCTAAACTGTCGACACTGTAAGAACTTCTTAGGTTAAAAACATCTGCCAAGAAATTTGCCTTTACATTTTCCTGAAAGCTTTCCTTCTGCCAGCTCTTGGCTACGCACACTTTGCTTTATTTAACAAGTGGCCAGCTCCCAGCGTAGTAATAAACTGTCTCACTGTGCCAGCTTTCTATTTGGATGCAAGAGCTTGAATACAGAGGAATTCAAATTAAATATCAATTAATTACAAAGGGGTAAAATATTTGGGAATTAAACTAGGAATTATTTAGAAACTTATGGCTGAAACCACTAGAATCATTACACTGGGTCGAGCTGGTAATCCTGCTAGCCCAGGATACAACTTCTAGCAGTAGACAACGCCAGTTCTTTACATGAAAGAGCAAGAATTTCTATAACAGCCAACTAGAGTTTAACATGTGCACAAAGGAACTGCCTCCTACCCCAGACAGCAAGTTCCTTAAAGCATAAGGACTTACATCCCTTTCTTGGTTTTTCACTATTATAACCTTAAAATGCCCTGTTAACACCTGTACCCATCACACTAGCTACCTGCGTTTGAACACAGCAGAAACCAACCGGACTTATTTGCCTGCGATGGAAAGTGGTTCCCATGAATCAAGAGCTCCTTCGCCCCTGTAGCAAAATCAGCAAAGCGCTCTGCATGTGCACGCCAGCTCACCATTCGAGCATCTGAGTGTGAATGCATTTATTGCAAGTAAAGCTGAAATAATAAGCTGTGAAGCGTCATAGTTGCAACAGACACTTATCACTCTGCCACAACGGAGCTGGTATCTACACAAGATGAGTAAACGGAAGCAGATATTCAGTCTTAAGCTGTTCTACCTAGGCTCACTGAAGAAATGGTTCCTTAGTCATCGTGTACATAAAAACCAAATTCAAGTCTAGTCAGTGATAAGAGAGGCTTAAGAAATTTAAATATGTAACTTAATAGGCATACCCACATCATAAGAACGGTCCACCTAGTCTAATAATCTGTGAACCAAAGGGCTAATACCAGATACGCCAAGGAAAGCCAACTCCCAGTGGATGGTTAACACGAGACAAACCTAATTCAGAAGTTTCTTTCTAACCTCAGTCACCAACTTTGCTTCTGAAACAAATGTCTATGGCTTATTCCTATTAACAGAATCGTTTGTGTAAGTATTACATAAGGGCTTATACTTTTTGACAAGCGTAACTATTAGTGAATCTTTCCAAACCCTGCTTGTCAGTCACCCTGCAGTAGCGTGTCGTACAGGACAGTGCAGAAGAGGTGTGTTGTTTTCAGCATGTTGCCTCTTTACAGTAATAAAACCAAAACAATGTTACCTAATAAACTTAACCTGATTCTAAAAACAACATGCTTGCAAAGCCTAAAACTAGCAAACGTTAACAGCTGAAGTGACACAGGTTAGATTTGATGCTTCTAGTAAAGATCTACAATCTGAAATCTTTTTTTTTTTTTTTTTTCCCAATTTGGTGTACATGAAACTAAAGGATTACACCACATCTACAATCTGAAATCTTTTTTTTTTTTTCTTCCCCAATTTGGTGTACATGAAACTAAAGGATTACACCACCTCCCAAAACCTAAGATCAAAGCCAAACAATTTTCATCACAATATTGGGGTTTGGGGGTTTTCAAGGTCTTCTAAAACACAGAAAAATCAGAATGAGAAAAGCTTTTGATAAATGTCTAATAGAGACCTTTATTCAATCCACAAATCCAAATCTCTCTGGATTAAGAATTCAAGATGCATAAAGAGCTGTCCAAATTGCAGACAATACTGGGTTTAACAATAGGCTTGATCTTTAAAAAACAACCTCTTCTGAGGACAGAAGAATTTTCAGTGTAGCACTGTGCCTGCAAAATAAGAAAGTTTAGGTTTAAGCAGAGACAACTTCAGAGGCTCCTTAGAAAGGCAATTACCTATTTTTAGATTTTTTCTTAACTCCTACAAATATCAAGCCAGTTTTACAAAAGAGTGCAACGTAGTAGAAAATATTTAAAGGGACCAAGTGAACCAGCAGCCTAAAAAATGTTCACCCTCCAACTCCTGAAAAACGAAGGGCAAAATTCAGCATACATGAATATTGACAGTGTACTGTACAGCACACTTCTGAGGCTCTCAATTTAATTCAGTGGGGGGAAAAAAAAAGTTTTCACATTGGCGCACAGGCTCTAGCTTGAGATCCTCCTCCCTCTGATCCATTAAAAATAATGACGTACAGACACACCTGTAAGAACAAAACCAAAACAAAACTATAAACCGCCCAGCATACTTAACTTATGACCATTTTATCTCACAAGAACCTATAGCCTAATGCTTACAGACACCACGTGTATCATGAAGATGAATGAATGTGTTTTACTGTAAGCGATACCTTGAAACTGCTTTTATATTTCTGCTAATACTATGCTCTGGAAGACAGATATTCTGCTCATGCAGTGCTTTTCATGAATGCAATCATATTAAAAGGCAAAAAAGCATCTCACTGCATAAGGTATAACCAATTACAAAGCCGTATATATGCGAACTGTCACCCTGCTTCACCTTGCTCTATAATATAATAAATTTACTCTTCAACAAGAAGAGGCTAATCAAGGCAAGAGCAAGCTACAAATGCCCACAACGAAAGTAGTTTTGCCATAAGGCTGATGTGCTTAAAAGCAGCAGATGAACTAAGACCAATATCTGGAATTTAGGAATGTTTCAAAACTTTAAACCCGTTGCTTTTGATGAAACTCTAGTAACGTTAATCAGAATTCAAATACCTGTTGAGATTAGCCAGACACAGATACCACAAGCAGGTCTGCCCTGCAATAAAACTGCAGACCTTTAAGACGTTTTAACTGTGTCGGTAACCTGTCGTTAGACTAAGATGACACACACTTCCCCAACCCACTACACATCCACATTCGTGCTCAGCACTTGTTTCTGGGAAACAAAAACTCACCCAATAGGAGATAACAGCTTAAGTTCCCCCCAAGAGTTTTCCAAGGTAACATCATTTGATGGAAAAAGAGCTAAAAAGGCTAATTACTTAGTTTTGAAAATGAAGACACTCTCAAAACTCCGCCAAATAGGACTTGAAGATGCTGTAAAGCTTTTGATTTTCACCGGTTATCAGAGCAGGAAAGGACCTGATGGAAAAACCTTTTTAGGACATTAGAAACAAGAATTTGAACGGCTTCAGTAGAATGCCAGCCTACCCAAAATACAGGGTGAGGGGCACCAAAAGACATCTTCTATAGTCAAAACTAATTCTCTAGAGCCATTCATAAGACTAGATAATTAAAATCTTGTCACTCGGCTTCAGAGTCCTTTTCTAAATGTAGCATTATTAACAAGCATGTATGTTTTTAGCATTTTACTCTCTAAAAATAGACAACTAAAATTACCTCAGTTCTGTTCTGGGATGTATCTTTTTAAGAATTTCAAACTTCAACGAGAAAAGGAATAAAAAGTTCTATTCATCTGCATCTCGAGCAAATTATGGTAGCCAAGTAGTAAAACTACCAATGCCACGACTAATTGGCCCACTGGAAATATTCCCTTCATTCCAAAGAGCATCCAACTACATCCATCTGTAGCAGTCACACATACTTCAGAAGTGTCAAGTTCACACAGACAAGTAAATCCCTTTGTAACTACGATCAGTGCAATCATCTTAGCCTTACGAATTACAGAACTGAAAGAGGCCTTTCTGTGGGGGAGAAGAGCAGAGGCATTCCTATTTTTGAAGCTGGTGGCATAAGGATACACAGAGCCCCAAGGTTCCGACTTTGAAGCACCAGACTGGAAAACCCAGTATGGTACCTTTAACACTCAAATTCAGATTTAATCTTATGTGCTGGAAATATAAGTTACAATGCTGGATAACATGACCGTATATTTATACTAGACCACCACCACCACCACCCCCCCGCCCCGAAAAGATACTGACCACAAATACTACATCCATTAAGCTTAATTTTTGAAGGTTTACATACAAGAGTGTCACAATTAATCTTTAACTGGCATGCAGCAGGATCAGAAGACTACACATTCTTTAGACTAGCAGATACCGCATAATTAACCTATAAAAAGCACCAGATACAGGTTAAACATTGCTAAATATAACAGAGTATCCTTAAGACATATTAAAGGGACTGGGAAAGATATTTAAAAGAGCCATCTACCTCAGGTTGTAAATTCTTTAAAGTAAAGATAGGTTGCTTTGCAAGCAAGAAACACCTCACTGTAGTCTCCAAGGGAAGAAATGAATCACCACACAACGCTCTCCAAAGAAGGTAGCTTCTATAGAGGTAAATACCAGGAAGTTAGAAGACAACCATGCACCTTTCTGAAGCTCCGCACCACTACGCCCTGCACCGGACAGGTGATCGTTTGGAGCCGTGACAGCGTTAAGAACTTCCATTTAGAAGCTTAAAACAACCGTTGAACTTTGGGAGCCAGATGTTTGTTTCTGTTGCTAGTTACTCATGTTTGCCTTTTCAGCACGATGCTGAAGAACAGAACGGCCACACATCCCCTCTTTGTTCCAGCCTTCAGTTAGGCCTCCCAGGAGTCAAAAGCAGAATGGAAAAAAGTTGACCTAGACGCTGAGTAATATGAGTGCACTGCACTGATAACTAGACCCTGAGAATCAGGGTTATAACAATTAAATCTCAAGCTAACAGACGAATAAAGTAGATGAACTATTTCCACCAAAAAACCCACAAATCTTAATTGTGCTCATTCAGAAACATCCACACACCCCCAACAAATCACCAGTTTAAAATGCTAAAAGATGACATAACTGACAGAGTGATCACAGGGTTGTGAACAGGCGACTATTTCAGTTCCAGATCTGCTACCGACACGCAGCGTCTGATTCTCCCGCAACCACATTTTGTCCTAGCTAGTGGTAAGGGTTCCTTGTGAAATAGTTCATTTAAGGATTTTGGGGTTTTTAACTGTGATAAATGGCAATTATATACTGTCAGTTTATATAACTGTCACACAATTCTACAGACTTCAAAAATATTCATATGACCACAAATTACATTATTTAAAAATCTCGAGTAACCAGACAAAACTTAATATATAGGTTAGCAGGTACTTAACAAGCGCGGTTTCAAAAGGCTACGAAATAAAACTATCGAGAGACAGATTTCAGTATTGTTCCTTTATCAAGAAACAGACAAATACTAGACAGAGGGCCAACTCGCTAACCTGAAAACTAGAAGTGCCACAATAAACCACAAGCACGTTATCATTTCTTTTTAAGGCTTTGAAATCAACCTGGTCACTGCTGACACTGAAGCAACAGCCTTATCTTTTGAATCATAAAAGGCTTTATCCTCTGAAGCTTATTTGAAGGAGTCATATAAGTGTAACATTTATTATTGTGGCGTAAAGACAAAATGTTTTAAGTTATTTATATGTACAAAAGCCAACACAAGTGTACCGCCCCAAAGCCAGGACTGGAAGGTTACTTAACATTTCTTTAGGGCTTCGCGCTCAAGTCGAAAGACTTAAAATTCTACACAGAGGGCTGCCAAATCCTATTTAAGGACAGCGAGAAACACAAACTGACTGATCAAGTGTTTACTTGTAATATCTTGGCTAAATATCACAGCCTTCACTAATTCCAGTTTGCTATTAAAGATGCACAATAACAAACACACACTTACGATGTACGTAATGAGAAGGTTTTCTAATTTTGTGATTAATCATGATTGATTCTGGTGTCGAAGTTTCAGTACTCACCCTGCAGGTCAGAAAGCATCACTGGTTTAAGTACTTGATGTGGATTATTGCTTGTCCAGCCATTATCATACTGGAATGGAGCAGAGGGACTAATAATTATTCTTGATCGATTATAAAAAATGATACCTGGATCTTCAAGAGGAGGCAGTGTATGTATTTCCCTACCCAAAATCTGGAAAATTCAAAGTTTGTGTCTTAACATAAAATCTCTTTTACCTTGACAACTGTACAATGTATGGCAAAGCTCTCCAGTATGCTGAAAACAGAATGCCTCCGACGAGCTCCACTCCACCTTATTACAAGGTGCTAGTAGAAATGGCCAACAGGTCCTTAATTGAACCAATTAGATCCAAAAGCACACAAATGACTTTTTGTTTTCTAGAGTCAATCCCAGCTCAATAACAAACAACTAGTAAATGTTAGCATAGAAGTATCCTGTCCACCTAGCACTGTAGGTGAGCTGGTTGTTCTTCTCTCCATTGAAGTGCAGAATAGTTACCCTCTAGTTTTCTGGAAAGTGCCTTTACCGTGCTTTGGACACTGGCAGCCACAGCAAACTCCTCCAGATTTCTAGCTCGAGACAAGCATGCGAACACTCACCCCATACACCTTCCTGCACCTCTCCTGTACTTGCTTGCACGCAGCTGGGATGTGGCCTCATGATTCTTCAGTCTATGGTTGTTAAAAGTTATTTAAAAATAAAGATACATAGTTTAGATATGTTTTAAAAACCTCGCCCTATATTTTTTTAATTCTCTCTACCGTGGGAACATCAGATCAGCTCACCGTGATGTGAACAAGGGTTTTTTATAACCCTGAACCTGCCAGATCAGTGGTTCTTCCTTAACACATGCCCTCAGCTGGTAGGAAAGTCCAGGATTTCGCATTGTCAGGTGGTGTCCATTGCTCTAGGAATTCATTGAGCAATCCCCTGAACAGCAAACAATATTAAAAATATCTCAACAGGACTAAAATCTGCTGACCAACTACCATCTCCACAAGAAGTCTCCAAATCCTCGTTATTCCTGGATTTAAACTAAGTTTCCAAGGCTGCTGCTCAATACCACTCTCTCCTCCGTAGCAATGCTGGCTTAAAAAGCCCCTACTCCCCTCCCCCCAAGTGTTATTTTTAACCTGGATGATTTCAGCGATCCCATTTACAGCACAGCCCCACAGCTGTAACAGGGCTGAGGAGCAGCAACTTGGGTGCGAAGACAGGAATAGGTGGCTAGGATTAAGACGGAAGAGATTGGGAATTTGTCAAGCTAGCATTTTCACCCAGGCTGATGCACCGTCAAACCGAGACCCCAAAGACAGCAGCGGCCTGAGGACTTAAGCTAGAACAAAATCTGCAAGGCGATTTACGTTTTCAGTATTTCTTCCACATGACACAAACTTACTCATCTCTGGTCGTCTTCCTCCAGGTCCCAAAAGTCACAAGATTCATTATCATCCACAGCCTTTTGCCCTCCCCAACTTCCACAGACACCAGACACTTGCCCAGCCAGGCACTCGCTCTCCTCTGTACCTGTGCTTCACATTCAGCAGTTTTATTACCCTGATGTTACCTCATTTTAAAGCAAGGTTTTAACCACCTCTTTAGACCGAGATTTAAATCTGTACACATCTCGGTATTTAAAATCTCCCTCAAATATTTCTGAGCTCTCTATACAGTCATCCCGTTTTAAGAAAAAGTCCGGTAAGCCCTTACTAATTCTGTATCTATTTCAAATCGTTGCACAAGGAAAGACTTCAAAGCAAATTTAGGAAATCTTGGCACAGCAGCCTGAGAATGACTATGAGACTTCAGGGCTTTCATCAAACAATCTGGCTTTGAAGCATGAACACGGGGAAGATTTTGCCTTTCAGAAAAGGCAGAAGACCCGGCGTTTTTAGTTTGCACACCCCTTCCCACTGTTAACCGAGCCTCTCGCTCCACTGACTTCAGGCTTTTCATGACACTGAGGCCTACCAGCTTACCGTACTACACCGGGGGGGTTCTCATTTAATTGCATATGTGGTAGTTTGTCTTTCCAGCAAAATCCCGAGCCATCTGAATGGCTGGATATAGATAAAAGCAGCACGCTGGAGGCTGAAAACAGGAACAGGGTGCTCACTACGGATTTGGGGGAAGCCGGGGATACCAGCGAGGCAGATATCCGCGGCTCCGACCGCTCCACGCCTAACCTACATACAGACTTTTGCCAGCGGGGCCCTTCTGGCAGCGGGCAGGCGGGAGAAGAGCCGGGGACGGTCCGAACTGGGCGGGGGTGAGGGGGGAAAGGGAGCGGGCCGGGCACCCCCCGCGCAGCCCGAGGG
>NW_008794887.1:646747-651206 GCF_000699145.1 Aptenodytes forsteri | reverse complement strand
TGGAGGCTGTTCAGAGTCTGTTTGGTCCCACGTCTTCCAGGAACGCGTCCTGCCCGGCCTTGCCCCGCCGCAGAGCTGGCCTCAACGCGGGACTTGTCGCTGCTGCCCCGTGGCATTGTGCTGGTGGCATTTCAAAGCCCCGGCCGGGCCGACGGCAGCGCCCGGCCGGCCACAGCAGCCCAGATCCGAGCTGGGACTCGCCGCTGCAAATGTTTAATGAGCTCCAATACGTTGTCCTGGGTTTTTCTGTTGGTTCTCCTCCATGGAGTGTTTTTTTACTGAGTACTTTTTCCTAGCACTGAGCAGCCGGCGGGTCCCACACCAGCAGCACGCTGCGCACACCGTGCAGGTTTGGGTTTTTCCCGGGCTGCTCGTCACCCCATCCAGTCCTCCTGAGCACCCACTCGGCGCCATGCAGCGTCTGGCCCTTGTATCTGGAGGACGCAAGTCCCTTTCTCCCTGGGTTCGGTCACCTCTGTGCTCCCCAGGTCCAGATAAGGCAGCGCTGCTCACGGAGCTTGGGGTATAACTATCGCTAACCTCCAGCGTTAAAAAATCGTGAGATCAGCTTGAAACCCCTGGGACTTTGCAGCAAAAATATAGCAGTGTGCACGCGTGGAGCAGAGAGACGGTGTCTTCTCCTCCAGGCTTGCTTTACCTGTCCATACAGCTACGTGGGGTTGCTTTTCTCCCCGCCCTGAGCTGCTCTTCTCCCCGTGCTTGAACCACAGCGTCAAGGTGAAACCCGGGTGTTGCAGGGCTCCCGGTAAAACCCCAGGGCTGCCGATGCGCGTGCAGCCCTTCGTGACCAGGCTCACGTCCTCGTAAGTAAAAAAACCTCTTAAGCTCTTGAGCAGAAAGGGGCTTCTCTGCCTTTTCCCATGGCCAAGCAGCCGCTGCTGCCCACCCCGGGGTACCGCAAGCCCTTCGGGGCTTTCCCTGCTCGCCCGGGGTCGGCAGCGCCGCGGAGCGTCACCGAGGCTTGTGGAAGATGCTATGTAAGGAATCTGTCTTAAAAAGCTATGTACACAAGACAGCGAACGGTATTTACAGGGTAATAAATGTCCCAAGTGGGTGATGTTGGATGGCTGTTTGGGTTTGTGACAAACACCAGCAGGAAGTTTAAAAATTCTTAATAAAGACTTTATATGGGAAAAAGAAGGGCGAAAAATTGAATTCCTCTGGAAGAGGGGAGCCTGCGCCGGTGGCCGCGGTGGCTTTCCCTGCACCCAGCTCGCTGGGGGAGACCCGCAGCCCAGCCCTGCTCTCGCCCCCGGGCCCTGCCACGGTAATCTTAGATCCATCAACTCAGCCACTGCCTCCTGCCTGCTCCGTGTGGTGCTGCCCACCCCCGGGTACCGCAAGCCCTTTGGTGCTTTCCCTGCTCGCCCGGGGTCGGCAGCGCCGCGGAGCGTCACCGAGGCTTGTGGAAGATGCTATGTAAGGAATCTGTCTTAAAAAGCTATGTACACAAGACAGCGAACGGTATTTACAGGGTAATAAATGTCCCAAGTGGGTGATGTTGGATGGCTGTTTGGGTTTGTGACAAACACCAGCAGGAAGTTTAAAAATTCTTAATAAAGACTTTATATGGGAAAAAGAAGGGCGAAAAATTGAATTCCTCTGGAAGAGGGGAGCCTGCGCCGGTGGCCGCGGTGGCTTTCCCTGCACCCAGCTCGCTGGGTGAGAGCCGCAGCCCAGCCCTGCTCTCGGCCCCGGGACCTGCCACGGTAATCTTAGATCCATCAACTCAGCCACTGCCTCCTGCCTGGCTCCGTGTGGCATTAAACACGGACCTGATTAAGTCTCAGCCCCCCGAAAGGAAGCGTGCTGTGTCTTTGTGGGTGCCACAACCTCCCTCGTTTTAAGAAGGAAACGCAGCTCGCAGAGGCAGGAAATCATTAATTGCCTTCCACCGCTAGAAACTGCAATTGCTCCTTTTTTTCTTCCACCCCCTCCCCAAAGAGGTTTATTTTTGCTAAAAGTGGTACCTGGCTGTTTAGCATTAAGTTAGCGCCGAGCGAGAGAGGGAGTGGGGATTCGCTGAGACCTGGAGGAGCCGGCAGCACCAACTGGGGCACGGAGAAAGTACAGACAGCTCTTAGCACGTCGTTATAAAAACCAAATGGCTGACGAGCGTGGGTTCATCTGGGGTTTCTGTGGGGCTGCATTGTGCTGCAGAGCCCGGAGGAGAGGAAGGGAGACAAGGAAACAGCTGGAACCGTGCGGGGAGGTCGGGCAGCTGCCGCCCTCCCCTTGCTCCCTGCCACCATCCCCTCCCGCCGCCTTGGTGGGGTGCGGAGCCCCATCGGACACAAGGACGGTGTCGGTGGGGACACGTTGTTGGGGACGTGTCGGTGCTGGGACTTGGGACCAGGGAAAGTTTCATTATTGTTCTTGCAAGCGAGCTCACGCCTGCGGTGCCAGTGGGGCGCTGGGGAGAAAGTCCCGTCTCCCCTGCAGCGAGGGAAGGGCTGGAGCGGTGACCCCACGGTTCAGCGTGGGTTGGGTGGGGAGCCTCCGTGCGTGATTTGCAGCCAGGCTGGACAGAGGAGAAGTCATCCCAGGCGTGCCACGGTCGCGCTGAGAGACCTTGCCGGAGCAACAAGCCCTTCTCCTCCTGCCCCACCTCTGCTTTCCATGCCCCGGTGCAGCTCACGGCCACGGGTGACTCTCCCTTGGGCAGAGCCGTGGCCGGGCAGGCAGCAAGGTCAGGGCAGGATAAACCTATTCCTGGAGCAGAGCCGCTGGCCGCTGCGGGAGGGAGGCGGAGGGGATTGTCTCCTCCGAGCTTTAATTCCTGCCCCCGATGGCTACGCGGGTCGCCGGGTGCCCTCCCGGTGTGCGCCCGGTGCTGGGGGCAGCGAGGGGGCTCGGTGGCCGCGCCGGCTGCGGGGCTTCTGCTCGGCAAAGGGCTCCCTGCGGCTGCAGGTCTGCGCGGGAGATATTGTTAGATGACAGATGCTGCTGTCAGCAAGAATCCAGAAAGAAAGAAAGGAAGAAAGAAAGAGCCTCCGCCGAGAAAGCCGGGGGGAAGCCACCTCCTCTGCCGTGTCCTGACCAAACCGGGTTCTCTCGCAGCGCCAGACTGGGGAGGGCCCGGGGACAAACGGACGGGGTGGAAGCCAGGAGCTGTAATTAGCCCAGAGTCTCTGCAGCCACCAACCGCTGTCAGTGCACCATTTTAATTAGGAAAACAAGGGGAAAAAAGGGGAGGAAAAGAAAAAGAAAAATCCCAAGAGAGGCTTTTCTTTTCTTCTCTCTTTTGCCGGAGTTTTTGCCGTTCCTGCCAAGAGTGGGAGCAGCCGGAGGGCACCGGCTAATCCTGCCTCGCAGGTCTGGGCCGGCAGCTTAGGGCAGGAATCTCTGGTATTCGGGAGCACGGGACAACGGCGTGCTCGAAGCTGCAAAGTGGCTCCCGGGGCCTCTTGCTCCGCAGGCTCTTCCCGGGGGGGTTGGGAGGCGTTTTGCATCACTTCCCCCTCTCGCTACGTGGCGATGCATGCGTGCGGGTCTACCCGTCGCCCTCCTGCCTCGCCGTGGACCTGCGGCGAGTTGCACAAGGACGGAGGCAAATGTGGCCAAGCCCCTGCCCGGAGCTGCCGGGGACAGCTCAGCTTTGGGCGGGTGCTGAGCACATCCCACTTCTGTTGATGCTCAGGTCCCTCCAAATCCCAGCCCTGGTCCCGCTCTCCGATGGGGCAAATCCCAGTGTGGTGGTTTTGCAGGGGGAAGGTCACACGTGGGCTGGGGACACCGTCAAGTGGCATCCCCAGAAGCCACCGCTGCTGGGACAAGCCCCAGCCCGAAGAGCAGCAGGTAGGGATGCTCCTGAGCCATGCTCCCCAGTTCCCCAGGTGAGGACGTGGCCCCAGGGGGCTGCCAGAGCCCTGAAATGGCCGCCCACGGTGGTAAAACTGGCTGAGATGGCATCACAGGGCAGCTCTGCAGCCAGGAAAGCCAGACGGGCTGGGATAATCCAGCCCCGCGAGTCCTGAGCCGTGGGAAAGCGCCGGGGCTGTGGGGCGCTGGGGCCGGTGACTCAGCCCCGGCTGCTTCGGGACCGGCTCCGTGGCCCCGGGGTTTCTGCTCTGTTTTCCAGAGGGGAAACAGGCTCCAGTTTTCCTGTCGGGGGTGCAGCGGGGAGGATCCCCCCTCTCCTATTTTTGAGCCCCCCACGAGCATCATGCCAGACTGTCGGAGCTGCTGCCGGGATGCAGATGCAATCCCCCCACCCATGGGTGCCTGGCTCCTTCTGTGCCCCCCGGCACAGCCCCGCAGGGCCGCTCCCAGCTCGCCCCGCTCACGCCGGCACAGATAACAGCGTGGGCTGGGATCAACGGTCTCGGGCACAGCGGAGCCGTCACTACACATTAACCAGCTGTCCGATGGAGCAACGCTTCCTCGTAGCCAAGATCAACAGTCCCCAAAGCAAACTGGGAGCGCGGCCAGGCGGAGC
>NW_008794887.1:634117-645869 GCF_000699145.1 Aptenodytes forsteri | reverse complement strand
GCGGCCGCCATGACGGCGGGCCTGGGCCGGCTGGGCCTGCGGGTGGGCTGGCAGGTGGGGCCCGGGAGCGGGGCTGGGGGTCCGGCAGGAGGGACAGAGGGGAACGGGCTGAGGAGCCACGGGGAGGCTGAGGAGCCACGGGATGTGGGGAGTTGCTGAGGAGCCACGGGATAAGGGATGTGGGGAGTCAGGGACGAGGGAGTATGGGGAGGGCCATGGGACAAGGAAGGCTACAAGTAGTGGCGTTAGGTGTATTTACAGCTGCCCCGTGTTTGGGAGATGCGAAGGGAAGTAAATCGAGGTGGTGGTGGTGTTTCTTGGCCGTTGGGTTGACTCCACGGCTTTGTCATTTCTCTTCCTTAGACCGTGGAGTCCGTGCTCCGTCCCGCTGGAGCGGCTCCAGCCTGCCTTGTTGTCCCAGTGAGAACGAAGAAGAGGTTTTCTGTCCCCGAATGGGCCAGAGAACTGTCTCCTGAAGAGAAGGAGAAGAGACTCAGGTCTTTGGGGACAGTATTTCCTGAGGAACGTATAGAACGGACTTTCTACTTGGCCTGCACAGGTGGTAGAAAGCCTGCTTTGCTCTCTTCTCAAGGGCAAAACTAATGCAAAGTAGCAGCATGGGGCAATTAGCCTAAGCGGTGCGACCACGCTGACAGAGAGTGTCTGTCTGCAATAGACCGAGTTACGCACTCTGCCTCCTGGCGAGGGATAGCAGCTGTCCTGCTTTACCTCAAAAGTCTGTCATGCTGTTGGCCCCTTTGTACCTAGGGACAAGGAATAGCAAGGGAGGTCACGTTCCCCGCTGCCGAATGCGTGTTCTCCTCCTGTCCTGGGCTGTATGGAAAAGGAGAGCAGAGAGCAGGCACCTGTCACTGCTGACAAGCTGTGTTAGACTAGCAGTTCTTTGCCTGCTCATACTTTGTCTTACAGACATTTTCAGGGAGGAATCCTGCTACTCCAGCCCCCGGCAGCCAGGGTGCCGCCTCTTTGTTTCTTTCATTTTGCTGTTTTTTTGCGCCTCCTCCTGACCTTTCTTCTCTCTCCTGCAGCTGATATTATAGACCCTTACATCCCTCCTGAGGGCGATGCCCGCTTGACGTCCCTATCCAAAGATGGGCTGAAGCAAAAGGTGGAGAAGCTGAAGCAGACTGCTGTCTCCCAGCTAGCGTACGTACCTCCTTTTTAATTCGCCCGTGGTGCAGAAGTTTTGCTCGGTTCTGTCTTGCAGTGGTGAGGTGGCGTGTTTTGTTTTCTACCCGCTTCTTCCATTGTTGCTGTTGTACCGCTTAACCGGGAGTCCCTGGTGTGCGAATGAACGCGAGGCACCTGCCCTGGCATGAATGGATACAGCGTGCGCTCATTTTCTTGAGGATTCTTTGGGTTTGCAGCACTATGTCTGTTTTAGGAGCACCGAGAGGTTATGTCTTAGCGGGGAGTCTCCAGTTCTCGGTTGCTCCCTGGTAAAAGCTGGGCTCCAACCGGATGAGATCGCTGTCATCATCTGAGACGTGCGAGACAGTTCCAAGCTGTTCTTTACTCACTGTAGAGCTTTTCTTGTCTTTTCAGTGTGCGGAAGGTAAAAGATCATGATCCGGATTTCAGCACTAAAACCTTCCCAGAGAAGGCGCAGGAGATATTTATCGAAGCTCACAATTGCCTGGCAAAGTAAGACCCCTTCTCTGACTGATGCGCTTATGTCGGACCTGCTTCTCTTTGCTTACGTGCTCTGTTTTTCTTCCTTGACTTTCTAATCCTTGTACCTCCTCTGCAGCAAGTACTTTATCTTTTTCTGCCCCCATCTCTGTGAAGGGTAGAGTGTTGGAGGTTTGGTCGGTACCCTCTTGCTTTTGATAATGAAAAGCAGGTTGCAGAAAACTCATCTTGACCTGACCTGCAAAGGAGATGAGCTGTTGCACCACTAGTGTTATCAGCAGACGAGTGGGTGGTTGGTGCTGTTCAGAATCACGCTGCAGGGAATTGTTTGGATATGAAATGATACTCCACTGGCTTGCTCCACTTTCCAGTAATAGAACAGATTTCAAAACTGCATCATTCTTGGTTACAATTCCAAACATCAATAAAACATTTAGGTCATAACTGGCTTCCGAAGGATGTTGTGTCTGTCCCTGAAGTCTTGTGAACCAGCTTGCGTTCATGTTCTCATTTCGTGCTGAGATCACAGCTGAGAATTTCGCGTTTTCTGTTTTGCCAGTAGATTGCGTGTCTTCTGGGGAAGGAGGAGTTTGTGAGTAAGCCTCTTCACAATATGTGTATTCAAGTAACTGTCGTGTTTCACTTGCAGTTTTAACAAGCAGAAACTTCACTCCCTGGTGACAGAGCGCTGCTACCCGGTAAGTGTTTATCTGGATGTAGCGTGTCCTTGATGTCCTCCGTGATCTCTAAGGCTCTCTAAACCTGATCATCTGTCTCATTTTTTTCTGGATACAGTAGAGACAGAGCAGGGAGGGAAAGCACAAGTCTAAGTAATAGCTAATGCATAAATGCTTCATTATATATGGTAGTTCGCTTGTCATTCAGTTCGCATCCTAATTGAGTTGGTGCTTATTTTTCTTCATAGGAAATGGTCCGTGGGAACAGGTACAAGACCATCCGGTGGAGTTTTGTGGAGTCGCTGGAGCCTCCAAGAGTGGTTCATGTTCGATGCGACAGCATTGTGAATCGAGGCAACCTGTACGGCCAGGTGACGGTGCGGATGCACACGCGGCAGGTACAGCCCCTTGCGCCCCTCGCGTTTCCCAGCTGGCTCCAACCTGCTGCCAGCCCAACGTAAGTTTCTTGGCTCCGTTGACAGATTCTGGCAATCTATGACCGCTTTGGACGGCTGATGTACGGTGGAGAGCAGGTGGCCAAGGACGTTTTGGAGTACGTCGTGTTTGAGAGGTACTTGGTGAACCCATATGGCGCATGGAGGATGCACGGCAAGATCGTTCCAGAGTGGGCTCCACCGAAGGAGCCCATTGTTAAGGTAATGCCACAGGGAGAAGGCACCAGCATGGCCTGTGTCTGTGAAACATAGGTCCCGAGTTAATTCTGGACAAAACCAAAGCTGAGCTTCCTGTAACGGGAAAGTGGTGCATTAATCTGCAAGCAGACCTATTTATTAATGGGGGATAATCAGCCTCTAGCACCTGGAAGCTGTAATAGGAGGCTGATGGCATTTGACACGTATGTGATAATTTAGGGGGTTACTACTCCCTGTACTTAGCCTGGGAAAGTGATGCAGGTGCTCTGCCTTCCTGTGTTACTAAAAACAGGTCCTAGAGAGGAAGGAGGTGAGAACTATAGTGTAGTACAAGGCATGTCGTCCCATTCCCCCTCTGCGTCCTCACCCGTGCTGCTGCCATCTGGTCATCTTCCTGTGCAAGGCCCTTGCATTGCCAGAACCCCCTGCTCACCCTTTCTCATGCTCTGTAACACGAAGAATTCCTGTTACAGCAGTTCAGAGCTGCTCTGTGTCGTGCTGATTTTGTTCCTTGCTTTTTCAGACTGTGATGATTCCTGGCCCAACCTTGGATCCCTCAAAAGAGTTTGAAGAAACGCAGTAGGAAGTTCCAGAGCCTGTGCAGAGACAGCAGTGCAAACCGCTCTGGAGGGAAGAAGGGGAGAATGTCTGTGGAGGTAGCGGGTTGGATACGGCTGTGCCTTTCCAGTGAGCAGTCAACAAACAAAGCGGCTTCAGAAATGGACTCCAGTCGCTGAGGATTTGCCTTTAAAGGAGTGAGAGGGGCTTGGGAGAGGGATTCAGATGAGCTCTGAGAAGAGCTTTACTCTGTCCAAGTAGACTTAGTGTGCTGCAGCTTAACCCTCTCTGTGTTTCTGTGAAGACGAGAAGTCTGTTCTCTTCAGGACTGCTCTCTAGGCTAACCTCTGTCCTGAACTTGCATCGTGAGAGCCCTTGGCAGCAGAATTCTGTCCAGACGTGGGATATTTGGCACTTCCATGGGAAATGTCATAGACCTGGTGGGCTTTCACTAAAACTTGCAGCAGTAGGTGTTGGCACTTTCTTTTCCCGTCCTCTTTCCCTCTCTGTACTGATTCCCAGGCTGCTTTTTTTTAACAGAAAACAGGGAAAAGCAGCAAGCACGCTTTAAATCAAATTCTCCTGAGTGGGCATTGCAGTTGGACTCCTGCTGAACGGGTGCTTGTTAATGGCCGAGCTTTCCAAAGGGGCTGCAGCACAGCACTGATAACGTAATAAAATTTTTTTGACTCCTAAGGTCAGCGTTTGTGTCGACCAATGCCTTCTTCAAAGGCAGCATTTCTCGTCGCTGATGGGTTTAGGTGCATTTGTTACAGACGCTGATGTATTCAGCGATGGGATGTTGTTAGTGAGTGGCTGGCACCATCCTGTGGACACGATGACATTCGCATCGGGTCCCCTGGTTTTGCAGGCTGTGTGGATCGGGAAAGCATATACCCAGAGGTTAGCTTTTTCTGTGGCTGGGAGTAAACCAGTGCACTCTGCTAACCTCTTCTTGCTCTGTTTTGCACAGGTAAGTTCCACTTACTCCTAGTCACAGAGCAAAATACTCACTAGTCATCAAACAATGAAACATTTTCTTTTTCAACCTTGTCTTGCTTTTTAACTGGGCCATTTTCCAGAGCTTGTGAGAGTTAAGTGCATTTTTTCTTCTTCCTTGAAAGAGATTTTACAGAGTATGCAGTGAAAGAGTTATGGCTCCTTATGCTTGCCGAGTTGTTCAGTGTTCCTTGTGAATGATGTTCTTTTGAAAGGGCAGAACATCATCTTTATGCTCTGTTAGGAGAGGAGCCAGCGATGGAATCCCTTTCATCTTTCTGGAAATCAGAGGGGTGTCACAATCTGTCTGCCTTTCCTGAAAGAACCTACTATATTGAGCCTTCTGCCTACGCTTCATTCATGAGCTGAAGTGCTCCAGCGTATGCGAGCTGGGCTAGGAGCTAAAACAAATTAGTGTGAGCTGCCTGGTTTGTGTCTGGTGTGACTCAGGCAGCTTACAAGCAGGTATGGACGTGGGACGTGACTCCTCAACCAAGACCAACAGACAAGGTTCTTCGGCTCTGGCTCTGAATGAAAGGAGCCTGTTTTCCGGTGGAGTGGCCGGTTTTTCTGGGAGAATGGCCTTTCCTTCCAGTCTAGCCATCTCCTTTGCCAATATTCAAACCTCTGCAACTGAACCACCCCTGTTCCTGGGTTTCCTTCACAGCCTTGCTGCCTTCTGTTCTCTCTCTTCCCTGAGCACATTTAGTATCTTACCCACACCCCATAAATCAGCCACGAAGTGTGCGCTCTGTAGATAATACCTTTTATTTTCTGTATGTACACTTCTTACACAATTGGACGATCGTTTGACATTCAGCGCTGAAGACCACAGACAGCACGCTACAGCAATGCCGCTTTCTAAGGAGAGTGGAAGTAAACGACGAAGGAACGGCAGGACGAGCCCTGAGCCCCAGCCTTGCGTGGAGATCAGAGGGAGAACCGAAACCTTCACTTCTGCTGTCTCTGTTTTTATTTGCTTCCATCGAAGCGGAGCGGAGGGGCAAATCTGGGGAGACTGGAGGCTTTCTTGTGTCCCGGCTGCTGCCTTCCCGACCCTGAGGCTTCTCCCCGTGTGTACGGCCGCGTCCCTTCCCTTGTGCATTTATGAGTGGGTGGGCTGGAGTAATGGCAAACCCGGGAGCCCTGCCCGATGCTCTGGAGGTCGTAGTTGCCTCCATGGTCTCGGCATCTTCTCTGTCATACAGGAGTCTGTTTGCATCTCTGCCCCAAAGGAATGGGCCTTGCAAATACAGGGAGAGGTTGAAATGTGGGATGACAAAAGGCATCCAGCACTGCTACAGACGGGCTGTAAAAGGGAAGGCTTGCTAGCGCCCGTGGAAATGTTGACGGGGAAAACTCTCCTGTGACGGGAAGGTGAGCCCTGGGCGTGTTTGCACACATGGTGAATGCACACGCATGCACGCACAGTGCGAGTGAAGAAGAAACCAGTAACAAGAAAGTGCTTTGAAAAGTTAGCGGCATTGTTAGTTAAGACAAACACATTTACAGCTGAGTTGCTGCAGGAATTGGAAGCGTAGCAGTGCCGTAAAGTTAGTCAGGGGGGAGGTTAGTAGCGGGAATACCCATCCCAGCCTTCATGGATGCGGAGGTTTCTAAAAGCAGAGCAGTGGGGTGGCCTGAGGGTTGGTTTTATCCCACCCAGGTCGAGCGATAGGCAAAGGCATCTGGGAACAGAGATGGTGGCGGGCATCGCCAAAGCGCAGTGTTCAAGCACTGGGCTGGCGTCGCTGGACCAAAACAGGGCGGAAAGGTTTGCCTGGCGCGCGTGGAAGTCCTGCGGCTGGCTCGGTGACTTCAGAGGACATTTAAAAATAAATGACTTTGTGTCAAGGAAGCAAAACGTGTCGTGGGGCCGGCTGGGAACAACGGCTCTTTGTCCCAGGCTTCAGAACCTGCCTGGTCCTAGCAGCGCTTACAGAAACCACCCTGGCTTAAAACGGAGGTGACAGCAGTGCTGGGGGAGATCAGCTGGGCTGCAGGAACTCTGGTAAAGCTGTTTTCCTCCCAACTGCATCGTTGCTGCCCCTGGTTTGCCTCTCCCCTTGTTTCGGTGTCCGGCTTGCTGAGGCTGCGGGACTGCCTATTTCGGGGTGCCGGGCAAGCCGTTCCTCGCTGTGCCGGAGGCACAAACCTCCCCATGTGGTAGGAGGACGTTCAACTGCCGGAGAGCTTGTGGACGGGCGTCTCTAGCTAGCAAGCCGCAGCTTTGTGTCTGCCGTGTTGGTGGAAGCGAGCGAGGCTGGCACCACGGGTGGTTTAGTGTATTCGGGTGCCCGCCTTGGACCAAGGGGGCCCTGTGCTGGGCCAGGTACCAAATGACGGGTGGCGTTTGCAGGCTACTGCCTGGCTTGAGCGCTTCGATGCAGACAGGAGATGTTAACCGTCCCCTCCCTGCATCGGTCCCCAAGCCTGGCTGGCTGATGGCCACCGCTGGGAGTGCGGCCGTGCCGTTGGCTTTGGTGAACACTTCTGTCCCCGTCCGGGCTGTGCAGGTAGGCAGCAGCCTTCAGCTCAAGACTTTGTGAAAGCCGTGTCTGCACCCAGCTGGCGGCCAGACGGAGGGAGCTACTCGTGGTCCCAGGGGCAGACGTCGGGTTTGGTTTCACTCGCACCCCTGCCTCTGTCCTGGGGGGCTCGCCCCGGCTCTGCCCTGCCTGCGGAGGGTCGGGGTGGGATCCACGCTCTCCACCTCCCACGGACACACTTCGGAGGTTTTCCTTGTCTCTGTGCTGGTCTTGTCAGATGCTGGCGGAGCCTCTTCTGCTTCCCAGGGACAAACCTCGGCTACGCTAGCGCCTGGGCTGGGGCTGCTGCCCACCGCGGGAGCCGTGCTCGCTCCCCGAGGCAGCGGCTCTGCCCTGGGGCCCTGCGGGGGCTGGATGCCCGGCAGGATGCGGCGCGGGGGCTTGTGCTCAGCCTCGCCGTCAGATCTGCCCTTGGATTTTTTCAGCAGGGCTGTTGGAGACACGGCGCTGGCTCCTGCCACCGGCTTTGACTTTCCCGTCCCCGTGGGGGCTGCTCTGTCAGCTCCCTGTGGGCGCATCCCTGGTTTGAAGCTTTCCTTCTCCAAGCCGGTGGGCTCTGCTGCTTCCCAGGGGCAAATATCAGATTTCCTGCTCTCCGTGCTGTCGGACTTCTTGGACGGCTCTTTCCCCATCGCAGTTTTGAGGGAGGGCTCCTCCGTGCCCAGGCTCTCCCAGGGGCAGATGGCCTCGCGCTCGCTACTCCCCTTCTCCGGTGCTTTGGAGGCACCCACTTTTTTCGGTGGGAGGCTCACCTTGCCCGGGGCTGCTCCTTTCTCCGGCAGAGGTGCAGCTGCCTCCCAGGGGCAGATTTCTGCTTTACCACCAGCTTCAACCTCCGGAGCCTCCCAAGGACAGACCTCCGCCTTCAGGCTCTCCACGCTCTGGGATTTCCTCGAAGGTGATTTGGGCAGCGCTGGGCTCCCGGTGTGGGGTTTTGCTGGGGGCTGCTCTGTGTCCGTGCTCTCCCAGGGGCAGATGGACTCACGGTCTCTGCTTGCTTTCTCCTTCTTTGCAGATGTGCTGTCTCCAATCTCTTTGCGAAGACCTTGACCTGTAGAAGGGCTTTTGCTCACCATGGACAGAACACCTTTGTCCTGTCTTAATTTCTCTTTACCTGATAGTGGAACAGCCGTCTCCCAGGGGCAGATTTCTGCTTTATCGGTGGACTCGAGCTCTGGAGCCTCCCAAGGACAGATCTCGGCCTTCAGGATCTCCACGCTCTGCGATTTCTTTGAAGGTGATTTGGGCAGTGCTGGGCTCCCAGCACGGGGTTTTGCTGGGGGCTGCTCCGTGCCCAGGCTCTCCCAGGGACAGATGGCTTCTCGCTCGCTGCTGCCCTTTTCCGGGGATCTCAGCGGGCTGGCCAACGCTGCCTGGCGCGTGATGCCCTTGTCCCTCTTTGAAGCCCCCCCAGGACCCTGCTTTGCCTTTGGCTGATCAGAGGGAGGTGCAGCCACCTCCCGGGGGCAGATTTCTTCTTTACCGCCAGCTTCGACCTCTGGAGCCTCCCAAGGACAGACCTCCACCTTCAGGCTCTCCACGCTCTGGGATTTCCTCGAAGGCGATTTGGGCAGTGCTGGGCTCCCGGCGCGGGGTTTTGCTGGGGGCTGCTCCGTGCCCAGGCTCTCCCAGGGACAGACCTCAGCCTTTGTGCTCCCCATGCTCTTCCATTTCTTGATGGTGGCTTTCAGCAGCTCTGGGCTCTTCGTGCCGTACCCCACGGAGGTTCCCTCCATATTCGTGCTCTCCCAGGGGCAGATGGACTCACGGTCTCTGCTTGCTTTCTCCTTCTTTGCAGATGTGCTGTCTCCAATCTCTTTGCGAAGACCTTGACCTGTAGAAGGGCTTTTGCTCACCATGGACAGAACACCTTTGTCCTGTCTTAATTTCTCTTTACCTGATAGTGGAACAGCCGTCTCCCAGGGGCAGATTTCTGCTTTATCGGTGGACTCGAGCTCTGGAGCCTCCCAAGGACAGATCTCGGCCTTCAGGATCTCCATGCTCTGGGATTTCCTCGAAGGCAATTTGGGCAGCGCTGGGCTCCTGGCGCGGGGTTTTGCTGGGGGCTGCTCCGTGCCCAGGCTCTCCCAGGGACAAACCTCCTCCCTTATGCTCTCCGCACTCTGGGATTTCTTGGACTCCGCTTTTGAGCACTCCAGGCTTTTCCCAATGAGCTTTGCAAAGATCCCGGTGTCCCTGCGCTCTGGCCAACGGTCACCCACCTCTGCCAGCTTTGCTTTGATATCTTCAAGTCCTCCAGATCCTGGTTTGTTTTCCCCTTTGGAAGTCCCACGTGTGTCCTGACTCAGTCTCTCCTTCCCCGATGAAGCTGCAGCCTCTTCCCAAGGGCAGATTTCTGTTTTAGGAAGCGGCTCATCCTCCACTTCCCATGGACAAATGTCGGCCTTTTTGCTATCGATGGTTCCCGCTTGCTTAGATGACGTTTTGGGCAGAGCTGGATGTTTTGCCGCGAGCCCCGTGCCAGGCTGCTCCGCACCTTCCTCGGGGCTGGGGGTTCCTCGCTGGCCGCTCCCCTTGTCTGCAGCCGGAGTTGTCTCTCCCATGGCCCTCGGGACCACCCTCTGCAGGGAAATCCCATTTTTCACTTGGGAAATTTCACCATCATCTAATTTTCCTGCATCAGATAAGGCTGTTCCCCTTTCCCAAGGGCAAACTTCTTCTGCATCACTGTCGGCTCCAGCCGCTTCCCAGGGACAAACTGAAGTCCGTGCGCTCGCCGGACTCCTCGAGGTCACTTCTGGCAGCTCAGAGCTTCTGGGAGCAGGTTTCGGTGAGGGTCCCTTGCTGCTGGTGCTGCCCCAGGGCCAGCCGGGCACTTGCAGGCTGCTCCCACTCCCCTGCGCTCTCAGCAAACCCAGTGATTTTGGTCTGATGCCCTTGACCCACTTGGCCAGCCGTCTCCTCTCTCCTTCCTGCCTCTCTTGCTCCGGCTCAGCCCCCTCCACGTCCCAGGGGCAGATTTCTGCTCTGACGGTCCTCCCCCCTTCCACGGTCTCCCACGGACAAACCTCAGCCGTCCTGCCCTCCGCACTGCCTGCTGTCTCCGAAGCTGCTTTGGGCAGCTCTGGGGTTTTTGCTGGTGTTTTCTCTGCGCTTGGCTCTTCCCCGGGGCGGCCGGGATCCCCCTCACTGCCGCCCTTCCCCAGGGCTCTGCCTCCGCTCTCCTCCCAGGGACAAATTTCTATTTTAATGCTGCAATCTGCCTGGGTTTCCCCAGGACAGACCTCTGCCTGCCTGCCTGCCGTGCTGCCGGCTTTCCCCGCTGCAGCCGGGGCCACCTCCATGCTCTGGCTTTTTGCAGGGACCCTCTCGGTGCCCCGGCTCCCCCTGGGACCGAGGGGCTCGGGCTGGCTGCCCCCCTTCTCCAGCACCTTGGTCGGGCTCTCCCTGCCCGGCGGGACCCCACTGTCCTCCCGGGAAGCAATCGCCTCCTGACGCAGCAAGGCTCCTTTTCCTGCTGGGACGCCTGGGGCTCCCTGGGGACAAACCTCAGCCCCCGGCTTCTCAGCAGCTGCTCTCCACGCAGCAGCGGTGGATGGGTGGGGGCTGCTTGCGATGGGTTTTGCCTGTGGCTGCTCCACCTCCGCGTGGTCCTGGGGTCGAATGGACCTGCTGCCCCCCTCGAGCCCTTCAGCTGGCCCGGCCACCCCTTCCTTCGGTGTGATCACCCGCGTGCCGCGTGGTCCTGGGGTCGAATGGACCTGCTGCCCCCCTCTCAGCTGGCCCGGCCACCCCTTCCTTCGGTGTGATCAGCCTCACGATGGCTGCGGGAGCATCCTTCCCCAGCTCTGCCATGGGAGCCTCGGCCCCTTGCCAGGGGCGTATCTCTGCTTTCCCACTGCTGGCCGCTGCTGGGGTTTCACGGGGATGTTCGGCTCCTTCTTGGTGGCCAACACTGGGTGGAATCTTGTGCACCCCCGAGGGTGGCCCTGGGCCCCTCCCAGCATCCACGTCCCCCTGGGGAGCACTGGGCTCCTCTGCCAGTTTCTCACCATCGCCTGTCCCCGGGGCTGGGCTGTCCTGCTGTCCTTCTGCCTCTTCCCTGCCATACCCCCAGCCTTCAGCTTCTGAAGCGGTGCCGGCATTGTTGTTGTGCTGGCAGGGGACCATCTCCCCCTGCCACGGGCGGGCGGTGGGCTCGCTGCCAGTCCTCTGCCTGCTCCACTCAGGGCTTTTGGCGGCAGGGTCTCGGACGATCCCGCCAAGGGACACGGACGATGTCTCTGCCAGGCTGGGCCTCTCCCTCCTTCTGCCCCCCTCCCGCTCACGCCCCCTCTTCCTGAGGCTCCCCTCGCCCTCTCTCTTCCCCTTCAGGATGCTTTTCCCCCTGGAGTGGTTGAAGGCTTTGATGGCGAGTCCCAGGCCCTGGAAGGAGGTCTTCTGGGAGGGCGGCTTGAGGCTGGGGGGGGTGGCCGCTGCGTCACCAGGGGTCCCCGAGTCTGCTGCTTCGGCGGCTTTTTGCTTCTGGCTCCGGATCTCCTCCTGGACCAGCTCCCAGGGGCAGACCTGCACCGAGATGGAGCCTGTGGTCAGCAGCCTGCCCTTCCCCTCCGGGGGGGACGCACACCCCAGCTCTTCCTCCGCAGGCCCCTCCGGTGTCCTCTCTGGCTCTCCCGCCCCTGCCAGGGGGTCCGCGCGTGGC
>NW_008794887.1:633395-634026 GCF_000699145.1 Aptenodytes forsteri | reverse complement strand
ACCCACACCCGCCCCAAGAGGTGGGAGCTGTCAACGCTGATGCTCTTGATAGGTGCGTAGGTGATGTGTTTCTGCACCTTGCCATTGCCCGGGGGAGACACGTCCTCCTGGGAGCACCCCTCGGCGGGGCTGGAGCCAGCTGGCAGGAGGGCATCGGCTGCACCAGGGCTTTGGGGCTTCCCGGCTTCCCTGGGGGGGCCCTGGTCTGTGGGGTGCTCCAAGGATGGGGCGGATGGGTGCCGGTGCCACTTGGCCCGCATAGCTTGGCTGGTGGCGAGCAGGGCCTCTTCCTGGGCACCGGTGACGACACTGAGTGACTTCTGCAAGGGCGCTGTGTGGGGCGGGGGGGGCTGCCCGTGCCCCACCAGGTTGTGGGCGCTGGCCGACTTGCACATGAGCGGGGTGGTGTCGAGGGACTCGCTGTCGGATTGCTCCCTCCTGGGCACCGGTGACGACACTGAGTGACTTCTGCAAGGGCGCTGTGTGGGGCGGGGGGGGCTGCCCGTGCCCCACCAGGTTGTGGGCGCTGGCCGACTTGCACATGAGCGGGGTGGTGTCGAGGGACTCGCTGTCGGATTGCTCCGAGGCTGTCGCCACCATCGTCTTCCCCGGCGCAGCAGGCGCCCCGGGG
>NW_008794887.1:610357-613452 GCF_000699145.1 Aptenodytes forsteri | reverse complement strand
AGGGAGCCGCTTGGCCGAGGAGCCGCGGTGTGCTGGGGTGCCCACCCGCTCACCCCCGCTGCTCCGGCGTGCCACGGCCTCGGGCAGCTCGGTGACGCGGCGCACGATGGAGCGGCCCAGGCTGCGGCGGGAGCTGCGCTTCTTGGGGAGGTGGGGGTTGTTGGCTGCCATCCTCCGCGTCTTGTGCACCTCCAGCTGCGCGTAAAGCTTCTTCAGCTCCTCCTGTGCGCCGTGGGCGGGGGGACGCGGCAGAGAGAGGGGAGAGAGGAGAGCACGTACAATGGGACCGCACGGGGGATGCGGCTGGGATGACCCTGCAAAGCCCCGGCTTGGCCCCTAGGGCCAGGCTGTCCCCATGTCCCCAAGCCCCCGTGTTGCCCGTCCCTCCAACCCAGGGGACGCAGCGGGTTTCCGCACCCGTGGCCGGCGGCGGTTCACCCTGCACCCCCTTCTCCCCCCCTCTGCTTTGCATCAGAAGAAAGATTGCAAAAGGCACCTCTTACTCTGCGCGGGGCTGCATAGCTAGCGTCAAAAGAAGGTCCTGAGTGTGCCACCCACCCGAATGTCATCGGGGTCGAGACTGTGCTCGCTCCAGGCGGACGCGATGCTGCTGTTCAGGCAGGAGCCTGAGCGCCGCATGTCCAGCTCGTCCTCGTAGACCTCGGCTGCGATCTCCTCCCGCAGCGGCGAGCCGGCGTGCAGGAACTGGGGGTGGTGAGGGGGCGAGCTCACCGAGGGGGCCCTGAAACACCGGGGAACCCCAGCCCCATCTCCCCGCGTCCCTGGGCCGAGCATTACCTTCGGGATGAAGAGCAGCGCCAGGGTCATGGTGATGGTGCCGTGGGTGTGAGCGAAGAACAGCAGCAGGGTCCAGTCGGGGTGCAGCGAGGGGACCATGATGAACCTGGAAGGGGCGAGGAGGGCAGTGCCGGGTCCCATCGAGGCGCCCCCGGGCCGGGGACGGGAATCTCAGTGCCCCCTCAGGGCCCCGTGCCCTACCTGACCACGTGGAAGGCGGGAGATTGTGAGCCCTCCCCACCACAGGACCCTGCAGCCTCCACCCTGCCCGGGGACCCACGCGGGGAACCCGCTGGCTTCAGGGATTTGCCGCCAGTTCCTCTGTATCGCCGGGGACGGGAATCTCAGTTCCCAGCCCCCTCAGGGCCCCGTGCCCTACCTGACCACGTGGAAGGCGGCCGAGATTGTGAGCTCGTTGTGGAGCGCGATGCCCATGTAGCGGGGCTCGTGGAAGGCGGAGGGCACGGCACGCGTGGCGTAGCACAGGAAGCTGCCCCACAGCAGGAACAGCATTTCGGCTGTGGGAGAGAGCGGGGGAGCGATGCTGAGCATCCAGCCCCAACACCCCGCTGCCGTCGGCATGTTTCCCTGGGTGACACCGATGGATGCTGAGCTGCGGGGTGGGTGCTGCTGCCCACCGGGACCTCCCTGCCTCGGGGCGCATCCAGCTGAGCACGTTCACCCTGGCTGCCGTCGGCACGTGCCGTGGTCGGAGCCGGGTCCGGTGCAAAGCATCCTCCAGCACAGCCTGCCCGAAGGCCACCAGGACTCACTGCCTGCGCCGGGTGAGTTATCCTGCACCAGGGCGAGTCCTGGGGATGCTCAGAGGAGAGGGTGGGAGGCAGCTCGGGCACCCCAGCCCTGCTTGCAGGCTCCAGGCAGGTTAAATGGACAAGGAAATTAAAACCCCACGTGCTGCATTTACGGGGTGGGGTCCTGGGGCTGTGGGGACACCCCGGGACACCGCAGGGCCTGGTCTCACCGATCACCATCATGTAGTCCCAGCGGTCATGGCCGCAGATGTAGAAGTGGAGCCCGCGGGTAGTCTGGGTGCGGATCACCAGCGGGATGTTCTTGTCGATGTTCTCCAGCATCCCGATGGTCCAGGCCGCCAGGAACCACAGCACCAGGAGCAGGATCAGCCCCAGCATCTTCAGCACCCGCCCGCTCGACACATAGGGCACCCGCTGGGCCGTGCGGGACAGGAACACCTTCAGCACCCTGCGAGGCGCGGAGGGGTGAGCCCCCAGCCGGTCCCCGCTGCGGGGCTCCCAAGCATCCAGCCCCCCCGTCCCGGCTACCTGTACAGCTTGAGGGTGATGGTGCCGTAGACGATGGCGAAGCCGAGCATGCGCACCCAGCGCAGGACGATGCAGCGGAAGATGCTTGGCTTGAAGTACAGGATGAACACCTGGGGTGGCGGGAGAGAGGGGTCAGTGGGCGGCACGGGGCCGGATCCCGCCTGCCGGGGGGGCAGCAAATGCTGGAGGCTTGGAAACCACCTGCTTTCGGGCTAGCCCCGCTCCCGCCCTTCCCTCTTGGCTCTACGGCATCTGCCGCAGCTCTTGCAGGAGGGAGAGGGGATTTGGGCAGGGATTAATACCTGTGGCCAGCGGAAGAAAAGGGATTTGGTTTCCTGAGAAGGTTTATACCGCAGCCGCCGGGGGCCGTGCCAGCAAAACTAACAATTAGGCGGAGTTGTGCCCGTGCCCTGCTTGGAGCCAGCTCGACGCCCTCTCCCGGGGGGGCAGCTGGCCAGGCTGCAAACGCTCTTAAACCCCAGCCCAGAGGTTTTCAGTCCCGGGGCCAGCTGGATACTCACGGGGAAGTAGAGGAGGAGGGACCCGAAGAGGATCGTCTCCAGGAGGATGACTCCTGACGCCTGGATTCTCTGCAGGGACAGAGGCATGAGGGTGTAGCCGGGAGCCTCACCGGTGCCGGGAGGGGATGGAGCCAGGGCAGAGAGATCCCCACTGCGTGTGCCGGGGTGTTTTGGGGCCGTGACATCCTCACATTGTTGTAACCCCCCCCCCCCCCCCCGAGAGCCCCCCAGGCCATGGCACTGGTGGTGGGAGGGGAGCAGGGGCAGGGGGTGATGGGCGGAGGGGGAGGACCTGGGGATGCCTTGCCTTGCTCCGTCGGAAGTGGTAGGAGACGAGCATGCTGAGGAAGACGGCCAGCATGCAGCAGGCCTGGCAGGAGAGGACGGCCGCCCGCAGCGCCCGGTCCTCCTGGATCAGGCAGGGCGCGTCGTCCTTGCAGGTGGCGCACCCCTGGCGGCAGGGCCAGCATGCCAA
>NW_008794887.1:610121-610333 GCF_000699145.1 Aptenodytes forsteri | reverse complement strand
CTGCTGCGCCTGGGGACAGAGCGACAGCCAGGTGAGGCCACCGCATCGTGGATGCGGCGCTTTCCTTGCCAGGGCACGTGCTCGGGCTTCCCAAAGTCCCCGCCCCCCCACCCCTGGACCCCACTGCTGTAGCCATGTGCCACAGGGTGAAACGGGGACCCCAGGGCCAGGCATGGCACCCACCTGCCTGGGCACCGCTGGCTGCCCCCCCG
>NW_008794887.1:608287-610007 GCF_000699145.1 Aptenodytes forsteri | reverse complement strand
CTCCCCCCGGCCCCGCACCCCCCCCCTGCACCAGGGGCTCCAGCAGCCCCCGGCCCGCAGGTACCCGACCCCACGCCGTCCTCCCCCATGCCCAGGAGGAATCAATGGTTAAACATTTAAGAATTAAAAGCCAAAGCTCTGCCCCCAAATCCCTCCCTAAAACCTAAATGGACATCTAATGCAGCAGAGCGCACTAATCCTGCCCGTGACGGCAGCGGCAGGCAGGGCACTGCTGCCCTAATCCCCCCTGGCCTCTGCGGGGCGGCACGGCCGGATCCTGCCCCGAATGGGCCGGGCTGGCAGTTTTTCTGGGTATTGTTGTTTTCTGGAGAGATGCCCGGCGGCAGAGCCCGTCCCTCCGGAGGGCATCGCCCGCGGGGCGCTGGCAGGAAGGAGAAGCTGGTGACGCCTTTCCCACTTTGGGAATGGCTCTTTGCCTTCGGGGTGGGACCCTGATCCACACTGAGCTGGGGTGCTGCGGGGTTTGCCCCAGCTGAGGATGCTGCCGGTCGTGCCGAGCCCTGAAACACGCTCAGGGCATCACCGCCCGGGTGGGCAGCGCCGGAGGGGATTGAGGGCTGCTGGTCGGGGTGCTTCACCCGCCGGCTGCCACCCCCCGGAGCCCCGCCCCCCGCGGCGCGGGCACCGCCGGAGGGGATTGAGGGCTGCTGGTTGGGGTGCTTCACCCGCCGGCTGCCACCCCCCGGAGCCCGGCCATCCCCGCGGTGCCCGGGCAGGGAGCAGCCAGGTCACATGCTGCTGCTGGCATCGGGGAAGGAAGATTTGCACAATAAACCCCTCGGCTGCGATGCCGAGAGCAGCTGAATGAAGCAGATGGATCGGCTGGGAGAGGATAAAGCTCAGCCCGGAGGGAGGGACACGCGGAAGGGACAGCCTGGCTGGGAGGACGGGGACAGTTCGGTGTGGGGGAGCCCCAGCCCTGCCGGGCGACAGGATGGGGCGCAGGGCGCTGGGTGCCGGCGGCCGATACCTGGGTGCTATTGAGGTCGCAGCGGTGCGTATCCGTGAACCAGCCCGGCCCGCTGGCGCACTGGTCGATGGCCACGTCCCGCAGCTCGACGTCCACCCGCACGACGCCCCTACGCAGAGGGATGGGGTCAGCGCCCGGGGGCTGCACAGGGCGTCCCTGTGCCCACCTCGTGCCCCCCACCCAGTGTGGCCGTGCCCCACGGCTGCCTCTGGGGGAGGCAGCCACAGGGGTGGCTGGTGCCGTTTGCATGGACTGGTGGGACAACACTGAGGTGTCAGCAATGTCCCCAGACCCCCAGGCAAGGATGTCCCCCCTCAGAGCCCTGTCAGGTGGAGGCTGGAGCTGGGGCAGGGACAAGGGCAGGGACAGGGGCAGGGGCAGCAGCTCCTGGGTGTGAATTCTGCCTCTCAAGAGAGGCTTTAATGCAACCGATTGGGAAATAGGGGCTGCTGGGGTGGCCCCTGCGTGCCATCCCTCGCCCTGCAGGACCGACCCTCTTCCCTGGGTGCTCCGAGGGGGACGGGGCTTCCCTGTTGGAAATGGGGCCATGTGCCCTCTCCAAGGCTAAGCCCGGCTGCCCCCTTCCCTCCCCAGCACCTCTCACTGTGGTTCCTTGTGCGGGCGGTGCCAGGGCTGCGGCAGGGACCCACCAGCCTGGGGATGCCCCCCCAGCTCCCAGGAAGGGCCCCAGCCCGGCTCACCCACCCCCAGTGTGGCTGCGGCAGGGGG
>NW_008794887.1:607287-607676 GCF_000699145.1 Aptenodytes forsteri | reverse complement strand
CCCCTTACTTGAACTCAGGGCTGAGGTCCGGCTTGAGCCCGTAGAAGGCAGAGGAGAGCGTGACTGCCCAGGCAGGCAGGAACCTGCCATCCCGGCACTCGAGGAATGGCGGGGACCACCGCACGTGGCCCGGCTCCCCCATGTAGCTGTCGCCCCGCTGCCACTTGGGGGTCTCCATGCTGCGCAGGTCATTGCTGAGCACGCGCTTGCGGAGGAGGGGTGTCCGCTGGGACTTGAGGGCATTGAACCACTCGTTGTCCCAGCTGAGGTTGCCAAGGCTGGGGGAGGCGGCGGAGATGTCCTGCAGCAGGATCTCGCCGTCCCCCTTGGTGGCCTGCAGCATCAGCCGGGGTTTGGCGGCCAGCGGGTGGGCGTCAAGGGCAAGCACC